>NW_027397075.1:36175312-36601057 GCF_003265705.2 Callorhinus ursinus
ATCCCAGGACCCTGAGATCATGACCTGAACCGAAGGCAGACGCTTAACAACTGAGCCACCCAGGCGCCCCTCTTTTCTTTTAAGTAGGCTCCACACCCAACATGGGGCTTGAACTCACAACCCCAAGTTGCATGCTCTACCTACCAACTGAGCCAGCCAGGTGCCCTAGGTCTGCTTTCTTTTGCTATTAGTGTGATCTTGGTTTCTTGTACTTGACTATCTGTGTAATCTGTATGTACTCAGATTGAAATAAAAATTAATTCCTATGTAATTCTAAACAAAATGAAAGGGGATTTTGTCAGACAATATAGAGGTATACGTTATATATATAATGTTTTCTAGGTAACCTGATTTATTTGTGCCATATTGCTCTTCATTGTCATGGCTAGTTTGGAACTAACAAAGAGGACTAGGAGTCAGAGATTCAGTTTGACTTTGTTATTAACATGTCTTAGATACCCGAGAAGTCATTTACACCTCACTATGTTCTTTCCTTATCTAAAATAGAATGAATTAAGGGGTGCCTAGGGGACTCAGTGGGGTAAGCGTCTGACTCTTGGTTTCGGCTCAGGTCATGATCTCGCAGTCTTGGGATCCATTCTTGCGTTGGACTCCGTGCTCAGCGTGGAGTCTGCTTCAGTTTTCTCTCCCTCTCCCTCCCTCCCACCCCATCCACACTCTTTCTCTCTCTCTCTGTCTCTCTCTCAAATAAATAAATCCGTAGAGTTGAATGAATTAAAGCACTTGACCCATCCTCCCCACTCCCCTGAGGAAAAAAAGAGCATTCAGAACCACAGTATAAAGGCAAAGAGGTTAAATAAAAAAAAAAAGAAAAATTCCTCTCATGTTTTAAAACTGGGAAGATATGTAATATTTAAGGACTTGTTCAGTATAAACAAGCAAATGTGAACTAGTAAACTAAATTAGGGCAATCAGAAAGAACAAGATTGCTTTTCTAAAATTGACTTTCTAAAACTGATTCTCTGGCTGTGTTCTAAGATTTGTGAACTCCAGCTTAGTTCATTTGAAGATATTTGGAATATGATCCCTCTAATTTTCAGAGAGTAGATCAGTAGGTTTTAAAAAAAAATTTTAGGTAAGAATCCATTGATAGTGTTGTAAAAGTAAAATATTCTTAAGAAATGCAGGTTTAGAATAAAAGTCAACACTGTTCTCCCTCAATATTCTGAGTCAGGGGGTTAAATGCCCTAACCTTTAAGGGTGATACTTTGAATAAAACCTTTGATCATATTTTAAGAATGGGAAACAAAGAATCTACATTAAAACTTTGACAAAATAGTTGTGTGAGTGAATTTTAGGCCCAAATAAGAAGTTTGATATATTTTATTTTTCTCTTCCTTAGATATGTTAGAGACAAAGTATATGATAATAGAAGCCATTTCTTTCTTTTTTTCTGGATATAGTCAGTATAAATTTCCACAGGAAAGATCATAATGGGTCATTCCTTCCTAAAACATAAAAAATAACCACTGTCTTTTTTCTGCATGGCTTAGGCCTTCATTATTTCAGATTATTGGCATTTTTAGAGCTATAGCAAAGATGATTGTGTTTATTTAGGTTCATCTGTTTGTTCAAAGATTCAAACTATTTTTTTCCAAAGCTTACCCCCATTCTATCCTACTTTGAAGGCGGGTAGAGAATTCATTTTTGCCTTTCTTACCAGGAAGGAGTTATCTGACCTCTTGGTACTACTTTCTTAATTATTTAAGTAGAGACAATATAATTTCTATCTTGAAAGGGATGGATGATTTAACTTACTCTTTGTAAAGTCTTCTATTATAGAGTACTTTTGGAAGAGTTCATGTCTTTATTGATGCTATTATTTGGTCTCCTCTTATTTTTTGGAATTTCACCTTTCTTCATTCTGCCTTGTGGTTTATCAACGTGCAAGCCGTAACCATAGTTACAGGAGTTTTTGGTCCTATAGAGAGTATGCAAACTTTAAGTTTTTATGAAGACATTAGGACTTGGCCCTTCAGACTCTCTGTAACACAGAGTTTCCCTTGCTGTCATCCCCATGACCCCAGTCATAGGGGTTGGGTTACTGAGGCAAGGCAGGAGGCATAATACAGTTAAGCCTTTATCTATCCCAATTTTGCGGATTAGTTGATGCCTGTCCTGTGTGTCCACCGTCGTTTGGAGATATAAACTATTCCTCATCTGTCAAAAGGGAATGGTAATAAAAGTAGCTTGCTCATAATGTCGCACATGTAAATTCCTTAGCCTTGCACAAAGAAAGAACTCAGTGCTAATCATGATTATTGAAATTTGTTGAAATTCCAGTATTGGAGCCAGAAGAAATTGGAAACTATGTTTATTTTTTCTTAAAGATTTTATTTATTTATTCATGAGAGACACAGAGAGAGAGAGAGAGAGAGAGGCAGAGGGAGAAGCAGGCTCCCAAGGAGCAGGGAGCCCGATGCAGGACTCGATCCCAGGACCCTGAGATCATGACCTGAGCTGAGGGCAGACCCTTAACCATCTGAGCCACCCAGGCGCCCTGGAAACCATGTTTAATTACTGACCTATTTTCCCAGACTATTTAAGATGTTACCAGTGCTATTGCTAATTCTGATAAAGGTTACTGGTAAAATATCTTTGTGAGGGGCACCTGGGTGGCTCAGTCATTAAGTGTCTGCCTTCGGCTCAGGTCATGATCCCAGGGTCCTGGGATCAAGTCCCGCATCGGGCTCCCTGCTTGGTGGAGAGCCTGCTTCTCCCTCTGCCACTTCCCCTGCTTGTGTTCTCTCTCTTGCTGTCTCTCTCTCTCTCTCTCAAGTAAATTAATAAAATCTTAAAAAAAAAAAATCTTTGTGAAAAGTCTTTGCCTTTTACCACTAAACTAAAATGATTTGATCTTTTAGCATATTACCAAAAAAAAAAAAAAAGAGAGAGAGAGAGAGAGGAACTTAGGGTCATCCCATTACATTACAATGATAACCTGCGAGTAAGTTTTAAGATAGTTATTGATCTTAGAGATCTTTTGCACCATTCATAGTTTTTATTCCATATATACAAACAACACTTTAAATGTTCCTGAAATTATGCCCGCAAAAAAAAATTTTTAGGATTTTAAAAACTAATCTCACTTTTAGAAGAAAATATGCCATTTTATGTAAGTATCTATACAAGTTTCCGCTGAAATGTGTTTTATCCTCTATCTCCAAGTGCTTAATTGTATAACTGAAGAAAATTTGGCTGATTTTACTCCTATCTAACAAAACCTTTTTTAAATGGGGTTTGGGAGCTAAGTCTCTCTGGTTGGCTTTGACTTCAATTTTCCTTCTTGAGCATTGGCCAGAGTTGGAGCTTGTGAACTAGTTTCTGATGTAAAAGAATCTTTTATTTGTGTGGGTGTTTTGTTTTGTTTTGTTTTGTTTTCAGAGCTCCCAAAGCAGGTACACACCTGGGTATGACTTGTAGGAACTTCAGGTAAGCTAATTTACATACTCACCTTTCCTGATCTTTCAGGTTTCTTTTTAAAGAAAAACTTCCTGACAAGGGGTTGGTAATATCTTACCATTGTAAATACTTGATTTCTAAGTTTTGTTTACTTTGCTCTAATGAATACAAACTCCTGTCTTTATTAACTAAAAATATTATTCAATCAGAAGGTAGTTATGGCAAGTTCACTATTAAGTTTCATCTCCTTTTTCTTTTGGGTCCATTAGATACCTGTGGAGGGAGGACAGGAGCAACAGACTGATTCCAGCAAAGGGCGATGCCTGAGGAGAACGGTCAGTGTCCCTTCCGAGGGCCAGTTTCCTGAGTACCCACCAGAGGGCGCCACCAAACTGGGTAAGCTCATAAAAGGAAAAAATTCCTAGCTTTTATCTGGTAATTTATGGGCTTGTTATTGAGTGTTGGAATACACAAAACACCCTCTTTTCCTGCGAAGGACGTTGAAATACAGTATGTTAACGTACAGTTAATAGTCATTAGAAACTTCTGTTCTTTACAACCAAGTGGCAACAAAGTTATTTTACAGAGATAACATTTATCTGAGTGCTAGTACCTTTGCTCTACAGTCCTGGGTCAAGTGTTGTTTCTGAGTTTATTCCTTGCCTTTAAATTTTGAAAGAGCATTAAGTGGTCTTGTTGAAGCACTTAGATT
Organism: Callorhinus ursinus; assembly: GCF_003265705.2. NCBI lineage: Eukaryota > Metazoa > Chordata > Mammalia > Carnivora > Otariidae > Callorhinus > Callorhinus ursinus. Next base: position 36,179,448 of record NW_027397075.1, read on the forward strand.
GGTTGGGGGCCAGTGTTGTGTAGAAACTCGGCATTGCGTAGTTTGTGCCCTGTTCACACAGCTACTGATGCTGCCTTATGTGATGTCGGATCAGGTAATTTAGCTGAGCTGATTTACATGTCCCATGTAGATTATATTCATGGTTGGATTGGGTGACAGAAAGGAGAAATAGGGAAAAAACAAACCACTTCAGTTGTTACACACCAAAGGAATTAACATCAATATCAAAACAACTTTTTCCCTGTTTCCTACCAAGTGTGTTCTGTTTGATGATTTGTGTGCTTACCAGTGGATATATCATTAGATTATTAGACAGGTCAGGTAATTTTAAAGAAACATAATTAAGATTAAATAAAATAAAAGAATCTGAAAAGTAGGGAGTGTTTTGGTGTTTTGCATTGTTGTATTATGATTTGCTTAGTGAACCTAGACATTAAGTCATGGACATTTCATAGGTAGATAATATGGAATCATTTATTGTCTCTGTTGTTTAATAGGGATCATTCTGTGATTTCGGTTGTATTTTTGAAAATCAGGGTTTGGTTTTTTGGGTTGGGTTTTTTTGTTTTTGGTTTTGGTTTTTTGTTGGGTTTTGTTGTAATCTAGTTGTTTTCTAGAGATTAGTCAGGTGAGCAAACACTTTTCTCCAAAGAGTCATTCTTGGAGAAATCAAGATTTCCTCTCATCTTATTTACACTGTACTTCTTTAGTATGTGTTCAAACCAGTTTAGATGTGAACCTAAATTATGTTGCAAACCTGTCTGGGTGTAACCATTTTATAGCCTATTTATATTTCATACAGGTTCTATGTGGCTTGGACTGGCTCAGAGTCACCTTCTTTCACCTCTTTTGCTGTCATTATTTGTAGTGTTATGTTGATGACTCTCTTTGCCACTTCTCCGGGGACCTTTGACTGTTCGAGCTTTGGCCCACAAAAGTCGCTACTTTTGAGGAAGTGTAATCATAGTCTGAAGAATTATTATGGTTTTCTAGAAGAGAGAACTATATAGTGATTCTTTAAAAATCTCCACCATTCCAGGTACTGGTCCCAAAGATAAACTAAGATGAGTGGCCAAGTTGTCTAGTCCAGAGCCAACCTTCTACCTCTGTCCTTGACTACAAGTGTGTTAGCCATCCAGACTCATGGTGTCCATGATCATTTTTGGAGTGGCTGTCCTAAATTAGCACTGGAAGCTAGGGCTCATAAGTACCAGAGGGGAAAAGACTACTTTTAGAGCCATCCTTCCTTACATGCGAGTCTAATGTTGAATTAGATAATTATTCTGTTCTATTTTTGCCTCCTAGGGATTTGTCTTTAGGCAAAATTTTCTGCTATCAAGTATTTAATTGAGTAGTTGTTGTATATGTAACATTCTGTCCCAATCCCTAAGAATGAAAAGGGATGTAAGATATGATTTCTGCCTTTGGGAATTCTTACATAGTTAGGAAGATAGATTATTGATGACTAATTACAGTACATGTTGTTATTGTGGCATATTATATTGTGTGGCTTTTGTTTTTTGTTTTTTAAAAACCCTTTCATTTATGCAGCAAATAGTTATTGAGTGACAACTATGTGCCAGATGATGTTCTAGGCACTCAAGATACAAGGGTGAAAAAAATAGACACAAATCTGTCCCTTTGTTGAGCTTGCATTCTATTGAGAAGTGACAAACAATAAGCAAGAGTAGTAAGTAGAATATATGCTGTGCTAGATGGTGATAAGTACAAAGAAAATAAAGTAGGGAATGGGGATAGGAAATGTCAAGGAAGTATAATGTTAGCTAAGGTGACCAAGGAATGCCTCTTGTTAAGTGACATTTGAGTAAAGATCTGATAAAATAATGACCATAAGGCATATGGATACTTGAGGGTGAAGTGTTCCACCCAGAGGAACAGCTAGTATAATGTAGGAATATGCTTGGGGTGTTACAGGAACAGCATACATGCCAGTGAGACTGGCATGGGATGAACAAGGAGGAGAGTAGTAGAACATGACATCACTGAGCTCTTTGGCAAGCAGATCATGATGATGTCGTAGGTCATGATAAGGGTTGTGACTTTTACTCTGTGAGATGGGGAGCCACTGGCTTCTCTAGAAAGAGTTGGGATGCAAGAATGAGAGTTCAGAGACCAGTTTGGATGCTATTGCAATAATCTACACGAGAGATGCTAGAACTTGGGCCACAGTGGTAGTAGTGGAAGGGCTGAGAAGTGGCCATATTCTGGATTTGAAGGTAAAGCCAACAGAATATCTTGTTGGATTGGATGTGGGATGTAAGAAACAGAAGAGTGAAGAATTTTGGTTCGAACAGCTAGGGGAATAAAGTTGTGATTTCTTAAAAAGGAAAGATTGGGTGAAGCGCATTTGAAAGTGGGATTGATCAGGAGCTCAATTTTGGACATACTGAGTTTGACGGTCTTAGTAGACATCCAAGTGGAAATCAAGAGAGAGATACAGACTGGAGATAACAATGTAGGCCTTTAGCAAATTAATGGTATTCAGAGCTATGAGGTTTAAATGAAATCACCAGGGAAACATGTGTAGGTAGAAGATGAAGGCCTGGAACGACCTGTGGAGGTTGGGAAGATGAAGAAGCACTGACAAAGAAAAGAGAACAAAAATCCAGAATTTTGTTTCCAGATAAGACAGTTGTATCAAGTGTGTATGGGGCAAACCTTCTGGTCTTGCATGGTTCTTGCACTTTGCAAGCTCTGGATTCTCTTTGCTCTTCTCCAGTAGAGGAACCCCAAACACTGATCTGGTTTTGCAGATGTCAAATCATAGTACACAGTCATCTATGGAGAAATGCCCACTCATGAAAAACAGGCCCCTTTTACTCTACTTTAGAGAATTTATGACAGAAAGGAGCTCTGGGACCGTAAAGGATCTGTGAAGAACGTTTATAGTGGCTGCCAGTATAACTGTACATCAGAGATTTCAAACTGGTTAAAGAACTTTGGAATGTAAAAAGATGGGAAGGCATATATTTGTGCCTCATACATTGTTTAACATGGGCAAATTTGCACTGATGAGAACCTAATAAATGTCAAAAACTTAGGGAAAAGAAGTGGGTATGGGGTATGAGGCAGCAGAGTGGGGAGTGGTTAATCACAGAATGTACTTCTCACTCAGCACTTCTCAGACTCTTGCATTCAGCAGTTTACATATTACCCAAGATACTAAAATTTACATATGCACTGGCATTTGACACAGATTTTGATACACCAAATTCTTCTCCACTGAAAATGAGATGTTTTCTTAAGGCATGTGAACATCATCTCTAGAGTACCCATCTCCAGATTTAGAAAACCTAGAAAAAACTACTTACTCTTGGTGACAATATCCAGATTTTAATTTGTTCATCAGAGATTTTTCAGACCATGGTCAAATTCAGACCATGCGAAGCATGATTTGCTGAATTTTCAAAAGGAAATTACTTCTTCAGATATTAGGGGTCTTTGCATACTAACAATATTGGGAGGTATCTAGATTAACTGTATGAACTAGAACTAGTAAAGGTTAATTTTCAATGTAACCTACATGAGTTCAGCTTAAAGAAAAAAAAAAAGACCTGGGTGGCTTAGCCAGTTAAGCATCTGCCTTCGGCTCGGGTCATGATCTCAGCGTCGTGGGATCAAGCCCCACGTCAGGCTCCACACTCAGCAGGGAGTCTGCTTGAGATTCTTTCTCCCTCTGCTCCTCCCCCTGCTCACGCTCTTGCTCTCTCTTCCTAAAATAAACGAATGAATGAATGAATAAATAAAATCATAAAAAAAGAAAAGCCTCAAATACCTTCCAAGAACACTGTGAAATAGGGGAAAGGGGAAAGCTGAGCAGTGGGCAGCATTTTCATGAAGTGTACATTGATGGAAGAAACTGTCTACTACCACATGTTGTCTATGCCTGGCTGGTGGGTAGCACACAGATGAGCTGGGAACTGTCCATTCTGTTTACAGCATTTTTCTGACGTGACAGGAAGGTTCATGCTCTCATGCTCAGATGGGCAATACAAAGTTGGAGCCTGAAATGAGCAAGAATACTTGTTTGCAGATAACATCATAAACATGATAAACATAATGTAAACATAAACATAACCAAAAAGCTGGCTTAATTAGAAAATGCCAAATATAACTCCATGCTTTCTCAGTTCTCAGACAGAAGGGTCAAATTGAACTGGCAAATTCAAAGCCGGACATCTGGTAACTCAAAACTACAGAGTCTCATGCCTCTGTTGTATTATATTATGATAAAATCTTTAAGTTTCCCCAGTGGTCCTACTTACAAGATCTCTGGATTTTTGAAAAACTGTGCCTGTGGTAAGGAAATATGCTTCCTTATCATGGAGTCCTCAAAACCCAGAAGCATTTGATAAATACGCATAAAATTATAATTTAACATAGTACGCCTTTGATATACACTAGCAAGCCTTAGGAGAGAATATATCAAGTCTTTTAGAGGCAAAGTTAACTGTCCACAATTTTTATGTTTATGTAAATGAAGAAGCCAAAAATTTTAAAATACCACCACCAATAAAGGAACCAAATTAGGAAAACATTGAGGAAAAGCCAACCCTGTACCTATGGGTTGCTAAGTTTATTAACCTAAGTGATAAAAATTTGAGGAAACTTTGAAGAAAATTAATATTAAAGCAGAATGTCCTAAGGCATTTATAAAATTATTATAAAAGTTAACTCTTTTAATCAAAATTATTAGAGGATACTGATTATTCAGATCTTAGCTTTAACTCTGACCTTCTTTCTGTATTAAAGTAGCCTTAGTTCTAATTTTATGTATAAACCATTGATAAGTCTCTTTTTATTCCCAAAACATTGTTAGGGGTATCTAGATAATTTATGAGATATTTTCAAGGTGCTAGAATCTTCTATAAATATATAGGGTGGTAATAATATTGAAAGAAAGAGATATGTGAATAATGAAGATTTAATATTATAAAAAACATATCCTTCCACTTTTCAAGCAATAGAATTAAAAATGCCAATAAATAATTCCTGTGTATGGCATAGTACTCAATATTGAGATTGGCTAATATTAAACATATATATAATATACATAATATAATGTTATATATGTTCTATATATATAATATATATATTATATATATAGAAACAGGTCTTGTGCTTTAGGGTAATATAAATTGGCTGATACTAAACTTTTATGTATATATTAAATGTAATATGTAATGTTATGACATAATATATAGTGAATTTATAATATATACATACATACATACATTGGATATATTTTATATATATAATACAACCAATAGAGGCAGAGCTGCACTTTAGGGTAATATGTATTTAAATGACCAAAACAGTTATGAAAAAGAATCAGTAGCCTGATGTTTTTAGCTCAGAACGTTAGAGCTCAGTGGATAATGGCAGCCCTTGGGTTTTTTTTTGAAATGTCTTGATAAATAAACTAAGACTGTATCACCCACATCTAGTGAGTAAGCTCATGCTAAGATAGCTGCATAATATCTAGTCTTTATACTTGCATTCTGTAATTTCTAGATTTCAGTGATAACATACGTTATTTGAGGAAGGGTCAAATGAGCTCAAGAATTATCAAAAATATTATGGATAATTAAGATGGAAGACCCTGGAATAATGTCCCTGGAAGCTTTTGGTTGGGTAGTTTTGAGTTTTCTTAAAAACCATGAGCCAGTATAAATTCTTTTAAGTCTGTAAGATTCTATAAGATACAACAGGCAATACTGATGATAATATTCTAGAAGAATGGGCTTGACTCTAGGTTTAAATAGCCACGTACCCAGTCAGTTCTATAATGTGACATATGTATTTCTAAAAATCACAACACTATGCAAAATTGTACAGTAAAAATCACAGGGCTTAAGGGAGAAGAGGATCAGAGGTACTATACTAAAAAACTGTTCAATGACATATTAAAAAGGATAGGAACTAAATAAAAATGGTAGCACATTTTTACATGTGTTAAATGGTTGCAAAATACATAAATACTACAATAGATATAGTACTTTACCTTGAAAAAAAATCTGAGAAATTTACTTATGGTAGTAGGCATCGGAGTAGTTTATAAGTTGACTGTGAAGTGATGGAAAGAGGGTTTTTTGGAAACTGAAAAGAATATTGTTGTTACACAAGATATGCATGAGTGTGGCTCATAGCACATGCGGTGAAGTGAAAGTAGCTGGTAGGTGTTCAAAGTATGTATGTAGCCGAGCATTTTGTGTATTCCTACATGGCTTGCTTCAGCTGGGCGCAGTGTTCTTTGTTCACCTAGTGTCTCTCACAGATGAATCATGCATAAACAAACAAATTCACATAGTCACAGATTGTGCCCTGTTATATCAGTTGTGGCGTAACGTTCACATTTTCAAAGCAAGCATTATAACAGAACCAACTTGCCTACCAACCTGATTTAATCAGGTTTGTCCAGTGGAAAGAAGTAGCTTGCGTTTATTAGCCAACTGAATTCCAGAATGTCGGTTACTTTTGAACATATTCCTAAATTTCTTTTGGAAGTTATTTAGAACTCAAAACTAGTACGAACAAAATAAAAAACTAGTACTTAAGTTCTCAAGCTAACCAACTAAAGCCAATTTTTATTTTACTCTTATGAGCTGGATTTAGATGAGCAGAACATTTTTCTCTGAGGAAATCAGTTCTCATTTTAGGTCAAGGTGCCAGATCACAGTTCCTTCCAACTTGTAAATGCAAGTTTGGGTTCCCGATTTGTTCTTTAACTTCCTCCCATCCTCATCTTGGCATGGCAGAGATTTGTTCACTTCTGTGAAGGTGGTTCCAACGCAGTGCTAGTTGGAGTTGCCTAACAACTAGGGGTGGGCTCAGGTTATTGATTTGTAGTTATTTCATAAAATTTCCAGCAGATGGCAGTAAAGTTCCTAAATGAGAGATTCCTTTTCTGACTTGTGTAGGTCGTTTGTTTAGGCTATTGTCACGGTTGTTGTAAAGCCAGAAGACCAGGGGAAGGAGAAACCATGAAGGAAGTCAAGATTGAGCTGTGGGCCAGCTGCTTGCTAGGTTTATTACAAAGCTGTATCCTGTGTCTTAATATAAGTTAAACTTTTTTTTTTAACACACCTAAATAAAATAGGTGTGTGCCTCCACCTTGACTATATATTTTGTAACAATCTGGAATTCCTGGCTAGAATTTTCAAATCTAGTTCCACATCATGAGAAGCCCCACAAACATGCAACTCAATACAACCCAGCCTGTACCTTCAAGTTCTATGGGGATCTGTGCCCAAGAGCACTAGAGTAGAATCCTCTAACATGTGATGCCCAGGTGAGCGGCCTCTTTAGATTAGTCCTAATGCAATATTAATCACAGCACACCACAGTGGTGTTTGGAGAATTGAGTGGCATGAGCACTCAGGAATGGTCTTTAGATTCTTGGACTTCTGGGAAGAAAAAAGGTGGTTTGAACATAAGCATCTAATTGTATTCCTTCCAGAAACCCCACTATAACTATATAGTAAAGGGATTTTCTTTTAAAGACACGGTCCTTGAAGGATAAGGAGAATGAGAGGGAAGAAAGCAACCAGACAAAATAATAATAACACCAATAAATTGAAAGCTGAAAAGCAAATGGAATGTGGTAAATAACCTAGCTGACTTGAGAAAGCCAGATCTTAGTCTGGCAACGAAGAAAGCTAAGAACGAACCTGATTTTTACTACAGAATCTTTAAATAGTGCAGGAATTGCTGGTATGAGGAACAAATGGTATCTAGGTCTCTAGGTCTCTTCTTCTCCATTCCACTGAATAATTGCTCTTCCCACCCCTGCGTCTATTCTAACATAAGATGGCAAGTTAATTCCGGGGCAGGGTTGGGGGGGCGGGGATCCAAGAGTCTCTGGATTGGGGCATACCAGGCAAAATTGAGAGCACGGAACACTTTACCAAATACAAGGAAATTAAGTGAACATCTGAAGACAGAATGATGAGACGCCTCCGCCTGTCTTTCCTCACTTGCCTTTACCCTTCAGGCAGGAGATTGGAAGGGTACTATTTGGAGTATTCAACCAGCCCGAGAGGAAGATCGCAAGATACGGACATTCCCAACACTAGTAGACATCTGAAGAAAAGCCTCCAGCCTGAAAGAGAAAAAACAAAACAAAAGGAAAAAGGAAACTTGGAGGCACAGAGACAGTCAGGGAATAGAACACTTAAAGAAAAAGCATCCCTACCAGGTAAAATACTACATACGTGAGACCAGAACTGAATATGATACAAAGCCAAAGAGCTGCCATGTGTTGAAAAAAATTGTAACAAATAAAACTCAGTAGAAGTATTGGAAGATGAAAATGAGGAAATATCCTAGAAAGTAGAGGAAAAAAAAGATAAAATAATTAGAGTGCCAGTCTAGGAAGTCCAGCATCAAAACAGTGAGTTTCAGAAAAAGAAAAACAAGACAAGGAAATCATTAGCAAAATAATTCAAGAAAATTTTCCATAAGTAAAGATAGGAGTTTCCAGATTGAAAGAACGTCCTATAGCAAGGCACATTTTTGGGAAATTTCTATTTTAATTTGTCTTTGGTGACATAGAGACAGTCTTTTTTTTCTTTTTTCTTTCTTTTTTAATTAACAAATTAATTTATTTGTCAGAGAGAAAGAGCGAGAGAGAGAGCACAAACAGGGGGAACAGCAGGCAGAGGGAGAAGCAGGCTCCCCCGCTGAGCAAGGAACCCAATGTGGGACTTGCTCTCAAGATCCTGGGATCACGACCTGAGCCAAAGGCAGACGCTTAACCGACTGAGCCACCCAGGCGTCCTGACATAGAGACAGTTTTACAAAATTCCAAAGAAAGAACAAACAGATTATATTCTAAGAATCAGAAATCAGAATGGCATAAGACTTCCTATCAGCAACATCAGAAGCTAGAAAACAATGAGGAGTGTCCTCAAACTTCTGAAGGAAAATAACTTCCAACTTAGAATTCTATGTTTAGCTATAAGCCATTATTCACACATGAGAATAAAATAGACATTTTCAGACATGCAAGATTTAAACAAAAAATTACCACCTACACATCATTTCTCCTAAAGTTAATGGAATTTATTCTTCACCGAGAGTGAGTAGGATGTGGAATATAGGATAGGAGATCCAACACAGGGGAGAAGACAAAGGGACCCCTCAGGAAAACACTATAGCGAGAACTGAGTTAAACAACTCTATACTAGCTGTAAAATGAGGACGACCAGTTCAGATTACAGCAGTCGGAAGGCTATTAGTGAAGACTTCTCCAAGAAGGTAAAATTGATATAATGGAACGAATTTAAACAACAGATTTAGGATTGAAGCAAATTTGGATTGATTCAACAACAAGCACATAGAAATTTAAACAAATGAATAATCAGGCAACAATTACAGGAAAAACAAGAATGTAGTTCAGGACATAGAGAATGGTTGTATAGCACCTTCTACATATTAGGCCCTTTGTATATATTAATTTTTTAACCTTTGTAAACCCAAAAGGTACTGATTTACAGGTAAGGAAACGGAGGCACAGTGAGGTTAAGTAACTTGTCTAAATACATAGGCAGCTAGTAAATGGCAAAGATAGGATTTGAAGCCAGGCAGCCTGCTTTCAGGATCTCTCCTTTTGACCGTGGTGCTGTATTCTACGTAGGATTCACTGTGTGGCTGCATTCTGTATAGCACACGTAGTCACAGTATTGCTTATCCTTTATCGAAATTACTACAGAACTGAACAGGGACTGTGAGAGAGTAGGAAATGTCTGTGCACCTTCTAGGGTAGTAATGGAGGAGGAAAGAATCAAATTCTCATCTTCCATAGTGGAAAGTCAAAAGATAATGTCTAAAATGGGAAAAATTATAAATATCAGTACAACTGTATTATTTAAGATTTGATGGTAACTACCAAAAGAATTGGCTAAGAGAGATAAAAGTAGCTGTTAAAACAGTGTTAGGGGCGCCTGGGTGGCTCAGTTGGTTAAGCGACTGCCTTTGGCTCAGGTCATGATCCCGGAGTCCTGGGATTGAGTCCCACGTCGGGCTCCCGGCTCAGCGGGGAGCCTGCTTCTCCCTCTGACCTTCTCCCCTCTCATGCTGTTTCTCTCTCTCTCTCTCTCAAATAAATAAATAAAATCTTAAAAAAAAAAAAAACCAGTGTTAGAAGAGGAGGGCTGGGTATTGCCATTTATATTAACCAGACTTGTGAAACTACTAGACTCTAAACTATGCGCATGTTTTATTAACATAAAAACTTAAAAAACAGAGAAAGGCATACAGTTTGACAGAAAATTAATGTCATTTACACACAAGAAAAAGATGCTATACCTCATTTATAGTCAACAAAAGCAAATTAAAACTACAATAAGCTGCCAATTTTTACCTATAAGATTAGCAAATCTAAAAATGTTTTGGAAGGCTAGAAGGAAACAAGCATTGTAGTCCTCTAATGCCAAATTGTTTCTGTAGAGGGCAGCCTCTACAGGATGCATTTTGGCAAGAATAACCGCTCTGTTTGCTCCAGAAGCAGTCTAATGTCTAAGAATTTGTCCTGCACATCTACTCACACGGTCATTGTACTATTGTTCATAATAACACAAGAGCAGACCCAACCAAAAAATACATCCATAGGAGATTCTTTAAATGAATCCTGTTAAATCTGCATAATGGACTACCATGCATGCACCTATCAAGAAGTAGCTCCATGTGTAGTAATTTGAAACAACTTCCAAGATACATTGTTAAGGAGTTGGGGGCAGGGAGCAAGTGCAGAAATGTGTGTGTATATTATACTGTGATTTCGGTAAAAATTGCCAAATGCATATAACCATTTGTGAGTGTATACGAGTGCATGTGTGTGTGTGTGTGTGTAACCCTAAAACTATACAGAAGAAGCCTTTAGCAAAGGTTGCTTCTGAGGAGAAAACTGGGGACCTGATGGGTCAGAAGGTGAGGGAGACAAACTCGCCATTATCTGACCCTTTTCAACCTTTTAACTTTTAATCCAATGAAGAGGTTAGTATTCTTAAGTAGTAATAATGACAGAAATAATCATAACTTTAATAAAGATGGAGAAAGAGAGAGAGAGAGAGGGAGGGAGAGTGAAAGGGAAAGAAGAAACCTACCTGTCCTAAAGGGACATTTCAGTTCTTTATGTTGAATTTCAAACACAGGGAAAACAATGAATTCAAATCTTATGCAATTAACTGGAAAGGTATGTTATACTGATGCCAACCAGTGAGTTGCGCATACTGAAATACGCTGCTTTAAAATTAGCTGGGTTTCATCTCACTCTCCAGTCACGAATTTGTAGCAGGACGTTAAGTTGACCATTAAAACAGCTTAGTGTTTACTTATCTCCAGTGAAGAAGAGAAATTGACTCTGACTAAAGAAGACTAGAAACTCCTTGACATTTTTATGTTAGATGATTATAACGTAATAGATTATAAAAGTAACTCTCCTGGATTTTTCAGGAGTATTAGAAAGGATATTTTCTTCTCTTTACCTCTTTGTTAAATAAGACCTAACGGAAATAATGCTGGGAACAAGTTTTCTGTGGGTCATCAATGCTGTGCCTATGATTTAATGTATCTTTGTTTGTATTTCTTCAGACAAATTCAAAACCCAAAGACCGCTATAGTAAAATACAGAAGAATTTGTTCTATACAGATCTCCTGTAGATACCCTTTCCTCATATGAGAAGGTTGGAGAATGCAGTTGTTTTTTTTTTACCTTAGGATTATTTTTTACTATGTTTCTTGTAACATTGGATAATGAGTATTCAGAGACCATTAGTAAGAAAAATTGTTTGTAAGTAATTTTAATTTGTTTCATTTCACAGTTTTCCAGGAAGTAGTATTAGTCATAAGTCATACTGGGCTAACAAAATAATCCTCTTCTAGCTCTTAACATGGTCCCACCTTCCCACTTCAGATTACAGATTTGCCAGTGACCTATACAGAAACTAAATAAATAAAATATGAACTAGGGTTATTAGACAGCTGTTGTATTTCAAACCACCATTTTATGAATCCGGACTACTTTCTAATGCCATTGTTAGCCTCATGGTAAGATTTTATTTCTTTTTTTCCCCCCTAAATATTGGGAAAATTACTTTTTAGTGTTTCCTCAGGATTGGGGGTATGTATGATAACGCCATGTATCCTGAAGTTTGGCAGTCTTTTTCTTCATTCCACTAATCAGAATTCACCAGCATTTATTTACATCTGAGAAACCGCTCTTTTTGTCCCTAATACTGAATGTACATCCTTATTGTTTGCAGCAAGTTGTTGGTAGTATCTTCTTTACTAGCTTGGAACCTCTTAGCAGACAGGACTGCTGCTTCCTCACATGGGTATCGCCACAGCCCCCAGCAGGTTTTGTGCTTTGTTGCAGGCTTAGTGGGTGTGTGTTGAGTGAATGACCGAGTGAGATGCATTAGCGAAACCCTTGCTTGACATTTTCAGGTGAAGCACTTCAAAGTGAAAAATCATCTTAGATGTGGGAAGTATTTTTTTTTCCTGTAGGGAAAACCACATCCACTCCAGAGAAATATTTTATGAATGCAGTTAGAGACTTACTAAATATCATTGTGCAGCCACAAGGAATCCAGACAGTTACAGCCACAACTTGGTTCTGATAAGTGTGAAGCTGGTAACTGCCATGGTCCAAGCCAGCGGGTCACGGTGTCGGGTGTGCCTGTTTGCTAATGTCAGATATGAACTCTTACACTGTGCTGCTTGTTGACATCGTGCTTGTAGTAGTGAGCAAGGTATCTATGCTTATTTTTAAGGTTTTATTAGTAGTAAATAGTGTGTATTTGATATTTTCTTGTTTCTATACAGAATGTAATAGAAAATAAATTCCTTCAATGAAAGAAAATGACTTTTTTATTCTTTTGCTGCATTTGAGCTTGATAGCATGCATAAACATGCATGCTGTTGTTGGAGTTTGGCTATTTAAGTGATTAATTAGCATATCAAAATCACACAAGCAGTTTTAGCAGCTAATTCACAGACAGAGGGTTTATGGCTTTAAGAAAGAAAATTCACATTTGTGAATAGAACTCTCTGTTCTTCTGGAAGGACTGCCTTTATCAGAGGCACTTGTGGGGCAGTGGAAATGGCACAGGCTTTGAAGTTGCCCTAACCTGGACTCAAATTTCATCTCTTCTCATCATTAACTCTGAGCCTCAGCTTCCTTATCAGATGAGCTTTTTATTATGATTTGAAAGAGGAATGCAGGACAACATAAATTTTGATTTGAGACAAACTTCATTTTTCTCTGATTCTTATAAAATCATGGAACCAGTGAGATAATAGAGTAGGTATTATATTTCTCAGTTTGCTTGGATGGCTTTAAGTCAACCCAATAAAGAAATTTGAGGTGTGACAAGTTAGGAGACATCCTGCCTCTGTCCCTCATGACTTTCCTCGTTTATTTTTTCTACTTTTACTTGCACAATTGGGCAAATTCCTTTCTTCTAAAGTGTAGTTATAATTCACCATTCTGTTATATAATAGAGGTAGAAGGATGGGCATGGAGTTGTTTATAATGCATCTCAAGATTTATTTTTGAGATTTAACATGGCTGCCATGGAACCTTTTCCAAAAGGAAGATAGATGATTCAGATACTTTGAGCAAAATTAACTAAACATTGCTTACTTCAGTTGGTCTCTCACTTGTGCTGTCCCCTCACCCCCCGCCCCCCACCCCCGTTTTTGGTAGTCCAGGATTGACTGAACTATCTACCAAAGCCTTTTTAGTTTATGTTTCAAACAAAGGATTTATGAATCAGATTGGTGGAAAATCTATTGGGTTTGTGTCCATAACAGACTGGAGCTGCCTCCAGGGATGAAGAATGTTTTGTTAAGACCTTCTTGACACCCCCCTGTCATCTGATGTCTATAGTAACAATACTTAACATGAGAAGCTCCCAGGTTTCTCATTAAGGTGTTATGTTTACTGAATTGTTTTGATTACTTACTTTTCTCTGAAATCTACAGCCCATTTTCTTTCCTCTTCAGAAATTTGAATGTTAACTTTTCCCCCATTTTAGTTGATATTTAATATAGCACAACAGGAAATTTCCATCCATTTCATTTTTTCTATCTGCTTATAAAAAATAATTTGTATTTTGTCTGTTGTTTGGCATGTTCTTTCTAACTCTAGAGAGTGGAGAATAACAGGAAAAAATTCAAGGTAGAAAAGAGTAAAAAGAACATGAATTCATAAGATATAAAGGAAGTAAAAGACTGAATTAGAAAGATAGAAAGAGAGCTGGTAATAAAGATTATTTTATCTCAGTACATTTTTTCACCTAAAGGCCTTCTGATTTTTTCCCTCTCACTTTAATCAGGGTAGTGCCATCAAAGAGTCAAAAACATATTAAACAAATCTTTTGTAATTAATTTTCAAAAGTAGGAATTGTAGAGAAGTATTCAGATGTATGTATTAGGAGCCAAATGAACCGGGAAGAGAGCCAGTGAAGTAATTCATTGACTGTGACTGAAAGGAAATGGAGACAGAAAAATACAGTTAAAATATCAGAATATCATTGGTAGTGCACATAAGAATTAGATAAAAATAGCCTTGGAGTAGCCACCGCAAGCTAGAAAGTTCTAATAAGCCTCCCCAAAAAACTGCAGGCACAATGGGAGGGAGGAGAAAATTTGGCCTCCTCTAATAAGGTTTGACATCAGTGATATAGCGTAGGGTTATAGGTGAAAGATGAGCTTGTACAACTAAATGTGTTACTTTGATTAAAATTAGAATTACACTTTTATTTTCATAAACGTTTCCAAGGCTTAGCAATAAATTTAACAGCTCTGCTGTATTTATGCCTACATAATACATTCAGGTATAGGACTTGTCTTAATTCAGGCTGATCTAGCAGAATACCTAGACCGGTTGGCTTAAACAGCAAGCATTTATTTCTCACAGTTCTAGAGGCTGGCAGATCCAGGGTGTGGTGTCTGCCGAGGGCCCTCTTACGGGTTGCAGACCCCTGACTTCTTGTATCCTCACACGGCAGGAAGATGGCACGGGTGCTCTCTGGGGTCTCTCTTAAAAGGGTATGAATCCCATAAAGTTCCAAGTGCACATGATTTCTCACCTGAAATTGTATTCCAGGCTAACGTATCTGTCAAGTAATAGAAGGGGTAGATCGAGAAGGATGAGAAGAAGACCGAGAGCATCCCCAGAATATTGGTGAAGGGAAGTCTCAGTGTGGCAGTCATGTGCTGGCTGGGGTAGCAGCCAGTAATGAATGAATTCTGTCTATTAAACTTCATGCGTCATTTAGAGAACTTCTTTACAAAAACCAAACAAGCAAGCATGTTTGGCACTAACAGTACTCAATAAATATCAAGTACAATTAAACATGGAACAAGAAAGCACAGTATATTTTCAGCATTCTCCAATTCATCATAT
The DNA here is from genome assembly GCF_003265705.2 of Callorhinus ursinus. NCBI lineage: Eukaryota > Metazoa > Chordata > Mammalia > Carnivora > Otariidae > Callorhinus > Callorhinus ursinus. Next base: position 36,194,881 of record NW_027397075.1, read on the forward strand.
TCTTTTAAATTTCACGTTTACATGTATGGGTATGATGTAGAATTTAAAATGTACATCATAAAAGTTGTAAGAAATTTTGAAGGTTAGGAGGGGATAATTTTAATTATGCAACAACTGATGTTACAGGATAAAGGGTGATCTATAATCAAATCTTATAAATTCAAGCCTAGAACTTCTGTAAGGATAATACCATATTTTTAAAATCAATATTGTGCCCGATTTCTCTTGCCAATGACATGGAAACCGTTTTATTTATTTCCTGACGTGAGGGGTAAAGGGATGTCTCCAGTTCCCATGCGTCGATATCCCCGTTCTTATTTCTCTGGATAGCCTCCTGAGAAATGTAATAGTGAGAGTGTGGTTCTGCCCTTAGTCACCAATGACTGTTTCCTTAGCACATTCGTTAATGTCTTTTTTTCTCTCAATTTTTGTCACCCATAAAATATCACTGAAATATTAGGCTTCCCTAAAATATAGCTATTTTTCAGTTATTGTTACAGCCTATTGTTACAGTTATTGTTACAGGGTTAGGCTGCAACATTTTAAGACCAGCAGGTTAAATACATTATTTCATTTTAAATTAGTTCAAAAACCAAAGCCGTTTGCTCTCTAAATTTACGGTATCCTGGGGCAGATTTATCTGTTAATAGTAACCACTATTGAAAGTAGGTTAAAGAATGGTACGGCCATATACTCCTAATTCTTGAATATGCTGAAAACTAAGTTCTTTGTTTTTATTGGAATTCATTGTTACTGTCACTGAAACAAATCCCTCAGAAAATTTTCAAGTTTTTTATTGGTAGTGAAATTTTTTTGTCTTTAGCTTCAACAGTAATAAATTTAGATATCGTATTTTATTGCCAAGAGAAAATATGTTATGCCTTGTGATAGACAGAAAAATGTGGCTTGTTTCAAAGCAAATGGTATATCCTTGCATGCAGTATTTGTGTTGCTGAACTGCATTGTGTTTTTTTTTGTAGGATCACTGTTTTGGAACTGATAGTGAATTGATTACATGCCTCGTGCTATAATTCTGGTGACTTTTATACTATTTGATTATGCCTTTTCTGGAAAATATCTAATTCATTTCTTATAGAGCTTTTTTTTTTTAATAAGGGAAAAAGAATATCCATAGAACTGAGAAAAGGGGCCCCTCATTCTCTTGAATTGGATTTCAAGATTGATTGGATTTTTCCTGAGAACACACGGTCTGGGGCCAAGTGACTGAGAGTATCTCCCTTCCCCTTTCCTTAGTGTTCTCTTCTTTCTTCTGTTCTCTTCTATCCCCCATATCCTAGGACCCAGATGTTCAGAAAACATTCACACATTATCACTTGAAATTATCATTCTCAAGTCAGGAGCTCTCAGATTGCGGGGAATAGAGCTGTGTCCGATTGCTGAAATGCAACAGCACAAGTGGAATGAAATTCAGTATATTGTTCTAATAGACGTATGTTTCATGATGTCTGGATTCATACACAGTAAAGAAAAGAGCCACAGCTGGTGATAAAACGAAATCTAGAGCAATATATAAGCTCTTTTATAAAATTAATAATAATACAGAAAATTTGGGAAAATACAGAAAGCTGTGAAGAGGAAAAATAATAACCCCAAAATGCCACTTAAGATAAATTTGGGAAAGTAGTTTAATTTCGTATACCATAGTGGTTAAGAGAAAGCACTCCAGAGCCAACTGAAATATGGATTCTGGCTCTACCACTTGGTGACCTTGGGCACGTTACTCACTCAAACCTGTCTGTGTCTCCATTTCCTCGCATGTAACATGGGACAGCACAATAGCATTTACTTCTTAGGTTGTCTACTTTAGAACTCTTTTTCCTAGGAAACTGCTGTTAGAATTTTCTAATTTTTTCCCTTTTTTCCCTTTTTTTTTTGATGCTTCGTGACTTATCTCTTGGAGTTCTACTAGATTTTAGCTTGCTTTAGTTAGTTGCAAGGGAATAATGGAAATTGAGTGAAACTGAATGAACCTGAGGTATGCAGTAGTGTTTTGAATTATGTAGTATGTGTGTGTGTTGTTGTATTAGGGGGATGCTAAAGATGACTGTACTGTAACATCTGTCCTTTTTCCAAGTGGATTTTATGGAAACAGTAGCCCACAGTTGTGAATTTTCTTTAAAACTAAGACAAAAACAAATGCCTAGTGACTTATTTTATGGAAACAGTATGTGCAGCATATGGGAAAGGTAGACCAGTAGTGCTTCAGTTGTGACAGGGGATTAGCTTCATAGGAACTTACCGAGCTTCACAGATAATTGTGAATAGGTTTTGAAGCCACTGAAGAAAATGAATTTTTGAAGGCTTTATAAAAATACAATTTAAGCTCTCTTTTTAAATGAGGAGAGACAATATCACAGGCTTGTCTTTAGCTCTCTGAGCACATTCAGAGATACTGTCCATTAATACCCAACCCTATCCCCAAATGCTTTTAGTTGCTTTTTGTTGTTTCTTAATGATTTTTTTTCCCATAGAAATAGAAGCGTTGCTTTTGTACCTGTAGCATATTCTTACTCACATGATGAAATAGAACTAGAAAAAGATTTGCTTGTAGTTTTCCACTTAAGTTTAGCTTATTTTTCTTTGAAATATGGTCCTATTCATATGAAATTAGGAAGTTGACTGATCTTTGATTTTGCCCCCTCTCTATAATGCTTCCTCTCTGCCAGTTACCGTTTCAGGTGAGGAAATGCAGTGTACTAAATCCTCGTAGCTGGAAGAGCAAGGTAAAGATCTTCAAGTCTTTTTAATGCTTTTTTATCAGAAGAGAAGCATATATATATGTGTGTGCTTGTTGTGGTCCCAATATACAAAAATAAACTTAAATAAAAATGAGAATTTCAGAAGCATTTCTGAAAAAGTGGGTGACTTTAGTGTTTGTTATTCCAGTTACAGACAATGATTTCCTTTTCTAGTATGAACTCTAAAAAGAATGCCGTGGGAAGACCACAGTATCAGAATGCCAATCTGGTTTATGGGGAGACCTTAATAGAAATTGTGTTTATGGTTAGAAGCAGCTGTGTTTCTGATCCCCTGCTTCAAAAGAGGAAGGACACAGATAGGCTGGTGTGTACCTCAGCTTGCCTGCTGCTGAGATGTGTTTGTGCTTGGAAGAGGAGAAGATAGGTATTAACAGGTTTTTTTTTTTTAATTTGTTAATTTGTTTGGTAAGAAATAAAAGTGACGTGCCTGTCATTTTTAATTATATGCAGTTAGCTTATTTTTTGTGTTCTTTGATTTTCAGAAAATCAGGCATTTGCAGAAAATTATGCAGTCAGGGTGTCTAAATGGTTCTCACATTGACTTCTATAACTGTACCAAAGTCAAAATTTCATACTTACTTTTGTAAGGGGTACGGGGAAATATGCTATCTTTATTCATTAAAATTCAAAAAGTGTGCTACTTATTTGATTCATAACTAGAAAAATATTATCCTAGCCTTCTAGGAAAAACAGTATTGGGCTCCTGGGCGGCTCAGTTGGTTAAGCATCTACCTTCGGCTCAGGTCATGATCCCAGGGTTCTGGGATTGAGTCCCGCGTCAGGCTCTCTGCTCAGCAGGGAGCCCACTTCTCCCTCTCCTTCTGCCTGCTGCTCTGCCTGCTCGTTCTCCCTCTGCACGCCCCCCGCCCTGTCTCATGAATGAATAAATCTTTTTTAAAAAAGAAAAAAAACAGTATTTGTTGATACTGAATTTGGAAACTCACATAGATATAGCCTTCAAGAGTCTATTTGTTTATTCAACAAATATTTATGAAGTACTTTTTCTGTGGCAGATGCTCCACTTTGCACTGGTACATCAGTGAACAAAGCAGGTATAGTCCCTACCACCATGGAGTTTGTAGGCACCAAGATGAGGAGCAGGTAGACATCCAGCATATGAATAACTAAATTGTAGTTGTGATAAGTTCCAGAACGGACAAGAACAGAGTGCTATGTTAGTGTGCAATAGGAGGACCATAGTTTGTCAAGGTGACCAAGTATTGAAAATGAATGATTCTCTCATTTATGTTTGAATTACAATATCATGGAATTCCAGAACTGGAAGAGATCTTGAAAATTATCTGGTCCAACCAGATAATTTTGAATCTTTTTAAATATTCGTTTGATCGTTGCTGATATTTGACCATTACTGGCTAATAAAAAAATGGCATTTTCATGTAGTTCAACCTAATGCACTATTTATTAAATATGATGTTGGATCATGGCTACATAAGATGAATTAGTCAAGACAACCCTACCCAACTCTCTATACAGAGAAGAAATATGAAACCAAATAATTACAACATAGTGATTATTAGCAGAAATAAAATGGCTTAAGTGGCCTGACATATCCAAAATGAACATGCTGAATACTGAGTTGAGTATTCTGAGATCCAATATATCAGCTCAAAGCTCCTTCATGGACATGAATTTTGGCCAATGTCTAACTTGAGTGGATGGCTAAAGGGTGAAATATTTACTCATGCTTCTCTAGCCTCCTGGAGAACTCCTCCCTAGTGTTGTAGGAGATTAAGATTTTATCAGTCTCTTCAGTCTCTACCTTAGAAGCTGCACTTCCCTTCCATAGTAGCACAATACATGGCTGTGGGTTCATAGAAGGGGAAAATGACTCCCAAGGAGCAACTTTCACAGATCAGGATTCCACCTGGTCCAAGTAGGTCCTAAATGGGTGAATGATGAAATGACTACCCTCCCTTGGTGTGTAATTCTTTTGCCTTCAATTAGTTACTTGAAACCACACAAGCCTGAGATGTATTCCTTTACGTTCTTGTTTCACCACATGACATATACAGTGCTAGATTCTGGCATCAGAAATACGTGTGCTGTGCTCCCTGTCCTCAAGATATTCCAAAGTACTCCTAACTCTAGATACTTATGAAAGGTTTGCTAAGTGAAGTATATTCTTTCATCCATCTATTCATCTGTCTATCATTCATTAAGTACCTGCTGATGCCAGACATCATTCTAAACTCTGTGAATAAACTGAAAATAAGACAAAGCCTCCGCTTCCCCGCTTTGTTTCCCCACTGCCCCCATCCCCCATCTACCTCACATTCTGATGGGGAAAAGGACATTAAACATCAGTACATAATATAATGTTGGGTAATGGTGAGGGCTGTGAAGAGAAAAAATAGTACAGGGTATAAAAACAAGCACAGAGGAGAATGTGATCAACTCTGGTAGAAAATAAGGTAAAGAAAATAATTTTAAATCTGGCTTTTGAAGGAGAAATAAGAGTGGACCAGGTGAGGAAGGGACTTCCAGACAGAAGCAGCAACACCAAGGCTGGAAGGCATAAAACCGGGAATTAAAAATAGTAATGCATAAAAGATTGCAAAAAATGATTTGATGTAAAAATAAAGCATGGCATAGGAGCCTCTTTGACGAGTGTTGAATAACAGAATAACATCATATTTGAGTTCCTGTCATCAACAGTGGTTCTCAGATTTAATCAGGTATCAGAACTCCAGGTTAGTTAAAAGTGCTTTTTGTAGAACACAATAAACCGTTGTTAGAATTAACCTTCATATATCTGAAAATGTCATTTTTGATCCGACTTTGGAGCCAGTCTAGGCTTTTTTAAGGTTAATTAACAGTAACAGATTCTAACATTTTAAAATATATTTAAGAAGAAAAATTCACACTTGAGAAAATTGTATATGGGAACTTTTTCTGTCATTTGGGAAAAGATTGCTGTTACTCCTTTTTCTCATCAGAACAGTAGCGTTGTTCAGTAGCATAGTTTGAGACCTACAGCACTGCAGTGTATTCAGCAAATGGACAGTCTCCTGTGTGGGAAGAATTAGGGAGCCACTGTCTCTTACAGAGGGGAGCCCTTGAAGAAAGCTATTTCCAGGGGCTCTGACTTGCTGTTCTTGACCTGAAATCTCTCTGCCTTGTAACTTAAGACTCACTGTCCTCAGTTCTAACTCTTGGGTTATGGAAATCGTGATCTATTTCTTAGAAAATAGGAATAACAAGTAAAAATAATTTCAGTGTGCTTTGCACAATTTTAGGGTCGATTATAAGTGATATTTAATACTGATAAAGCTGTATTACCTTTGGGGAGAAGAGCGTAGTCGTTGTTGGTGTGTTGTTTCCTACAGGGCAAGGTGGGATCTGTGGTCTGAAAGTCCTCCTAGTCAGACCCATAGTTTGTTCCTTTCTGTACAACTTTTGTTTATGCCTTGCTTTCTCTGTGATTCTTACCTGAGTAGCACTAGGGTTTAAAGGAGTAGTTCATCTGAAGTAGAAATAGGAAACCAAAAGTAAAGGCAGAGGAAAATGCAATGTTAAAACATTAATGATTTTTCAAGGAAGATGAGACTTGATAACCAAAACCAAATCAGATGGTATTAAAGGAGACTTTAAATTTGAATCTTTGAGACTTGGGGAGAAAAAAAGGAGGAAAAAAGTAATATACATATGTTCACACACACAGCTATGCATATGTATGTGTATATATGTATATCTAGATAGTGTGTGAGAGATATATTACATATATAATATATACATAAATATAGCTAGAGGGAGAATATGTCTTTCCATGAACTGTTTGTTAAATGGTAGATACCAGGTTGATATTGTTTCTCATGTCTGTCCTGTTCCTCTGTCTGGAGTGACAGGTGGGATCTGCTCAGTGGTTCAAACTGTGAATTTTTTTAATTGATCAATCGTGACATGCTAACCTCAGCAACTGAGCAGCTGCATAATGTGTTAGGTCATCATACCAGTAATGAAGATTACATCATTGACCTGTCTTCCTTTTTTGGAATGTAGTGGGGCGGAACCCTAGAAATATGTCTGATTTTAAAACAAGTTGAAATGAAAACTAAGAACAATGATATTATCTATAATTTCCTCATATCTAGTTGACTTAATGAGTTAAGAGCCACTCGGTTTATAAAATTAACTTTTTCTTTTTTTTTTAAATGAAGTTCTAGCTTAAGAGCTAAATGAAAAATTTTGGGATATACAATTTTTCTTTTCCAAATTTGAAATATTTCTGTTGTAACAAGGTGATCTACGGAGTAAATTTAATATATTAATACGTGTATTAGCAGATATATACTTCTACATAGCCCGCATTAGTTGTAAGATATTTACCTGGTTTTTGTACTTTGAAAAGTTTGTTTTAATTCAGCATAGTAACATTCAAAATAAGCATCTCTGAAATTTGTATTTTTTGTTTCCCTAAAATACGACAGATTTTGCAATAGATTGCTTTAAAAAAAAAAGGTCCCTTCTTAAAATGCAGAGATGCACACATCCATCCTACTGCCTCTTGGGACAGAAAGAAAATGAATTCTCTAGCTTGGTAAATCCATTGCTTCTCCTAAAGTAGATTGCCTGCACCCAGTGCTGTGCAAGAGAGGTGCAGTGAGTAAGAAAGGGTGGCTATTGTTTAGTGCTCTGTAGCAAAAGAACTGGGGAAAAGAAAAAAAGGCTTGAGTTTGACTGGCATTGGCTCTGGCTTTTCTGCATTCCAAACTGTCTGAGGCACAGAGTGAGAGCAAAAAAGAGAGAGCACGAGCGCCAGCCAGAGCGAGCTCGGGCGAGGACGGTATACAAGTGTTTTGAATTTCTGACTGGCATGCCGGAAGGATCATGTTAGCAACACCTAGAAACTTCACAGAATGCAGATCCCAGGTAAGAGTTCCTCGAGTCTGTCTGAGTCTGAAATTAAGTTTGTATATATTTAAAGGGAATGTGGAGGTTTATATTTATTACACAAATACAATGACTGCTAACCTTTGTGATTATTGGCTTTAAAGAAATAGGTTAGTTTTCATTCCTGTCAGTTCACAGAAATATTGTGTGGAAGCTATCAGCATTCCAGTACAAAAATCCAGCCCAAGAAGAGCCAGATAAATTGAAAGGGCAACAGTCATAGCAAAATATTAACAATGCAGCATTTGCTTGTTCTTTTAATAATTTGAAGTGGATTCTTATTCTGGATCTTCCCCAAAATCCTTTATGAAATATTAAGATGACTGGGAATGGATGCAGCTCATTTCTCTTTGAAGGAGACAAAATATATTGACCATCAGTAAGAATTTAATAGCCTTGCTTGAGTCTCAGAAGCACATAAATAAGTCTTTGTCATTCAGAAAGTTCAACAGGTTGGATCTGTACACAACAGTAGAGCGTTCAGATGAGAACTTGGCTTGTTCTTTCTGTCCAAGGTAGACTTTTAATATCCTTTGCCAATAGATGACAAGTTAGAGACTTTAAGCAATTAGCTCATTGAAAATTAAATCTGAATGAGATTTTAGAGATCATCTACAGGCCAGTCTCTCCATTTTCAGTGAGAACATTGAGGACTAGGGGATTTAGTGCATGCTCAAGAAACAGAATTGAAATGAAAATCTACATCTCCTGATTTTCAGTTTGCTGTTGTTTTCATGGTACCAGTTATTTTTAGGGTTTATATTTTCTCTATACTGTATCTGTTGGCCTCAAGTAGCATGAGTTATTGCATAAATAGATCAAATGCATTATAAACTTAGATTAAAATCTTATGGGAAAGAGATACTGGAGGCTGGATGTCATCAAATCAGTATTAATACCACACTCTCGATCAAAACCAAAAATATATAACAAAGTATCAGAAGGAAAAAAATGGCTTTCAGTTAAGGAAAATGGCTACAGTGTGCATTCTGCTTTTATATGAACAGTTAATAGCTGTGGCATATTCTGAATATTTGTATGTGAAATTAAAATCCTTTCAAATTGACTTTAATTTCTCTTGAAGACTTTAGGACTTAGCAATTTTCTGTGTACTTTTAGTAAGCTTTTCTCTAATTTGTTGATTTGTATCTATTTACAGGAAGCAAAAAATTATTCCATATTCAGTGCCTTCTCTGTGTTTATTAGTATTTTTTTTTAATGTGAGAGAACGTTTTTAAATTATCCAACCATTTGTGGACCACTTGCTTCCTTATCTAAGGTCCAGCTCTGTTTCTCTCCATTTGTAAGGGTCCTCTGTTACTCCTGCTCATGAATTATGTGTTAGAGGATGACTTAAGTGGAGGAGTTCGAGAGCCACCACGGACAGTGGACATCTGTCTTCATACATTTTCATTTAGTCTCTAAAAAAGGTTGCTGCCCTTTCCGTTTTTGTGCAGACCGTTGTGGGGTTGAGAGAGGCCACACTATTCTAGTGAGCTAAATAGTAGAGATAGCTGCTGTCAAAAGGATCTGTCATGGCTCTTAACAGCTCCTGGGAACAAGTTAGCTCAATGTGGCTATAAGCACAGTGAAGGGATGTGGCCCTTTTGTGTTAAAGTTTGACCTGCTCATTCCAGTTTTCGACAGGGCCTGTGTGGTGATTTACAAGTCTGTGTGGGATGAGCAGTAAGTTGTAAGGAATAGTTTCATTACTGCTCTTGGCTATCGGAAACCAAATTACAAAGTGCATTCTCCACCCAGTAGGAAACAAGAGACTGTTTGTCTTAGTGCAGAATCCATTATTTAAGCACACTGTTTATAAGAGGACTTGATGACTGTGAGAATGAGGACATAATGCTCTTTCCAATTAGCAGTGTTCATGTTGTATTACACACAGCTTAGATTTTTCTCTTTTATCCTTCATGGAGCATGTGAAGGGACTGCCATGATATGTGTGTGTTATGTGTGTGTATGATTGCTAGATAGATAGATGATTGATAGACAGATAGATAGATAGATAGGCAGATACTAGGATGGACATTTGGCCCGAGTGTATTTCTCCACGCCAGAAACAGTCAGATGTCATTAATCTAGTGCTGGTATTTTACTAATCTAAAATGAAAGAAGCTATTTTATTAACCAAATTAACCTTTATAAAACTCACTACCATGCCTTAGAAAGAGAAAATATTAGAAGGAAACACATATTCCTTTTCCTCTCCTGAATACAGTTATAAGATTATACAGGTTTATATTTTCCATGGTCAAGAAAAGCAATTATAAGAAATTGTGTGACTAAAGACAATATTTGACTGGGAATAGAAGGGGTGGAGTGAAATGAGTGGCATAAGGAAAGAAGCTCTCTTTGAAGAGAATATGAAATAATTCTCTTTTGACCAGTGTTTTCTTGAGGCAGACCCCTTTTCTCTCTTGGTGGCTTTTCTTTGATATTAATTTCTTTAAATGTTTTTTCATGAAATATATATACATTTCTCCATAGAAATACAGTTTTTATACTAAATTTTCAAAGACGATAAAGAGCTTTGCAATATAGCAATGACGTTTGTCTAATAAAAGGTTGGCTATAGTTGATTAAAACTTTTGTCTCTTTCAAAGGAGTTGCTATTTCTTCTTTCTCGCTGCAGTTTCTTTCTACCTCTTAGATATAATTTTGTGTTTTGTATCCCAGTTAAAAGCGTAAGAATGAAATCTTTTCAAACAAAAGACAGACCAAGAGCAAGGGCTTGAGGCTGGACATCTAAAACGTTCGGAGTTGTCAAATTAATTGTTTACTTGTAAAAGTTACCTGATTATTCACTCAAAACTCTGGGAATCCTTTTATGTATACAAGATGGATGTATTTCCCTTCTGCTTCATTCTTGACCTTCACTGGCCTCTAGTGAGAAAAAGTGTTACAGTCTGGCTTTGTTCTTTCTGTTCTCTTCTGTTCCTTCAGGCTCTTTAGTGTTGTTTGTGGTGGTTCTTGCTTTTAATTCCCTGTACATTTTAGTAAAGGAGTAGTTGATTATTGTGAAATAAATTTCACCAGATTCTTATACTTGAGTTGCATAAACTTCCTTAAAATATCTAGTTTTAGTGAAGAGGGGAAAAAATGATTATGTTCTGTTGTTTACTGTGAACAATGATTCAAAAAAAAAGAGTCATGACTCAGCAATATGACTCCTCTTATAGTTGCCTTTCTTCTTCTTCTTCTTCTTCTTCTTCTTTTTTTTTTAGTGCTTATTGGGATTCAGTCTACCAGATTCCACATTTAATTATGGGTATGATCTCAGCTTGTGTTTGGAAGCCTTAAGCATTGCCAGTGATAATACTTTCTTTGTACATACTTGACAAGTAAGAGAGATTTAGTGAATCAGTCATTAAAATTCAGATGGTCTTTATCTTCTCTGGTGTCCTCCATGCCCCTACTCAGACTTTACCATTCAGTTGAATTCGGAGTACTATGAAGTTAAAAACTAGAGAGGGAACCAGTGAGGAGTTCTTATGAATAATTTGACTCCATAGAGACTCCATATTTCTGTCATTCTCCGGTTTACAGTATTTTGGGAGTAAATGAATTGCTGAAGCAGTGACTTGAAAAGTTATTTTAAGTTAGTGCAATGCTATTCTTTGAAGAAGAAAAAGCTACCTGGTTCTGCTTGCTCTTTCTTATGTCAGGCTTTCTAAAGTGAGCAACTTAAGCTGCCAGGATCAAGCAAGTGTCATTCAGGATCAGGTGTCACATAGGACAGCCAACCTGTTGGACGAGTTGCTAACTCTGATGTCTTGCATCTAATTCCAAAGGACTGTGGAGTGCCTTTGAAAAATTTTTAACAGCACTTTTACATAGTTAACTATTCGTAGACAATACTTTAGTTAATGTGAAGACTAGAAAAACTGGATATTCTTCTACTCTTTAATATTCTAGTTGGTAACTTTTTTGTTAAATTATACTTCAAATGGGTGGTGTGTAGTGTAGTTGATTTGAGTTCTCGTCTGTTGGGTCAGATAGGAGAAAGTAAGATGTTTGGGTCTCTACTTCTATAACTCCTGTTGCCAGAAACACATAGAATATAAAATAATTTATTTCCTTTTTTTTCTTAAGAAAAGGAATGATATGTCAAAGTGAGTGCAAGAAGAGCCAGAAAAAAAATCTAGCCTGTGTGAATATATAGAAAGAAATGGGTTTGTTCAGTCAAAGAACAGGACAAGATATGATAAGTCTCTTAACAGGGAAAGATAATCATCTTTTGTGTACCAAGAACTTGTTGTAAAGAGCTCATTTCTAAGAGTTAGCTCAATATGATCATACAATATTTCTTATTAGCATTTTCTCAAAGTATGAGAAATAATCATTCAAAGAAAGGTAATAGATTGTTTTCTTCATGTGGTTAGAGGAATAGCATCACATAGTACTTGGTCTGATTTTTGTGAGTCACCATTACACAGCTGAAATTTAAGAAGAGTTTTAATGAATTAAAGTCTTTATTTTATCTTCTATAGAATTTGCTTACATACACCGTGAGATTTTCCTTGAAGCATTTCGCCTCCACTCGAATGAAGTTCAGTGAAACAGCACAGTAGTTTCCTGAAACAATAAATGTCATTCTGTTTTACCAGTACTATTATTTTGATTGTAAATATTTGCATAGCTACAATTGCTAAAATTTTGAAATACATTTTTAGTCATTTTATTCATTTCCTTCCCTTACAAATATAGCACTCAGTATTTATATTTGATTGATGGTCAACCTTTAAAGGTAAATTTTCAAAAAAGTAGTTTATTTTTTTCAACTGGACCCGGTGTCAACCATTTTTATTAACAAAGCCAAAAACATGATATAAAGAAAAAAATCCTAGGAGTTACTGCTGTCATTACAGGAATGAAAACTAATCTCCCTTAGAAACATTTTTTAGCTAAAACAAAACCAAAGTATACTATGCAGAGGGAATTTATTGTAATGAGAAAGGCAGCAGCCTAGTAGACCTAGATTTGTTTGTCCCCTGTGCCTCAGTAGAACTGTTTAGGTAAACCCATGATGATACCACTTTATTTCAGGGTTGTTTTTTTGGGGGGTAGGGTGTTTTGTTTTTATTTTTTTTTAAGATTTTATTTTACTTATTTTAGAGAAAGAGAGAGAGACAGTACAACAAGGGGGAAGGGCAGAGGGAGAGGGAGAGAGGAAATCCTAAGCAGACTCCACACCCAGTGCTGAACCTGACGTGGGGCTCAATCTCACGACCCTAAGATCATGACCTGAGCTGAAATCAAAAGTCAGACACTTAACTGACTGAGCCGCTCAGGCGACCCTATTTTGTTTTTAAATGGAAGGGTATTTAAAATCAGAACTCAGGCTTTTGTCTGGTCCTTTAAAAGGAAGATCCAGCCAATTATTTACCAGTTGTTGTTTTATTTGTTCTTGTTTTATTTTCAGAAACATGTTCCTGTGAGCAAACTGCAAAATGTATTTGACAATGAAATTTTAATTAACAAGAAATAGTGAGCTTTGAGGGTATGACTATTTTATTGTTACAAAGTACAGTAATTTATGACAGTTTCCCACTAGGTTTCTCCCAGCGTCAGAAATTATAAACCCATTTCATTTTGCTTAGTTCTTAAATTAAATATTTAAAGATAGACTTTTTATTTCTCTTTTCCCGTCAAACCCGTGTCACAGGAGAATAGAAACTGTTTTAAGGTTCTTCGGTTTAATCCAGATGTTGCTTATGTTACATTTTTCTCTGACAACCTGAAAAAAGAAAATTTTATTTTTTTATTTGAGTATAGTTGACATACAATATTATATTAGTTTCAGGTGTACAACATAGTGACTCAACTTCTCTATGTGTTATACTATGCTCACCACGAGTGTAACTACTGTCTCTCATCATACAGCCTATTACAGTATCATTGACTGTGTTCGTTATGCTGTGCCTTTTATTTCTGTGACTTATTCATTCTGTCACTGGAAGCCTGCATCTCCCATTCCCCTTCACCCATTTTCCCCATACTCCCTTCTCCCCTCTGCTGTGGTAATCAATCAGTTTGTTCCCTGTATTTATAGGTCTGATTCCACTTTTCATTTGCTTATTCATTTGTGTTGTTTGAAAAGAGAAATTTTAAAATTTTATTATCCAGTGATTATATATAACAAACTCCTACACATCGGTGAGAAAAAGGTCAGGCTTGAATGCCCATTTTACAAAAGCAAACCAGATGGCCATTCAGCGTACAGAAAGGTACTTGGTTTTGTTAGTTATCAGGGAAATGCAAATTTAAACCAAAATGGAATTCCATAGCCATCAGAATGTCTAAAATAAGAAAAATAGAAAATACCAAATGTTGACAAGAATCTAGAACAAAAGGAATTTTTATACTGCTGATGGAAGTATAAATTTTATAACTATTTTGGAGCACTGTTTGACAATATCTAGTAAAGCTGAACAATGCTCCATGACTCAGCAATTCCAGACTTATTTGTGTACCAAAAGAATGCATAAATAGGCCCACCCAAAAACCTGTACAAAAATGTTCATAATAGCACCATTTAAAACAGCTAAAAATCAGAAACTACCCAAATGTCGATCAGCAGAATGGATAGAATGGTTTGCTTACACAATGGAATTCTCTACAGCATTGGCAAAGAATAAACTGCTTCATGCAACAGAATAAATCTCACAAATGTATGTTGAGCATAAAAAGTTAGTCTCAAAAGAATATATACACTGTATGATTCCATTTATATATAGTTCAAACTCATTGGAGGTGATCGAAGTCAGGATGGTGATTATCTGTATGGGGTAATGACTGGAAAGGGTATATAAAGGAGGCATTTGGTTGCTGGCAGTGTTCTGTTTTGTCTTATTTTGTTTAATCCCAATGCTCGTTATCGGGATGAGTTACAGTTGAGAAAATTTATTGACCCGTATACGCATTATTTATACACTTTTCTGAGTGTATCTTATACTTAAGCAAAGTGTTGGAGAAAAGATATTTCTGTAATTTCTCCATCTTGATTTTTAAAAATCCAAAAAACAAAACCAAAAAACTGTGCAAGCTTCTAAGATGTTGATACTCTTTGAAAGTCCTTTTTTGTTTATGTAGGGGTTGAGGAATGATGCCGTGTTTATTTTCATATTGAAAGTTGTCTAGTCTGTGTGTACTGTAAAGGACTTTACATTTTGGGTCATTTAAAGGATGAGATGGTGAAGGTATCTGAGAGACCAGACTTGCATGTACATTTTCAAAATAAAATTGCACTATGTAAATCATAGATTTTTTTTGCAAGCTCTTAGTGTACCATATAAAACACTAATTTTCATATGTCATACCTCAATTTTAAAAATATTTTATAATAAGGAAGGGGGAGGATAGTAGAGTAGGAGGATCTTGAGCTCATTTCCTCCCATGGACATACCAAGGATACAACTACATATAAAGTAACTCACTCTGAAAATGACCTGAAAACTAGCAGAACAGCTCTTGCACAGATATAGAATAAAGAAAAGCCACGTTGGGAATGGTAGGAGGGGCAGAAACACAGTCAGGAACCAAATCCCTGGCACAGTGACTCACAAGTTGAGGGAATATCACAGGCATAGAATGTCCTCCCTGAGAAGTGAGGGGATTGAGCCCCATGTCAGGCACCCCCAACCCTGAGAATCTGCACCAAGAAGATGAGCTCCCACAGTGTTTGCCTTTGAAAATTATTGAAGTTTAACTCCAGAAGAGCCAGAGGACTATAGGAAACTGAGACTCTACTCTTAAAAGCGCCAGCACATTATATCACCTGGTTCAAGACCCAACACAGAGGTGGCAGTTGGAAAAGCACCTGGGTTATACATGAAGATTTACTGACTAATTTTAGGGCATGTGCTGGAAGTAAGGGATTTATAGGAACTTTCTCCAGGAATAGAAATGCTGGTGGGTACCATTTTTCTTGCCCCCTTTTAGCCTAGCTGGCTGGATGCTGGCAGGAGTCAGCTCTGACACTCTTCATCTACTTTACTAGCGCCACTCACCCTGCTCTGGCATTCTGTTGTGGACCTGCCCCACCCAACCTGCCTACCCTGGCAGATGCCCCTTCAAAATGACTCCAACCCTTCCACACCTAGCAGGCAGCCTCAGTCGGGACCAATGTTCCCCCCACAGTGATTACCTACTACTCCTACCCAGTGTGGTATGGGCCAACCTCACGCACTAGTACACCTGCAACATGTGCAGCTGGCTGAGAGTCCAGCCCTGCACACCAGCACACCCACAGCTGTCCCAGCTCAATCACAAGAGGAGGCCTTTTGCAGCCCACACAGGGGATACCCCTGGAATTCCTACTTCTGATGATCGGGGGGCAGGATGCCCTTCGATATAAGGCCACTAGTTTTAAGACCAGGAGACATAGCCGATTTACCTAATACGTAGAAACGCAGAGAATCAGCTAAAATAAAGAGAGGAATATGTTCCAAAGGAAAGAAAAAGACAAAACCTCAGAAAAATAACGAAACAAAACTGAGGTAAGAAGTCTGTCTAATAAGGGGTTCAAGGCCATAAAGATTCTTATTGAAATTGAGGGAAGAATGGATGAACTCAGTGAGAACTTCATCAAAGAGAGAAAAAAATACTCAAAAATAATCAGCTGAAAAAATAACTGAAATGAAAAATAAACTTGAGGGAATCTGCTGCAGATTAGAGGTTGCAGAGGATACAGATTAGAGGATGCAGATGAGCAATCTGGAAATCAGGGTAGTAGAGATCACCCAAGCTGAACAAAAACAACAAAAATGAATTTATAAAAAATGAGGATAGGTTAAAGGATCTCTGGGAAACAGAATCAAACATAAAAACATTTGCCTTATAGGTTTCCCTCCCAGAAGGAGAAAAGAGAAAGAAAATGGGGCAGAAAACTTATTTGAAAAAATAATAGCTGACAACTTACCTAACCTGGGGAAGGAAAGAGACATCCAGGTCCAGGAAACACAGCCCCCAACAAAATGAACCCAAGGAGGTTCAAGCCAATATGAATAATGATGAAAATGTCAAAAATTAAAGAGAGAATCTTAAAAGCAGCAAGATAAAAGCAAATAGTTATGTACAAGAGAATCTTAAAAGCAGCAAGAGTAAAGCAAATGGTTATATACAAGCCCATAAGGCTATCACCTGATTTTTCAACAGAAACTTTGTAGGCCAGAAGAAGGTGGCTACTAACCAGGAGTATGATACCCAGCAAGGTTATCATTAAGAATTAAAGGAGAGAGAAAGAGTTTCCCAGACAAACAAAAGTTAAAGGAGTTCATCACCACAAAACTGGACTTACAAGAAATGTGAAAAGGACTTCTTTAAGCAAAAAAAAAAAGGTCCATAACTATAAATAAGAAAATTATCAAAGGAAAAGATTTCACTAGTAAAAGCAAATCTACAGTAAAGGTAGTAAGTAGATCAGACTTACAAACTAATATGAAGATTAAAATGTTAAAAGACAAAAGTACTAAGATCAATTATATCTACTAAAATTAGTTAAGGGATACACAAAATAAAAAATGTATAATATAGCATGCATAAAATGTGGAGGGGAGTAGTAAAAATGTGGTGCTTTTAGAATGTGTTCAAACTTAAGCAACCATCAACTTAACATAGACTGCTGTATGTATACATAGGATGTTACATATGAACCTCATGGTAACCACAAATCAAAAACCTATAATAGATACACAAAAAATAAAGAGCATGGAATCTAAGCATAATACTAAGAAAGTCATCAAATCACAAGGGAAGAGGCCAAGAAAAGAAGATAGGAACAAAGAAGAACTACAAAAACAATCAGAAAACAATGAACAAAATGGCAATCAGTACATACCTATCAATAATTACTTTAAATATAAATGGACTAACTGCTCCAATCAAAAGATATAGGGTAGCTGAATGGATTAAAAAAAAAAAAAAGACATATCTATATGCTGCCTACAAGACACCAACCTCAAACCTGATGGCACAGACTGAAAGTGAAGGGATGGAAAATGATGTTTCATGCAAATAGATGGAGAAAAAAAGGTAGAGTAGCAATATTTGTATCAAACAAAACAGACTTTAAGGAAGACTGTAATAAATAACAAAGAAGGATATTACATAATGGTAAGGGATCAGTTAAGAAAGAGGATGTAACAATTGTAAATATCTATGCACTCAACACTAGAGCACTCAAATATGTGAAGCAAATATTAACAGATATAAAGGGGGAAATTGAGAGTAATACAGTAATAGTAGGGGACTGCACCCCACTTACGTGAATGGATAGATCATCCAGACAGAAAATCAATATGGAAACAGTGGCTTTGATCAACACAGTAGACCAGATGGACTTAATGGATATATACAAATCATTCCATCCAAAATAATAGAGTACACGTGCTTCTCAAGTGCACATAGAACATTCTCCAGGATGGATCACATGTTAGGCCACAAAACAAATCTCAATAAACTTAAGAAGATTGAAATAATGTCAGGCCTCTTTTCTGACCACAATGGTATGAAACTAGAAATCAATTAGAAGAAAATTTAATTGGAACACATGGAGGCTAAACAACCCGTGGGTCAACAAGGAAGTCAAAGAGCAAATAAAAATAAATAAATAAATAACTGGAGACAAATGAAAATGGAAACACAACAGTTCAAAAACTTTGGGATGTAGGAAAAGGAGTTCTTAGAGGGAAGTTTATAGACTTCAAGGTAATAGAAAGATCTCAATCTAACCTGATACCTAAAGGAACTAGAAAAAGAACAAACAAAGCTCAAGTTAGTAGAAGGAAGAAAATAATCTAGTTCAGAAATAAATGAGATAGAGCCTGAAAAAATTAGAAAAGACCAATGAAACTAAGAGCTGGTTTTTTGAAAAGAGAAACAAAATGTGATAAACCTTTAGCCAGAATCATCAAGAAAAAAAGAGTAGACTCAAATAAAATCACAGATGAAAGAGAACAAATTACAACTGACACCACACAAATACAAATGATTAGAAGAGATTACTATGAAAAATTATATGCCAACAAATAGGATAACCTAGAAGAAATGGGTAAATTCCTAGAAACATACAATCTCCCCAGACTGAGTCAGGAAGAAATAGAAAATCTGAACAGATAGATTACTAATTACAAAATTGAATCAGTAATCAAAAAATTTCCAACAAACAAAAGTCCAGGATCAGATGGCTTCACAGGTGAATTCTACAAGACATTTAAAGAAGAATTAATATTTATCCTTCTGAGACTGTTAAAAAGTAGAAGAGGAAGAAAGGCTTCCAGATTTATTCACAAGGCCAGCATTACCCTGATACCAAAACCAGACAAAGACACTACAAAAAAATTGCAGGCCAGTATCCCTGATGAGCACAGATGCAAAAATCTTCAACAAAATATTAACAAACCAAATTCAACAATACATTAAAAGGATCATTCACTAGGATCAAGTGGGGTTCATTGCAGGGATTCAAGGATCATTCAGTATCCACAAGTCAATCAACATGATATACTACACTAACAAAATGAACAATAAAAATCATATGGTCATCTCAATAGACAGAGAAAATACATTTGATAAAATTCAACATCCATTCATATAAAAACTGTCAACAAAGTGGGTTTAGAGGGAACATACTTCAATATAATAAAGACATATGTGACAAACCCACAGCTGACATTATACTTAATGGTAAAAAGCCGAAAGCTTTTACTCTTGAGATCAGGAACAAGAGAAGGATGTCCACTATCTCCTCTTTATGTTGAATATACTGGAAGTCCTACCCACAGCAAGCAAACAAGAAACAGAAATAAAAACAGCCAAACTGGTAAGAAAGAAGTAAAACTGCCACTATTTGCAGATGACATGATGCTATAGAAAACCCTAAGACTCCACCAAAAAAACCTATTAGAAGTAATAAATGAATTCAGTTAAACTGCAGAATACAAAATTAATATACAGAAATCTGTATATTTTAATACAATATAATACAAAATTAATATATAGAAATCTGCATTTCTATACACTAATAGACTAGTAGTAAGAGAAATTAAGAAAACAGTTCTACTTACAATTGTATTATAAAGAATAAAAGACCCAGGAATAAATTTAACCAAGGAGGTGCAAGACCTATACTCTGAAAACTATCAGACATTGATGAAAGAAATTGAGATGACAGAAACAAATGGAAGGATAGTCCACGTTCATAGATTGGAAGAATTAATATTATAAAAATGTCCATATTACCCAAACCAATCTATAGATTCAACACAATCCCTATCAGAATACCAATAGTATTTTTCACAGAACAAAAACGAACAGTCCTTGAATAGCCAAAGCAATATGGAGAAAAAAGACCAAAGCTGAAGGTATCACACTCCCAGGTTTCAAATTACACTACAAAGCTGTAGTAATCAAAACAGTATGATACTGGCACAAAAGTAGACATGTAGATTATTGGAACAGAATAGAGAGCCCAGAAATAAACCCACACTTATGTGGTCAGTTAATCTATGACAAAGGAGGCAAGGACACACAATGGGGAAGACACAGTTTCTTTAGTGAAGGGTGTTGGGAAAACTACATTCAAAAGCTACATGCAAAAGCTTGAAACCGGACCACTTTCTTATACCATATACAAAAATGTAAGACATGAAATCATAAAAGTCCTAAAAGAAAACATAAGCAGTAAACTCTTGGGCAGCAGTCTTAGTTGTACTTTGTGGATCTGTCTCTTCAGGCAAGGGAAACAAAAGCAATGATTTATAGTTGGGACTACATCAAACTAAAAACCTTTTACATAGTAAAGCAAACCATCAACAATACTAAAAGGAGGGGTGCCTGGCTGGTTCAGTTGGGAAAGCATGCAACTCTTGATCTCAGGGTTGTAAGTTTGAGCCCCATGTTGGATACAGAGATAACTTAAAAAAAAAATCTTTGAAAAAGTACAAAAAGGAAATCTGAGTGGGAGAAGATATTTACAAATGAAACGTGATAAGGGGTTAATATTCAAAATAAATAACTTACACAACTCAACACCATAAAAATAAATAATCCAATTTAAAACTGAATAGAGGACCTGAATAGACATTTTTTCAAAGAAAATAGGTACATGAAAAGATGCCCAGAATGACTAGTCATCAGGGGGAATGCAAATCATAACCACAGTGAGATAGTACTTCACACCAGTTAGAATGCCTAATAGCAAAAACCAAGAAATAATGTTTTGGCAAGAATGCGGAGAAAAGGGAACTCCCTTGACTGTTGGTGGGAATGTAAATTGGTGCAGCTGCTATGGAAAAAAAGTATGGAGTTTTCTCAAAGTAATAAAAATAGAAATACCATATTATCCAGCAATTCCACTTCTGGATATTTACCCAAAGAAAATGAAAACACTATATTAAAAGGATATATATACACCCCTGTGTTTATTGAAGCATTATTTACAATAGCCAAGATAGGGAAACAATTTAAGTGTCCATCCATAGATGAATGAATAAAGAAGATGTAATGTGTGTGTGTGTGTGTGTGTGTGTGTGTGTGTGTGTGTGTACACACACACACACACAATGGAATATTACTCCACCATAAGAAAGAATGAAATCTTGCCATTCACTTAGGGGGTATTATGTTAAGTGAAAAAATTCAGATGGAGAGAGAAGTAATGTATGATTCACTTATAGAATCTATAAAGTAAAACAAATGACAAAACAGAAACAGACTTATAAATACAAGAAACAAACTATTGGTTATTGGGGAGGAGGGTTGGAGCTGAGGCAAAATAGGTGAAGGGGATTAAGAGGTACAAAGTTCCAGTCATAAAATAAAGTCATAAGGATGAAAAGTACAGCATAGGGAATATAGTCAATAATATTGTAATAACTTTGTGTGGTGACAGGTAGTAACTGCACTTACCGTGGTTGAGCATTTTATAATGCATAGAATTGTCAAATCACTATGTTGTACATCTGAAGCTAACATAATATTATATGTCAACTATACTTAAAAACAAATAAAATTTGGGCTTCTGGGTGGCTCAGTCAGTTAAGCGTCTGCCTTCGGCTCGGGTCATGATCCCAGGCTCCCTGCTCAGTGGGGAGCCTATCTCTCCCTCTCCCTCTCCCTCTGCCTGCCGCTCTGCCTGCTTGTGTGCTCTCTCTGTCTCTCTCTCTCTCTCAAACAAATCAACAAAATCTTAAAAAAAAATTTAAGAATTTCTTACAGTACTTACATATGTTTTATATGACTATTATTTATAAAGATATGTGTGTACTCATGCCAAGCACATTCATCTTTGTGTATAGTTATTAATGAGTTTGATACAAATTTAACAAGTTTTCCATACTCCTGACTTTAATATCATTTTGTTTTTAAAAACACATTTTTATGTTTTTAAATGATACATTATTACTTATTATATTAGAAGAAAAAGAAAAAACTTTCTTTTTCTTTTTTTTTTTTAAGATCTTATTTATTTGTCAGAAAGAGAGAGCATAAGCCGGAGGGTGGCAGGCAGAGGGAGAGGGAGAAGCAGGCTCCCCACTGAGCAAGGAGCCCGATGCGGGACTCGATCCCAGGACCCTGGGATCATGACTGAGCCGAAGGCAGTCGCTTAACCAACTGAGCCACTCAGGCACTCAAAAGAAAAAACTTAATTTTTTTTTAAAAGATTTTATTTATTTATTTGATAGAGAAAAACACAGCGAGAGAGGGAACACAAGCAGGGGGAGTGGGAGAGGGAGAAGCAGGCTTCCCTCTGAGCAGGGAGCCCGATGTGGGGCTCGATCCCAGGACCCTGGGATCATGACCTGAGCCGAAGGCAGACGCTTAACGACTGAGCCACCCAGGCGCCCCAAGAAGAAACTTAATTTAAAACAGTTTTTTTATCACTGTGAAATGTGGAAGTATCCAACACAATAAATGGAAGTTATTTAATAATAAATGTTAATTTCCTTCTTTTTCTTTGCAAAAATGCAAACATGATGTACTCTTGAGCATGTCTTCCTTCTCAGATAAACTGTGCCCCTCCATCCTATCCTTCCAGTTCTGTATTATTAAAATGTATGTGTTTAGTTCTATTTCTGAATTCATTTATAAGCAGTCTCCTCCACTAGATCCTCATATCTCTCCTGTTTTACTCAAACTCAATATTTTCATGTTAGTATACCACATTAGTTTTCTATCACTGTATAACAAATGACTACAGGCTTAATGACTCACAACAGCATATGTTTATTGTCTCACAGTTTCAGTAGATCTGAAGTCCAGGCAGTGTGTAGCTGGTTGTCTCCTCTCAGAGTGTCACAAGGTCAAAACCAAGATATCAGCCAGACTGCATTCTCATCTAGAGCTCAGAGTTCTCTTGGAGTTGTAGGACTAAGATCCCTTTTTCTTGCTTACTATCTCCTAGAAACCATCTATGGGCCTCATTCCCACGACACTCAAAATATGACAGCTTACTTCTTCAAAGCCAGTGAGAGAATTTTACTCCAGTCTGCAGTGATGGAGTTCAGTATAACGTCACATAATCATGAGAGTGAATATACCATCATCTTGGCCATATAATGTAACCTAATCAAGCGTGGCTATCCATCATATTAAGAGATCCTAGGCCCCACCTACACCCAAGGGTAGGGGATTATACTAGAATGTGGGTACCAGACATACCTACATATTAAGCACCAAGCCTTTGTACAAGATTCTTAATTGTGTTTTTTTTCCTCCCTCACAGTTGCATGCAAACTGTTCCATTGAAGTTAATGATATTCCAATTCTAGCATGGTTAACAATTCTCATCTTGGGGTACCTGGGTGGCTCAGTGATTTAGGCATTCTGCCTTCAGCTCAGATCATGATCCCAGAGTCCTAGGGTCGAGCCCCACATATGAACTCCCTGCTCCTCCCTCTCCCTCTGCCTGCCACTCCCCCTGCTTGTGCTCTCTCTGTCAAATAAATAAAATCTTAAAAAAAATTTCTCATCTTTATTTCAATTAAATTGTATTAGTTTTATGAGGCCTGTGTTTTTTTCTTATATCAGCATTTTTTATATTCAATTTTCCAGCCATTTTTAATAAAATAACAGAAAACACAAGTGTTTAATTGTGCTAATGCCAAATTAACTGTTGATGAACATGTGACCCCACCTCCTATTTATCAGCAACTGATGAATAACAGTCCTGAATTAAAAAAAAAACTGAATTAAAAAGTTAAAGACCTACCCATTCTCAAATTATTTTTTTATTTTTTAAAATTTTTTTTAAAGATTTTATTTATTTGAGAGAGAGAATGAGATAGAGCATGAGAGGGGGGAGGGTCCGAGGGAGAAGCAAACTCCCTGCTGAGCAGGGAGCCCGATGCGGGACTCGATCCCAGGACTCCAGGATCATGACCTGAGCTGAAGGCAGTCGCTTAACCAACTGAGCCACCCAGGCGCCCTCAAATTATTTTTTTAAAGATTTTATTTATTTGAGAGAAAGAGAGAGCGTGAGCAGGGGCAGAAGGTGAAGCAGACTCCCCGTTGAGCAGGGAGCACAGCTTGAGGCTCAATCCCAGGACCCTGGGATCATGACCTGAGCCTAAGGCAGAAGCTTAACCAACTGAGCCCCTCAGGCGCCCCTTTTCTCAAATTATTTTGCTGTCAAAGAAAGATCGGAACTCTTAAGAAGTCTGCTAGGCCTATAAAGATGTTACATACTTTCACCATCATGACAGTTTCCTGCCCATTTTCCATTCTGCCTTTCAATTACAGACCTTTACAAATCCCTTTCATTTAATGCCTCATAATTCTTGACAACCTGTGTCACTCATCTTTCTAGAATATTTACTTTTACTTATTTTTTATTAGATTATGAACTAATAAGCCAGTTACTCTTTGAATTCTGAATATGCTTGGTATGTTGCCATCTTTTTTTTAAATTTTTTTATTGTTATGTTAATCACCATATATTACATCATTAGTTTTTCATGTAGTGTTCCATGATTCATTGTTTGTTCATAACACCCAGTGCTCCATGCAGAACGTGCCCTCTTTAATACCCATCACCAGGCCAACCCATCCCCCTACCCTCCTCCTCTCTAGAACCCTCAGTTTGTTCCTCAGTGTCCATCATCTCTCATGGTTCATCTCCCCCTCTGACTTACTCCCCTTCATTCTTCCTCTCCTGCTATCTTTTTCTTTTTCTTTTTTCTTAAAATATGTTGCATTATTTGTTTCAGAAGTACAGATCTGTGATTCAACAGTCTTGCACAATTCACAGCGCTCACCGTAGCACATACCCTACCCAATGTCTATCACCCAGCCACCCCATCCCTCCCACCCCCAACCACTCCAGTAACCCTCAGTTTGTTTCCTGAGATTAAGAATTCCTCATATCAGTGAGGTCATATGATACATGTCTTTCTCTGATTGACTTATTTCACTCAGCATAACACCCTCCAGTTCCATCCACGTCGTTGCAAATGGCAAGATCTCATTCCTTTTGATGGCTGCATAATATTCCATTGTGTATATGGTATGTTGCCATCTTAAAGCTGTTCACAGGCTCAATGTATAAGTTTAAGTCCTGGAAAGTATCTCCTACAAGCACAGAAAAACAAAGACAGATAATAGAATTTCTAGTGAAAAATTCTATATAAATAAAGGTAGAAAGGTTAGGGGAGCCTGGGTGGCCCAGTCGGTTAAGCGTCTGCCTTCAGCTCAGGTAATGATGTCAGGGTCCTGGGATCAAGCCCCGCGTTGTCAGGCTCCCTGCTCAACAGGGAGCCTGCTTCTTCTCCCTCTGCCTGCCACTTTGCCTATTTGTGCTCTCTCTCTCTGTCAAATAAATAAAATCTTTAAAAGAGGTAGAAAGGTTAAACCATATGCAGATATTTAAGGGTCACAGTAGATAAGAAGTCAGTATGTAATGCCTTATTATGGTTAAGAAAGCAATGGTGATACTTACACGCATAATATAAGCATTAAATATTTAAGAGATGTTAAGTAACTTTCTGTTTTAGTTTACAGTCCCTATTAGAGCATTGTGGTCTTTTCTGTGTACCATATCTAAGAAATTTTGGACATGTTTTTGGGATGGAAAGGCTAGAAAATAAGATTCTGAAGAAAACTTAAAGACACTGAGGTGGTTCAGCATGAAGAACAGAAATATAGAACTTGTATAAAAACAGTCACTAAATATTTTCCCTATCCATTAAGGGAGGAAAAAAGAGAATGTGGTAGTATGTAGAATCTGAATGACACATAAAGAAGACACGTACAGATATTTTACTTTAAAACTGAGAGTCTTAGAATCTTTGTGAGACATCATAAGTAAAATAAATTCATATGTTTTTTGAAGGCCAAAGAAGTTAATTGAATAAAGGCTCAAGTTCAGGGCTACCCTGATGATACATAATTTTATAATCTATTTTAATAATAGAATGTATTATTTGGGTCTATTTTATTTCATTTTTTCACCTAAGATTTTATTTATCTGAAAGAGAGTGAGAGAGCATGACAAGGGGGAGGGGGAGAGGGAGAAGCAGGCTCCCCACTGAGCAGGGAGACTGATATGGGACTTGATCTGGAGACTCCAGGATCATGACCTGAAGCCAAAGGCAGACGCTTAACTGCCTAAGCCACCCAGGTGCCTTGGGTCTATTTTAAATCAAACCTTAATTTAAAAAAATAATAAGAATAGCTGCTGCTTGTAAAACAAATTTATTTTTTATTTTTTTAAAGATTTTATTTATTTATTCATGAGAGACAGAGTGGGGGAGAGAGAGCGAGCGAGCGAAAAGCAGAGGGAGAAGCAGGCTCCCAAGGAGCAGGGAGCCCGATGCGGGACTCGATCCCAGGACTCTGGGATCATGACCTGAGCTGAAGGTAGACGCTTAACCATCTGAGCCATCCAGGCGCCCTGTAAAACAAATTTAAATCAAGCCCAGGTGTAAAAGCCCTTCCTTCCCTTACACTCCAGGAATTCTGTTATTTTCTGCACGTGTAACTACAATTAACAATTAGTACTTATCCTCCCAGATTCTCTGTGTGTGAGAGAGAGGGAGAGAGAGAGAGAATAGCACAGGAGTATAGATATTTTTTTCTGGGTTTTGTTTTCACCAGAATCAAACAATACATGTTGTAGTTCAACTTATGTTTTTCACTTCAAAATATACTGTACACTCTTTGTTTCAGTAAGGGTGGGCAAGGGTTTCTGAATAATCCCCTGAAAGCAACTAAGTGGGAGAAATAAAAATACTTTTTTTTAAAGATTTTATTTATTTATCAGAGAGAGAGAGACAGAGGCAGGCAGAGGGAGAAGCAGACTCCTTGCTTAGCAAGGAGCCTGATGTGGGACTCGATCCCAGGACCCTGGGATCATGACCTGAGCCGAAGGCAGACGCTTAACCGACTGAGCCACCCAGGCGTCCTGAAATAAAAATATTTTTAATCTATCTTCTTAAAAGCATCAAAGAGACACTTCTAAATAACGCAGAGATCAACAAAGAAATTGTAATGGAAGTTAGAAAATATTTTCAACTGAATGATAATTCAAATACTACATATCAAAACTTGTATGCTTTAGCTAGAGTAGAACTTAAAGTTAGAAAAATAGCACCAGAGTAAAGAAATTAGAAGGTAGAAAAGAAGGGTAAGAATAGGAATTAAATCAAACATGCAGTAGAGAAAATCAAGTTAATTAAAAAGACCTAAAATTGAGAAATCTTGCAAAACTGATCAAGAAAAATATAATTGTTATCAGGAATGGAAAGGGGTACATTGCTATTGAATTTGCATACAATAAAAGTATTTACAAGATATTATGAACAACTTTATGAAAATGAATTTTAAAATCAGGTGAAATAGTAAAACTTGTAGGAAAATACAACTTACTGAAACTGATACAAGAAGTAGTAGAATACTGGGGCGCCTGGGTGGCTCAGTCAGTTAAGTGTCTGCTGTTCAGCTCAGGTCATGATCCCAGGGTCCTGGGATCGAGCCCCAAGTCTGCTTTTCCCCTCTCCCTCTGCTCCTCCCCCGGCTCATGCTCATGCTCACGCTCACGCTCACTTTCAAATAAATAAAAATCATTAAAAAAAAAAGTAGTAGAATACCCCAATATTCTTATAACTATTACAGAAATTGAATCTGTGATTAAGATCTTATCCACGAAGAAGGGTTGTGCTTAGCATGCAGTCTGCTTAAGACTCTCTTATTCTCTCCATCTGCCCCCTCCACCCTCCCAGCATCCCCCCCACCCACACTCGCATACTCTCTCAAATAAATAAATCTCTCAAATAAAGAAATAAAATCTTTAAAAAAGTGAGATAGGCATGCAATAGAATACAGCAATGAAAATGAAGAAACTATAGTGACATACAACATTAACAAATCTTAAAAACATAATCTTGAGTAAAAGAAACCAAGTGCAAAAATACGTATGTTGTTTTTTATACCATTTACGTAAAATTCAAGAGAAAACAAAACTATGTATTGAGGGATACACATTTGGGTTTTAAAACTGTAAATAGAAGCAAAGAATGTTTACTATAGAAGTCAGGGTTGTCATCTGCAAGGTGGAAGGAATTGGATTGGAATCAGGATAGGATATGTGGGCTAATACGGTATTATGAGTTACTGGCAATGTTCTAATTCTTGCTTTGGTGGTATTATAATTCATTAAACTCCATAGTTATGTTGGATGCTCTTTTCTGTAGGACATTATATTATAAATGAAAAGAATATATTGAAGACATCAATTCATTTCATTACATCTATACCTGTAGATTTTTCAAGGCTGCATATTATTTCATTGTAGATTTATCTGTTTCCTTCCTTATGAACACTTAGTGTTTTTAGTTTTGCCGTTACCAACTTTGTGTTAAACATTTTTGTACATATGTCTGTGTTCATTGTGCTGCTATTTCTGTAGAATTGGTTCTTAGAAACAGAATCAAAGGTAGTTTGCATTTCATATTTTGATAGACACTGTAAAATAGCCTTACAAATTTGTTCAGGATGTCTTTTTTGCTATTTGAAGCTTTTAATTTTTATGATTTTCAGTCTGTCTCTCTTTTCCATTGTAATTTCTGGCTTTTGTGAGATGCTTAGAAAGGCCTTTTTCAATACAAGATTAGGTTCTTTATCTGGAATTTATTTTTGGTTTTGTGAAACGAGATTTTTTTCAACTGTGTAGTCAGTTGTCTCAACACTACTTATACTGACGAATCTATTCTTTCCACACTGATTTGAAAGGTATTCTTTGTTACCAGCTAAATGTCTACATGTCTTTCTCTGGATTATTTTTCTGTTCCACCAATCTGTTGTTCTATTCCTACATCAGTATCACAATGTTTTAATGACTATAGATTTTAATATGTTTCTCTCTTAACTGATATAGCAAATTCCCTTTAATTAGTTCTTCCATTCAAAATGTGTTTGGCTTTTTAACTCATGCATTTATTTTTCCATGTGAACTATAGAATCAAGTTGTTCCCCACTCCTAGCCAAAAAAAGAAAAATGTGTATTGACATTTCAACTATAATTATAGTGAACATGTAGATTATTTGGGGGAGAATTAGCTTTCATATATGTTTCTAAGTTTTATTTGTTTTTAACTTTATATGAGGGGCAAATATTGTATATATATTCTTTTGGGACTTCTTCACTTAAATATTGTATTACTAATATCTTTCCATACTGTTGCTATAGTTCATTTATTTGAGTACTGTATGATTTTTACATTGTTTGAATATACTAAAAGAATTTAGAGTTTAGATTGAGTTTGGTATTGGGGTTCAGTCTTTCACTGAATGGTATTTGGTTTGTTGACAGAATTTTGCTATTAGTATCAGTGCCACTGTGAACATTCTTCTACATATTTTCTTACCTATTTGCAGGAGTTCCTCCTTGCTATATTTCTAGGAGTGGAACTTCTAGGTCTTAGGGGGTCCTAAATGGTCAACTTTAGCAAGTAATGCCAAACTGTTTTTCCACCGACAATTTATATGAAACCTCGAGGAATCCACATTCTGCCCAATATTTGGTGTTGTCAGAATTTTAAAATTTTTGTCATGTAATGAAAATAGTTGATGTGCATAGTCAGATTACCAGTGATACTGAACATTTTTTCATAAGTCTGTAGCTATATATGTTAATGCTTCTGTGAAATTATTTTTATCTCTTGCCCATTTTCCTATTGAATTGTGCTGTTTCTATTAATACATAGGAGTTCCTTATATGTTCTTTTTCTGCATCATAAAGATGTTTATTTAAAAGTTTTCCTGCTATAAAAGAGCCATAAAGCATAGACACCAAATGATTCAATCAAGGCAAAGTCTCCAAAGTAATGGATGATCTTGGCCAAAATATAGACGTCATGAGTTTTAGTTTTCTTCCCAGTACATTCTTCATATGTTCTTGATAGTAATCCTTTAACAGTTGTATTATGAATATATTCTCAATTTTTTAAGTTTATTTCTTTTTAATAATCTCTACACCCTATGTGGGGCTTGAACTCATGACCCTGAGATGAAGAGTCACATGCTCTTCCAGCTGAGCCAGCCAGGCTCCCCTATATTCTCAATTTGTAACTAGTCTTTTACTTTCCTTTTTAAAGGTCATTGGATGAACAGAAGTTTATAATTTTATATAGATCGACCTATCAATATTTTATAGTTAATATTTCTTGTTTTTTATTTACAAAATCATTTCCTGCCCCAAGGTCTCAAGATACTTTTTATTAGGAGTTTAAATTTTCTTCTTGACATTGAAGTCCTCAATCTACCAGGAGTTGATTTTTATACTTTTATACTTTTTTATATATTGATGACCTTTTCTTGCTATATTTATTGAACAATCCTTCTTTTTCCCCATGGATCTCACAGCATCCTGTCATACATCGTTTCATATTTTTTTCTGCATTTGTTTTAAATTTTTCTTATTAAGCTTATAGCTTTTTTTTTTAAAGATTTTATTTATTTATTTGAGAGAGAGAGAATGAGAGATAGAGAGCACGAGAGGGAAGAGGGTCCGAGGAAGAAGCAGATTCCCTGCTGAGGAGGGAGCCCGATGTGGGACTCGATCCCTGGACTCCGGGATCATGACCTGAGCCGAAGGCAGTCGCTTAACCAACTGAGCCATCCAGGCGCCCGGCTTTGTTGTTTTTTTTTTAATGGATCTTTTTTTCTCATTAATTTTTCTACTTGGTAATTGATTGTATATATGAAAACTCTTAATTTCTGTATGTTTATCTTTATTTTAATTATCTTACTAAATCCTTCTATTGTTTTTCAATTGATTCTCTTGTCCGCTGCTGCCATCCTCAGTTAGGAATGTATCTTATTTTATGCAAATATTTATCATTTGTTTTTTTCTTTCAGATATCTGTATCCCTTCTTTCAGATATCCCTATATCAGATATCTATATATTGCTTACCTTGTCTAACCACATTGGCTGGAACCTCTTAGCAGTAACACATAACAAACCCTGGTGAACCCACATCCTGTTGAAAAGTCAGTAATAATGTTTATCTCTATGTTACTCCTACCATTAATAAAAGTATTTCTAATGTTTTAAATTTGTACATAATGTCGTTCTTGGTTTCTGGTCCATATCCTTTATTAAGAAAGTTTCCCTCTATTTAAAATGTTCTAAGATTACTTATCAGAAGGGATCCTAGACATTATCATTTGCCTTTTCAGCATCTCCTGCTATGATCATTGCGTTTTTATCTTTTAATCTATCATAATATTATTGTATTAAGATGTTTATTCATTTCCTCCAAGTCATAGATGTAAAGGCAAGAAACTTAAATCCAGCAGGTCATTGATAATATAAACATTATCCTTTCTAGTATTCTCTAAAACCCTTAGATTATTTAAGTGTTTTGTTATCCAGCATATTGACCTTATGCTTATCCTTTTACTGTGCTTATCCAATTGTATTTTACAAAACATCGCTAATGAATTTCCCAAAATTTAAAGTTTTATTATCAGCAGAAAAACCCAGGGGTCTCTCCTCATGCTGACTAAATGCACCACTGCTGAAACCTAAGGATACATTTAAGGAACGCGAGACAATGACTTACCACCATAGGTGCTACACCCTAGCCAAATGATGATGTCTTTAGGTGAACTGTGAATGACTCTTATAAATGGCAGCAGGACTTGGAGGAGGCTTTGACTACCTTACTGTTGTTGAAGTAACTTTTCTCTGTCTTACAGCAGCGTCTGCTGCTCCAGGCCTCCAGATCTTTCCAGCGTATGGGAACTTCATGAAGGAGAGAAAACAGGAAAAGAGAGATTTGTGTTTGTAATTTGGTGTAACTTTTCTTAAAGATAGTCCGACAAATTGAACCAGTTTCAGGCCCAACAACCCCTGAGTCTGCTTTGAGTGTGAGCCAAGAGGCGGGGAAGTGGGGTGGTTTTGTTTTCCCAAATCCTTGCCCCCAACTGTGCTATCCCTGCTAGAAAGTTGCTGTCTAATAATACCATGGGGAGCCAATGGTTATTTTTGGTTACTTTCAGTAATGAAACAGTCCATTGAGTCTACTTCAATTTAAAATTCTATCTCTGTCCAAATTAACTCCCCTGCCACCACCCCAACTTGGAGTGGGAGATACCCAGCTGATTTTTTCACTCCTTCCACCTCCTCCCTTCCTTTTCTGATTCTAATTCATTTGGTGTTGGAGCTGGGAAAGGGGAATGAAGAAAAGAGACAGGTTTTTACTTAGTTGGACATATGATCATAAGGCTCTAGGCTGCTCCTCGGCTGTATCTTGGTCAGTGTATTATTTTGCTGTGACTGCTGTACAAAGTACTAAACGAGGTGGCTTAAACAATGGAAATTTAATGTCTCACAATTCTGGAAACTGGACATCCAAGATCAAGGTATCCATAGTGTTGCTTCCTTCTGAGGGCTGTGAGAGAATCTGGCCTCAGGCATAGCTTCCGGTGATTTGCTGGCCATCTTTGACATTCCTTGGCTTGTTGAAGCATCACCCTGATCTCTGCCTTCGTTTTCACATGATATTCTCCCTGTATGAGTGCTTCTGTGTCCAGACTTCTTGATTTTATAAGGACACCAGTAATACTAGATTAGGATTCACTCTAATGACCTCCTCCTAACCAATCACAACTGCAATGCCCTATGTCCAAATAATGCCACCTTCCAAGGTCCTGGGGATGAGGAGTTCAGCATATGTATTCTGGGGAGACACAGTTCACCCTATCATTCTCCTCCTCTCCCCTGCCTTTCTGCAGTTAATGCACTGCCTAGGCTTTCTAACCTGGAATGAATTACTAGTCAGACACCCCCAGTCTTTATCAGTGATTCTTTGGTGCTGCTTTATTAGGTTGTGGGGGAAGGGTAAGTAGGAAAAGCACTCCTTTCTAGAGCAGCACTAACTTTTTGGAAGGTAATCTTCGAATCCTCCTTCCCCCGCTTATAAAGACTGAGAACTTGAGGTAGCAGAGAGCGGCTTCTCCTGGTAAGCCCTGAGGAGAAATCAGGCTCTCGTTGTTTTCCACTTTCCTTGCAATGTGGGGATACTTACTCCACTCTGAGTTTATTTAAAATCGGGGGGCAATAAGAACTATCTTGCTCGATATTCTTTTTGGAAGAAAGGGAGGGGAAGAATCATGTCAGTCTGTGCACAGATCTACTGTAGTGAGTAGATTGTCCAGACTATTATAACATAAAATTGCTTCAAGTATTGAAGTATTCCATTACCCTTATAGATTGTACCTATATTTTTTTCTTTTAATGTACTCTTGACTGGGGATCAGCTTAGTTTAAATGAGAAAGACCTTAAGGATACTTTGTCTCCTTAAATCTGGATAGGTTTTCAAATCTGACAGTAGTTGATAGGGCTGAGGGCATCCCTCAGTAAATATAGCATTTTTAAATGGCTTTGTCAATAAATAGGTATCCAGAAAATAAGTCCAGTATACTTAAATGCTTCTGTGAATGTGAATTGAACAGTGGACTGCCTGTCTTGCTTCTGTTGTGTTAAATTGATATGGACTAAAGATGGCAAATCTGTTTCAATTTGTATACTGACTCTGGTAGCTCAATAGTAACTGACAGAGTACTGTGGTTTCGAAGAATTCTAAGGCCGTACTTCAGTTTTGAAGGAAGAATGTGGTCATCATTCCAGGATATCTGCTAAGGCCACACTTAAGAGCCATATTTGCTATCTCTCCAAAGTCGGTGCATCCCAGCATAAAGCAGAAGGCAGTCCATTGTGGGTGAGAAGAAAAATCTAAGAGATTTTATTCCTTTACTTTTTTAGCCAAAAAGAAGAAAAACTACACTTCACTAGTATTTACTACATAGTGGGAACTCATGCACATAATTTACAAATAAATGTACATATGAAGTTACGTTTTTTATTGAAAGACATGTGAAGTTACGTTTTTTATTGATAAAGGTAAACCATCAGAGAAGTATAGACCACGAGCTTCTTGAGAATAAGTCTTTTTCTGATTCATCTTTATATTCCACATATTTTATGTGTTCCATTTTTGTGTGAATAAACTTCCCAGGTAGATAATATTATAGAAGCTCTGTCATTGAAACTCGTTTAAGATCAATTGGAGCATGTTTTATTTATCTATTGATTCATCTGTTTTGTTCCAATTTATTCTTATGCTAAAGCTCAATTTGCAATACATTCAAATACTAACCAGGGGGCCTGGGAGGCTCAGTCAGTCGGACAGCTGACTCTTGATTTCTGTTTTCGGTTGTGATCTCCGGATCTTGGGATTGAGTCCCTCAGGATTCTGTCTTTCCCTCTGCCCCTTCCCCTGCTCTCTCTGTCTCTCTCTCAAATAAATAAATAAATCTTAAAAAAATACTAACCAAAAAGAAATCAAAGAGTTGACGGTAACGTTTGTTTTTTCAGTCAGAGATGTTTTCTGGGCACATTTATATATAGTGTTTTAACAACCTAGGTAAAAATAAATGTATTGAAAGTTTCGATAGTTATAGTTTTTAATGTAAAACATAGGTGTGAAACCACTTGATTTTTTCTTTTCAGTTGCCAAAAACATTTCTGTAGTACCATATACATTCTTCATATTATTAGTACTCATTAACTTCTGTCAGGCACCACATGTCCAAAGTTCAGTTTTCTCTTAAAACCAACTTATTTTCTCCTCCAAATGTGTTACGTTCTCTAACTTTAAAGACATTACTTAAAATGATGGATAAAAAATTGACACAGTTTCCATTGTAAAATTAGCAATAATAAATTTGTCAAGCACAGCATCAAATAGCCTCATTAAAATGCCCATTGGGTCAAACTATGTCAAGTATCCTGAGCAGGCATGAGAAAATATTTTCATTTATTCATTCATTTAACAAATAATGAGCACTTACGGTGTGCCAAGCATTGCACTAATGTTCAGTGAAATCCTTTTGTTAAGAGATATTTATAAAAAAACAATCAGGTTATCAGAATCATTTACTGGTGGAAAGGAATGAAACATTCAAGCTGATCTTTTCATACCTTCACATTAGAGACTGCGGGAGTCTGGCCTCCTGATTTTGTAGGGATCTTTGGATTTCTACACAATTTGACCTTGTTGCAGTATCTTAGATCATTGAGCAAGTAAAACAATTTTACTTTCCACTTAATGACTGTTCACCTTCACCCTTCAAACCTCTTCCAAAATATCTAAAAATTTTATAGCGAGAAACTCAAATATAGAATGTGGCTAAGAATGTCGGCTCTGAAATAGAAATATCTAAGTCCTAACACCCCAACCCCTTACTGGCTGTGTGACTTTGTTGCTTCTCTAAACCTTAGTTTTCCCAGATGTAAAATGGGAAAAATGCTACTACTACCTCACGGGCTTGTTCTATGTAGTAAAAGGATTAAACATGTAAAGCACTTCATGTATTACCTAGTACACTGTCAGTGTACAATACATTTGATCTTTTATTTTTCTTGATACAAATGTTCAAATTATTGCTGGTTGTAGGGACAGATTGGAGGAAATATTACCCTAATGGCTTTCAGTGTACTTATGCTGTAGTTACAATCTTACATGCGTTAGGTGTATGCATCTGTATGCCCACTCACTCAGTAAATAGTCAGTAGCTACAGTTGCTTGATAGTGTGTTTGGTGCTAAATAATAGACTCCAAGAATTACATTCACTTTGAGTCAAATTAGTTGTAAAGTTTAACTTTATTTTAGGAAAAATAATTCTTTCAAAGAATAATTATACATTGGGGCACCTGGGTGGCTCAGTAGGTTAAGGTGCTGCCTTGGCTCGGGTCATGATCCCAGGGTCCTGGGACCGAGCCCCAATTCGGGCTCCCTGCTCAGCGGGGAGTCTGCTTCTCCCTCTGCCCCTCTTCCCTCCCCCCCACTTGTGCTCACTCCCTTTCTCTCTCTCTCAGATAAATAAATCTTTAAAAAAAATAATTATACATTAGCCACTTTCTGGATCTTTTTGAGAAGGAATTACCTGTTCATTAACTACAATTGTCACCTTGTTTACATTTTTTTTCCTTGAAAGAATAGCTCTAGTGTTTAAGGAATCTGATTATCTTTAATTCTAGATAGTCATTAACTTCCCTAAACAGAATTGCCATTAGTCTTTGATTGACACATTACTCTTGAGCATCTGTTTTATAATAATGTTAACGACCTTACCTTCTTTTTTTTTTTAACTACTTTACATTTTGATACCCCTTTTCAGTAGAGGACATCAAAGTACCTTCTGTTATATGTTTTAAATAGTCATATAATAGGAATGCCTTTAATAATAATAACCTTCCTCCTCAGTGGCTTCACATACCAGAAGTATTGCTTCCTAAATTTGAATGAGCGAAAAATTCACCTTAGCTTTATTAGTTTCTTCACCTCTAATCATGTAAGGTAACATGGCAAATGAAAACAATGTGTGAGTGCATTTATTGATATATAATTTATATGTAAATGGTTTCAGGTTTATATATATATTTGGGGTACTATTTAAAGTGTTAAACTATAAATTTCATAGGATTTACCCCTGTTTCTATTTCAGTAAAATATTCTCCTCACCAAAATATAAGGAAAAATCATACTTTGGTATTTACTTTAAGCCCTTTTCGGGCAAAGGGTTGGTCATATCCAAAGGAATATCAAGATGGAAATGCAATCGATCACTTTACTTGTCCTTTAGTTGGCCTTCTTGAAAACTAGTTATTCTTACTTTCAATCCTTTATCACAATAGTATATTGAATACTAAGAAGTTTAGTGGTAATCCTTCAGAAATTTGATAGACATTATTTTAATATGATACGGACTATTCCTTTGGATTATACTTGCAGTCAATACTTGTGATATCTTAGTCACTGTTCCTTGAAGACAGTTCGTTTTTCAAATAAAGGACTTGGAGGGCACCTGGGTGGCTCATTCGGTTGGACGTCTGCCTTTGGCTCAGGTCATGATCCCGGAGTCCTGGGTTTAGGCCCTGCATCGGGCTTCCTACTCGATGGGGAGTCTGCTTCTCCCTCTCCTGCTCCCCCTGCTTGTGCTCTCTTACTCTCTCTCTCTGTCAGATAAATAAGTAAAATCTTTAAAAAAATAACAACAACCAAAAAAAGGACTTGGTATGATACTGAAATAGAATTCGTATAGTGGATTTTGCACATAGGGTAATATTCAATTTTATCTTTAAAATATCAATTTCAGTGTTAAATTTCCTAATTTTGATAATTTTTCTGGGTTATATAAAAGAATGTCCTTTGGTTTAGAAAATACAGACTAAAGCTGTTTGGGGAAAGAGCATACATAATATCTGCAACTTTCTCAAATGGTTTGGAAAAAGTGTGTATATATAATAAAAAATAGACACACAATGATTAAGCAAAGGGGGCAAAATGTAAAGAGCTGAGGAATCTGGATAAAAGGTATATGATGTTTCTTGTACTCTTCTTGCACCATTTTTGTGAGTTTGAAACCATATCAAAATATAAAATTACCCAAAAAAATCTATCAACTTTACCAGTTTTAGTTATCAATTTAGGAAAAGATCTCTTGTCATATGTTACCTGCCATTGTTCATTCCTGAATATCTAGCATTAATCTTTTCCTGTGTGCAATAATAGAGCAGGAGTAAAGAGACCAAGTCAGTAGTTTTGGTTTCTTCAAGAAGGATAGAAATCCCAGATGAATTAGAAGGAAAACTGGTGCTTGTAAAATTGGAAAATAACTCTCTTCTGCTGTAGCATTTTAAAAGTCTTGGTACAGAAAAAGCAGATTATATAATACATCTTTTTGGATATCCTCTTAGAGTGTAAGGATTGCACACAAAAACTTGTACAAGAATGTTTATAAGAGCATTACAGGGATACCTGGTTTTATTCTTCCTCACTTTGTTATAATTGCACATACTGTATATTTTAACAAATTGAAGGTTTATGGCAGTCCCTGCATTAAGCATGTATGTTGGTGTCATTTTCCAGTAGCCTTTGCTTACTTCATGTCTCTCGTCACATTTTAGTAATTCTTGGAATATTTCAAACTTTTTCATTATTATTATGTTTGTTCTACTGATCTGTAATCAATGATCTTTAATGTTACTATAGTCATTGTTTTGGGGCACCACAAACCGTACCCATATAAGATGGCAAACTTAATGTTTTGTGTGTTCTCACTGTACCACCGACCCATCATTCCTTCCCTCTCACCTTCTCCCTGGGCTTCCCTATTCCCTCAGACACCGCAATATTCAAATTAGGCCAGTTAATAACCCTGTGATGACCTCTAAGTGTTCAGGTGAAAGGAAGAGTCATACGCCTCTTTCTTTAAATCAAAAGCTAGAAATTATTAAGCCTAGTGAGGAAGGCATGTTGAAAGCCTAGATAGGCTGAAAGCTAGGCCTCTTGCACCAAAGTTAGCCAAGTTGTGAATACGAAGGAAAAGTTCTGGAAGGAAATTAAAAGTGCTACTCCAGTGAACACACAAATGATAAGACAGTGAAACCAGCCTTATTGCAAATATGAAGAAAGTTTGAGGGGTCTATATAGAAGATCCAGCCAGCCACAGCTTTTGCTTAAGCCAAAACCTTATCCAGAGCAAGGCCTTCACTCTCCCACTCAGGATGCCATGAAGATTGTTGAAATGACAACAAAAGATTTAGAATATTACCTAAACTTGTTGATAGAACAGTGGCAGGATTTGAGAGGATTGACTCCGATTTCCAAAGAAGTTCTCCTGTGGGCAAAATGCTATCAAACAGCATCATGTTACAGAGAAATTGACATGAAAGAGTCTATTGATGCAGTAAGTTTCACTGTTGTCTTATTTAAGAAAGTGCCACAGCCACTGCAACCTTCAACAACCACCACCCTGATCAGTCAGCAGCCATCAACATCAAGGCAAGACCCTCGACCAGCAAAAGATTACAGTATACTGAAAGCTCAGATGATGATTTGCATTACTTAGTAATAAAATATTTTTAAATTACGGTATATACAATTTTTTAGATGTAATGCCATTGCACACTTAATAGATGTATACTGTAAACATAACTTTTATATGCAACGGGAAACCAAAAAACTAATTTGACTTGCTTT
Organism: Callorhinus ursinus; assembly: GCF_003265705.2. Taxonomy (NCBI): domain Eukaryota; kingdom Metazoa; phylum Chordata; class Mammalia; order Carnivora; family Otariidae; genus Callorhinus; species Callorhinus ursinus. Next base: position 36,234,131 of record NW_027397075.1, read on the forward strand.
ATTGGGATACTCATTTTATTGTAGTGGTCTAGAGCCAAACCTATAGTATATCTGAGGTATGCCTGTATTTGTATTATTGCAAAGTGGAAATAACCCAAATGTCCATCAGTGGAATACTAGTTGGCCATTAAAAAGAATGAAGTACTGATACATGCTACAATATGGATAAAACTAAATTAAGGTACAGGTACAAAACAAAATTAAGGTACAGGTACAAAAACTAAAATCAGGTACAAAAGGCCACATATTATATGATTTCAGGTATATAAAACATCTAGAACCAGAAAATTCATGAAGATAAAACTTAGATTAGCAGTTGCTATGGACTTAGCAGTTGGGAGGAAGGGAGAGCAAGTGCTAATGGGCACAAGATTTCTTTCTGAGGTGATGAAAATGTTCTGGAATTAAATTGCAGTGATGTTCATATAACTTTGTGAATATATTTTAAACTACTTTAAAAGGATGAATTTTATGGTCTGGGAGTAATATTTCAATAAAGCTCATATAAAAAAAAAAAAAAAAGCCTAACAAAGCACCTCTGCCTCAAAGTCTTCCTATCTAATTAAGGGTAAGAGCCAAAGACCTTACAACTTTACACGATCTGGCTTCCTATTGCTTCACAGACCTCATCTGCTTTTTTCCACCTTAGTCAATCCAGTTTACCTGCAGTGATCTCCTGACTATTACTGCTTCCAGACCTTTTTAACTCTTTTTTCCCTCATCCCCAAAACCCAGCAACCCTTTACTAAAAAGTCAGTTGCTCAGAGATGCCTTCCCTAACTACCCTCCAAAATTGTAAAGCTCTCCAGCATTCCCTATACCCCTTCCTTGTTTTATTTTTATCCTTGGCACTGTTCACCCTAACACAATATATATTTTACTTTTTTATCTCATGTATTGTCTTCTCTTCCCCCAAGAATGTAAGCTCCTTAAGGGCAGAGATTTTGTCTCTTTTATCCAACTGCATCCCAGGGCTTAGAACAGTGCTTGGCACATACTGTCACTAATGTTGTAAATGAGTGAACAAAAATCAGGAATATAAGTAATTGAAGAGGGAGCTACATTTTTTATACCCTTTTTCCAACTGAAATTTAAGTTTCCTCTAGGACTATGAGACTAAGGAAGTGGGGAAAAAAGAAAGAACTGGGTTTTTTTAGTGTCTTAAAAGTAAAATAATAGAGACAATTATACAGTCATTAAAATGAAAAGAAAACTTTATTTGATCCAGGCAAATAATTGTTTATTTCTTAATCATGAAGGCCTGGCTGAGATCCAAAAATACAAATACTCAAAAAATGTTGACTGATTTGAAAAAAAGAAGATAGCAGGAGGGGAAAAATGAAGGGGGGGAAATCAGAGGGGGAGACGAATCATGAGAGATGATGGACTCTGAAAAACAAACTGAGGGTTCTAGAGGGGAGGAGGGTGGGGTGGGGGATGGGTTAGCCTGGTGATGGGTATTAAAGAGGGCACGTTCTGCGTGGAGCACTGGGTGTTATGCACAAACAATGAATCATGGAACACTACATCAAAAACTAATGATGTATGGTGATTAACATAACAATAAAAAATTTAAAGAGGAAAAAAAATGTTGACTGAATTGACGGTGTGGGCCTAAATCAGGGATCAGTAAACTGTGGCCCACAGCTCTATCTATCTATCTATCTATCTATCTATCTATCTATCTGTCTATCTATCTATGTTGTATTGGAATACAGCCATGCCCATTCTTTTACATATTGTCTGTGACTGTTTTCATCCCACAGTGGTGGAATTAAAATAGTTGTGACAGAAACTATATGGCCCACAAAGCCTAAACTATTTACTAGCTGATCCTGTACAGAAAAACTGCTTGTCCTCTGCCTATATCAGCCCTTGTAGGATACAGAATAGTACAGTAGGGAATGTGGTCAAACGTTCAGACATTCAAATTTCATTTCTACCACTACCTGTCTGATCTTTGGTTTTCTCATCTGTGAAAGGAAGATAATACCTATCCCACTTGTTTGTTGTTTAAGAATTTTAAATGAGATATTGTATATAAAGCACTTAGTGAAGTGCCTAAAAAAAGTAAGTTGCCCCCCAATAAGTGTCACGCGCCCACACATCTATTGCACATACACCTGGAAACAAGGAAATGTACATACCCTCAAATAGAAACACTCAGTCGCCAAGCATTTTCCAGATACTTATCAATATTTCAGGAAAATAATGAATAAAAATAAAATCAACAAATGTCAATAGTAAGTACGTACCACACATAATCACCACCAGAATGTATGGGATTTGGTCATTTGTTGAGATGATTATAGTCAATCATTTCTAACGTCCTACTCACAGTATTGTGCCCTTGGCTCATATTTTAGCAAAATGTACAGCCTGCTATAGAATGCTTACATCTTCAGGTGAGTTTTATTGCTTTATTCTTTTTTTTTTTTTAGGATTTTATTTATTTATTTATTTGACAGAGAGAGACACAGCGAGAGAGGGAACAGAAGCAGGGGGAGTGGGGGAGGGAGAAGCAGGCTTCCCACTGAGCATGGAGCCTGATGCGGGGCTCCATCCCAGGATGCTGGGATCATGACCTGAACCGAAGGCAGACACTTAACGACTGAGTCACCCAGGCGCCCCTATTGCTTTATTCTTAAGGAAAATTTTACATAAGGAGGATTAATTCATGCTATGTTCTGGTTGTAAGCAAGGAAAAACGGTATGATGCCTTTTATGACAAAATTTCAATCCAGAGCTTTTTCTTGGGGTGCCTCATTTGCTAACTCTGTTTAGAGAAATCAAGGTTCTAGTACCGGATTATTTTGATGATATCTTTCTGCTTATACTGCCTTTTCTTTAGTAAAATACATAAAATAAAAGATTTATTTGTTTCATTTCCCAGATTTTATTTTTGGTTGTTGATTTGGAGACTAATGGTGTGGATCCTTACATCAGGAATATATGGAATTCCTTAGCACTTATCTATATAGAATCACAGTCTTGCTTTCACTAATCATTTAATAAACATTTAATCATCCACTGTGTGCTAGGCACTAAAACATTTGTTTTAGTTTAGTAGAGCACAGTTTTTGCCTTTAAAATGCACCAGGTGTAGTGGAAGAAATCACTATGTAAACAAATAATTTCAACAAAGTAATAGGAGCAATAACAATGAAAGTATGGATAAGAAAGCTATTAACTCTGCCTTAAGGTGTCAGGGAAAACCTGGAGAGGTAATATTTGAGCTGAGTCTCAGTGGATCAGTTTAATATTGTCAGGTGTACATGGTAGAAAGAATGATACCTCACCAGTCAGTCAACACAATTTTTGAGCATCTGCTATGTGCCAGATAATGCTGTAGACATTATCAGTCTGTAGACAGTGGGGATACACCAATGAACAAAACAGATGAATTGTATAGATTACTTTCTTGTGGAACATGCAAAGGCATGGTAGTGAGGTAGATTCCACAGCATAGGTAAGCCAAGGAGAGTCTGGGGGAGCGGCTATCAGGAAAGAAGAAGGAGTCACATCACACCAAAAAGTTTCAAGTTTATGCTCTAGGCCAGTGGTTTCAACCTGGGAGCTCCAGAGATACTGTTGTGTCATTAGGTTCTTACAAAGGGAATATCAATTCATGTTTAGATACTGGCAAGCATAGACTGTGGATTTTAATAAAATGTTTTATATATATATGTGTATATATATATATGTATATTTGTCACTACTTTTCAATTTTATGTAATTTTGAATAATGAAGTTTGGATTTATTTAAACATGAATTCATAATACCTTTTTATTTTTTATATTTTCTGTCTTCTCAATTGGTAATATTACTATAACTACTTTTAAGTTGCTGTCTGTTAAAATGACTAATTTTTTTTTAAAAAGATGCTAAAATATTTAGCTATCTCCTCCCAGTGTTGAAGCTTTTAATACTTTTAGAGCAGCAAAACAAAACTTCAGTAAATATTAAGCGAACACTTTCTAAGTGCCAGGCGCACTGCTCTAGCCACTGGGACTATAAAGGTTAATATAAAACAAAGGTCTGTGTCCTCAGGAAACTTACAGTCAGAGTTAACTGGAGTCCATATGGAGAACAATGATGTCAATATAAAGAGGAGGGTCTGGATTCAGGATATCTGGAGGTGGTAACTTTTTTTGTTGTTGTTCCATCAAAATCATTTCCTTTATTTACTGTTGTTCTTTTGCACGGCACATCCATTCTACCATGATATGATCAGTCCAATGACTGATTCTGTTTGATAGAATTCTGGTTTGGGAATAGAAATTATGATATATTTAAATATTCAGTGTACAACATATATTTTGACTTTTTTTTTAATTTCTAAGAGACTGGAAAAGCTAGATAAGGCAAGTAACAAAATTTTAGAGTATGAGAACTAACAGGAACATCAGAGATCTTTTGATCTCTTGGTTTGTAACTAAAGACAAACCAGGGAGCTTTTAAAAATAGTGATGCCATGCCCAGCCTTAGGTTGAGTAAGTGAAAATTGCTGGGAATGGGGTATGGGATTTGGTATTTCTTTTTTTTTGTCATTTGTCTGACTTACTGGTTATTTTTTTATTGTTATGTTAATCACCATACATTACATCATTAGTTCTTGATGTAGTGTTCCATGATTCATTGTTTGTGCATAACACCCAGTGCCCCATGCAGACTGTGCCCTCTTTAATACCCATCACCAGGCTAACCTATCCCCCCACCCTCCTCCCCTCTAGAACCCTCAGTTTGTTTTTCAGAGTCCATTGTCTCTCATGGTTCGTCTCCCCCTCTGACTTACTCCCCTTCATTCTTCCCCTCCTGCTATCTTCTTCTTTTTCTTTTTTCTTAACATATGTTGAATTATTTGTTTCAGAAGTACAGATCTGTGATTCAACAGTCTTGCACAATTCACAGCGCTCACCATAGCACATACCCTACCCAATGTCTATCACCCAGCCACCCCATCCCTCCCACCCCTCACCACTCCAGCAACCCTCAGTTTGTTTCCCGAGATTAAGAATTCCTCATATCAGTGAGGTCATATGATACATGTCTTTCTCTGATTGACTTATTTCACTCAGCATAACACCCTCCAGTTCCATCCACGTCATTGCAAATGGCAAGATCTCATTCCTTTTGATGGCTGCATAATATTCCATTGTGTATATATACCACATCTTCTTTATCCATTCATCTGTCGATGGACATCTTGGCTCTTTCCACAGTTTGGCTATTGTGGACATTGCTGCTATAAACATTGGGGCGCACGTACCCCTTCAGATCCCTACATTTGTATCTTTGGGGTAAATACCCAGTAGTGCAATTGCTGGATCGTAGGGTAGCTCTAATTTCAACTGTTTGAGGAACCTCCATACTGTTTTCCAGAGTGGTTGCACCAGCTTGCATTCCCACCAACAGTGTAGGAGGGTTCCCCTTTCTCCACATCCCCGCCAACATCTGTCATTTCCTGACTTGTTAATTTTAGCTATTCTGACTGGTGTGAGGTGGTATCTCATTGAGGTTTTGATTTGGATTTCCCTGATGCCGAGCGACGTTGAGCACTTTTTCATGTGTCTGTTGGCCATTTGGATGTCTTCTTTGGAAAAATGTCTGTTCATGTCTTCTGCCCATTTCTTGATTGGATTATTTGTTCTTTGGGTGTTGAGTTTGATAAGTTCTTTATAGATTTTGGATACTAGCCCTTTATCTGATATGTCATTTGCAAATATTTTCTCCCATTCTGTCGGTTGTCTTTTGGTTTTGTGGACTGTTTCTTTTGCTGTGCAAAAGCTTTTTATCTTGATGAAATCCCAATAGTTCATTTTTGCCCTTGCTTCCCTTGCTTTTGGCGATGTTTCTAGGAAGAAGTTGCTGCGGCTGAGGTCGAAGAGGTTGCTGCCTGTGTTCTCCTTTAGGATTTTGATGGACTCCTGTCTCACGTTTAGGTCTTTCAACCATTTGGAGTCTATTTTTGTGTGTGATGTAAGGAAATGGTCCAGTTTCATTCTTCTGCATGTGGCTGTCCAATTTTCCCAACACCCTTTGTTGAAGAGACTGTCTTTTTTCCATTGGACATTCTTTCCTGCTTTGTCAAAGATTAGTTGACCATTGGAGGTGGTAACTCTTAAGCAGTAAGAATTCTCTCATGGAAGGCAGACTGCTAGAATAGAAAGAAAGTAGATTACTGAGAACAGAGCTAATGTGTTGCTAACACAGGGGAAAACTCTTAGCTTTTGAAGAGTGTTGTTTTCTCATAGCAAACCTAATCAATCTCCAGGGAAAAGGGGTATTAGTGATTTATGGGTCTCTGAAAATACCTCTACTGCTTGATTTTTCTCTGCCTATTAATGAAGTGTAAGCCTGTGAAATAATCTTAAATCCAAGCATGTAATTATGTGATGTAAATCATGTTGAAAATCCATCTGTCTCTGACTCCTTCACAATGACAGTGTAAGTGATAGGACTTGAAGGACAGTCATTCCCTACGTTGGCGGATCTCTGAACCTTCAGCCCAACAAGCTCACTTCTCTGACTTCTTTCAGATTTCAGCCCCCTTTCCTATTCTCTCTCTCTCTCTTTCTCTCTCCTCACCCCACCCCACCCCTTTTCTTTCTTGCTAAGAAAGACAGAGCTATTGACTAGAAGCCCAGAGTTGCCCCCAAGTTCCGACCACCAGCTCGAATTCTTATGAAGTGGACTTGTAATATCCTTAATGTTGCTGTTGGCAGTCAGTTCCAGATTCCATTATTGTCGATCAATGCCGTCGCCATGTGAGGTGGGGGGAGGAACGGAGGAGGAGGAGGAGAAAGGAGGGATGAGAGCTTCCTATTCACGGATTTATCAACCTGCCTTTGCTCGCAGGAAGTCTTCGTCAAGGGGGCTGAGATGCTGTTGAAATAGCTAAAGCAGGAAGGGGTTAGGGGGCTGCAGTTCTCTCTGGTTCACTGAAAGGAAATTTGACAACCTTTCTTCTCGGAACAAAACAAAATGCTGAATTTGTTTTTTTGCCTTTGTTTTTGTTTGATGATATGCTTTACTTAACTGATTAGCTATTGTGCTGTCTGGTTATCTAAGCTGCTTCAGTGTAGGAACCTGTTTCTTTTTCTTGAGTAGCTTTATTCTTTATTTTCCTTTGCTTCCTCCTGTCATTAAACACAAATCATTATTCAATTTTATCCTGGCTTCTCTTTCAGGCTAAAGCTTAACACCAAGAGACAGAAGGACAAATCTCCCTTCCCTTCTCTTCTGTCACCCTCTTTTAACCCTCTGTTTCCTTCCCCCTCCCCCCTGTTGTGTTAGATTGATGTCACTGAGACAGAATTCAGAGTGGAGGGAGGATCACATTTGCTCTTTCATCATTACCGCCTAGCCAGCAATTTAAGTGTTGGACCCCCAAGAATTTAGTCTTTGTATCTTTCTTTTCCCACTCCATCATTCAGTAATTGTGCTCTGTATGGAAAAGTTTTCTGGCTGGAGAATGAGTCTCCTTTCCCCCGGTGATGTGGCCGAGTGGTTGGATAGTAGCACCGAAGAGGAGAAGAGCCTTCTGTCATTTCTGGGTACGGTAGGGCTCCGCTTGTTCTTTTAACCGTTTGTTGTCTGAACTTCTCTGACTTTGGGGAATAAGACCCCAGATTTTCTAAAATCCACTTTTGTATTTTTAAAAGGGGGTAGAGGAATTAAGAGGATATGTTTAAGTTGTTTGCTTTTCAAGGTTTGTTTATGTCTATAGAAAGAGTGTCACCAACATTGCCTATGAGAAAGAGACAGTTTGCTTTGCTTTAACAAAGAGTTCTAGCTCCGTGCATAGCTTACTATGTCATCCGGTCAGCTGTTCGTGGTATTTAGACAACTTCTACCAGCCAAAATACATTATTGTTTTACTCTACCTCTTTGTACAGTTATGATGAGGCTTGCCTTGTAAGAGTGGCAGTGTGCTTTGTGTGCAAGAAAAGCCAACATATGGATTGAGAAGTAGCTTTTATGCAAGGTGTGAAATATTTGTAATGTTCATATCAAGATTTCTACTGAGTATATAAAATAGGACACATGGACCAGCAGTTACTTAAACTTCCCATTTATGGATGCTTTCTAATAAATTTCTGAGTAAAGCAATTATTGATCATGGAATTATTGATATAATAAATTCATAAGGAAGTTAGGTTATAAATCCACTTGTGTCATCAGTGTAATAGGAGAGCTTGATACACAAATCCTATTTGTGAATACTTTTGTTAGATTAATAATTGCCTTGACATTTTTTTAATAAATTTCATTTGTCTTATATTTCACTAAATACAGATATACCTTTCTTATAAGTGAGCAAAATTTATGATCTTCTAATTTATTCCTCATGAGTATTACCCATAACCTAAGAATAGTCTTCTGCCATTTCAAAAGATATCTATCTTTAAAATTTTTTTATTATATTTAGAATAAGTTTTTGTTTTATTTAATTCAATTATGTTGTCAATCTTAACATTCTGTACATGATTTCTTTTTTTGTGCAGTTTAGATGTAAAGGGTCATCCTAATCAGATCTTTTCTAGTTCTATAAAGACTCAGGTATATATATTTTTATATTAATCCTACTCTTACTTTGTTTATCATAGCCTCACTTGTTTTGGGTATTTGGGTGACTCTAAGAAATATGTGTACCTCTTAAATCCTCATTTCTCTGAAGCCTGTTCTATTCTACTTACTTCCCATTCCCCTCCCTTCCACATACGTAGAGAAATATCAGTGAAGAAAAGCGAGTACAAATATCCCTAAGTAAAACCAACCATTTAGACCCTATTGCATCATGGGAAAGGAAGGTAGAGTCATCGCTAAACAGCTTTCCCTTGCTCTTGCATATTTTTCTGTATTCTAATTATCTACCCTCAAGATTAATTTATTGCTTTTTTTGTTCATTACCCCACTATGTCTAAAAAGAATTCGCTCAAATACAGAGTTGGGAAAATAAAAGGTAACTACAGTTTATACCCCCTCCCTCCCCCACTCTCATCCTCTGTTTAGGAGAGTTAATGAATTCCTCTTTATTCACAAATGGAGGTGGTAAAGACAAAGGATGTTAGAACATGCTTTGAAGAAAAATGCAAATTCCTACAAATTATCCACTAATGGGAGGAAACCTTGGCATTCGTAGTAGATAAAACACAGATAAGTCAGTCATGATTCTCCTCAAGGGCTACAAGTTTAGTTGCTGAGAGAGTAGATAGCTATCGGTCCCCTGCTCTACTGTGGCAGTGGTGAACCTGGACGCCAGCAAGTCTTATTTGGGGGATTGAATCTCTCTCTTGAACATGGGTAGCAAACACCTCCATATATGGATAAACAGAAATTTACTAAGTTCTTCCAGAGGAACGATGAGGAAAACTATCTCAAATATAGCTTGTAATAGCTTGCGGATTAAGCAAAGCTCTTATGATGTCATTGGCTAATATAGTTACCATTAATTACAACATGCTTTTCCCAGTGAGGGTGCCAAGAGAAAAATAAGAAACCTGAATCTACTTTATGGTGAATCTAAGATAAGTGGAACCAAAAGAGTTGTGTCAAAGAACCTATCAAATTAGGTTTTCTTTCCATAAGCAATGATTTCTCTCTAGGAGAGGAAATGAAAGGAAAGCTCTTTGTGTTGGTTAGACTTTACTACTTCACTTTTGAACAATAGCAACTTAACTAATGTTCAGGCCTTTCTGTTGATCTAGTGCAATCCTGGTTTGATGAAACTTCATAAAACTGTGCTGTGCATTATTCTATTCAAAAGCCTTCCATGTCTCTCTCACCACCTACCAGATAAAATCAAAACACCTTACTCTGGAACTTATTCTGGCCCTTCTATTTGACATCCATATTCCTTTGGGGAGGGGCCAAGGGGCCCTTCATTCCACCAAATGGATTAACTTTCTATATCTTACACAAATGTTGCCCTTTGCTACCATCCCACATACTATTTCTTCTATTTGGCAGTGTCCCCTCATCTAAACTGAACTTTCCATAACCCTGCCCCTGTTTCAGATCTTGTTCATGAACAAAATACTGTGCTAGGTACTGTGGCTGGATATAAAGAGGTATAAGATAAAACTGCTTGTGAGAAATGCAGAGTTTGGTTGGAGAGAAAACATGAACTATGTATAATTAAGTTAGAAAGATTTAACGATAATTCAAGACAACGGAGAAAATAAAAAAAGCAGTACTTGATTGTGAAATGATGTATCTAGGCAAAAATTGCCTTGGAAATTTGAAGCAGGGAGACATCATTTTCAATTAGGAACACTGAAAATTGCTTTACACAGATAGGATTTAATCTGAATCTTAAAAGATAGGGTGGATTTTTATAGAAATGGAGTTTTCTGTATGGAAGGAGTATCATGAGGAATATTAAATTATGTTCATGTCTAATGAACAAATTGATTTGAAAAGAATGGGAAATTTGTGTAAAGAAGTGATGAGAGACGGTACTTGAAGGATGTTTGGTGGCTCACTGGGTAGGACCTTTCCTGACAATCTAATAAGTAACAATTTTATCCAGAAAGCAGCTGGAAAGAATGAAAGATTATTGAGTAAGAAAAAAAATGTGACCAAAATAATTTCTTAGGAGGACATGTGAAAGTGTCTCAACAGGGGGATGAGACCAGAAGCAGTTAAACCTGTTTGAAAGCTATCAGGGAAGTCCAGATATGGACTAAGTGCCTCCATTTTAACACTTCACTCCCTATAGTATTATTAGTGGTTTGCTTATTTGGTACTGAAACTAGATTGTGAATCCCTCCGTAGCAGGGGCTCAATCCCCTGTCTTTTCAGCACCCAGTACACTCCAGGTACAGAGGAATATTTGCACAGCTGTTATGAAAAACTGAGATGAAAAGATGGAGAGATTACAAAGGATCTATCAACAGAATTGCTCACAGATTGGAGGAATGGGGAAGAAAATAAAGACTTTTTGAATTTGAAAGGATGGTGGTTATTATTAACAGAAATAGAAAAGTTGGGAAAGGGAGTCAGTTTTGGAGGGAACAAGATGAGTTCGGTTTAGATATATTGAATTTGAGGTGACTAGTATATATTCAGATAGAAATACAGTTCTAATGATTGGAAATGAAGTCACAGGTAGAGAGCAACATTTGGGAGCCATCTAGAGAAGAAAGATAGTTGAAGCTCTAAGCATCTGTCAGTGATCTACTATTGAGAAACTGTCAAGGTAAAAATAGAGGTGAGGGACTGAACCTTGAAGAACACCAGTTTGGGGGAGTGGGGTAGGGGTGGGGTAGAGAGGAAGAGGAGATACAGAGGGAATGATCACAATGATAGAAGGAAAGCCAGGATGGTATGGTATTACAAGTGCTAAAGTAGAAAAAGGTCAACAATGTCAGTGGTTACAAAAGACAAAAAAAAAAAAAAAAAAAAAGTCAGGAAAGACCACTGGATTTGGTAATTGGGAGACTTTTGATAGCTTGTGAAATGATCAGTTCCATTTCATTCATTAGAGTAGAAGGAAGAGAAGTCAGATTTTATAATATTGAGAAAGATAGCAGATGGTGAAAGCCACAGGTTACATCTCTTGCCTGGAGAAATCTGTGACTAATAAAAAGGAAAAGTGCCTTTTTAAAAATTGGGGAGACTTGTACATATTTTTGGTATAGGAGAGAGCAAGCTATTGAGCCTATTGGAATAACTGAGGGCACAAAATCCTTTATGAGTTTGAGAGTGAGTGTGGGATTAAGGGCACAGGGTTAACCTTTTGAAAGGAGAAACTCATACAGGAACCAAAGATGCTTGTAGAGACGTGACAGTGGCAAGTAGGGAAGATGAGGGAGATACTGCAGGTGTAGTCATCTTACAGCATGTGACTATCCCAGTCTTGCATTGCGTTTAGTTATTTGTGTGTCCACCTAGCATTTCCCTGTGTCTGCATGCTAGGGACCTTCACTTCATATTTTGGCATCTTCCAGAATAGCACCAAAGAGGTGCTTAGTAAACACTTAATTTTTGAATGAATGAATGCTATTCAAATACCCAAAAGTTTGCGATTCAGCCATTTTCACAGTTAACCAAATTGGTCTGTCAGCGCTATCCTTTCTCCTCCTTTTCTACACTGTTGTCTGCTCTCATATCTGCAAGTAACATTTAAGGTACATTGGTAGCATTTGCAGTTATTTCAGTAGGTTGTAATTGTGTTTTCTAAATTCTAGAATAAGAAGGAAAATACCCAAATATTTTGTATTACTTTGCATTTTCTAAACTGAATTTAAGTGATTTTTTGTTGTTGTTGTTAAGTGAAGTTATTTGATAGAAGAGGTCTATAAAAGAAAAATATAATTTTGGCAAAACCTAAACATTTTCTTTTTTTAAAGATTTTATTGATTTCAACAGAGACAGACACAGCAGGAAAGGGAACACAAGCAGGGGGAGTGGGAGACGGAGAAGCAGGCTTCCCACTGAGCAGGGAGCCCGATGTGGGGCTCAATCCCAGGACCCCAGGATCACGAGCCAAAGGCAGATGCTTAACAACTAAGCCACCCATGCACCCCAAAACCTAAACATTTTTAAGTTTCTAAATGACTCTACTGACTATGGTTAATTATTTTGTATTGATAACTATTATCTGATTCCAAAAATTACACCTAACCTCAAGGGGAAAGTATATTCAAAAATTAAAACTCTCATTTCTGGCAGAATGGCAGATATCCTGAAAAATAACATAGAAACAACTAGAAATGTCCTATTAATGAAACAAACATTTTAAACTACATGGTTGACCTCTTTTCTTGGGAAAGAAAGGAAATCCTCTTGGAGAGAAAAAAATGAAACTAAATATCCAGGTAGTAAAATTGTCCTGGGGGCATTTGCCAGTCTTAGAATTCTGGAATGTTAAGTTTTGGGGTTTGTTGTTTTGTTTTGTTTTTGAATTTCCTTTTTTTTTTTTTTAAGATTTCATTTATTTATTTGTCAGAGAGAGAGAGAGCATGAGCAGGGAGGAGGGGGAGAGGGAGAAGCAGACTCCCGGCTGAGCAGAGAGCCTGATGTGGGACTCGATCCCAGGACCCTGGGATCATGACCTGAGCTGAAGACAGACACTTAACTGACTGAACCACTCATGCACCCCCAGAATGTTAAGTTTTTTAAAAAATTTTTTAAAGATTTTATTTATTTATTTGACAGAGAGAGACATAGCGAGAGAAGGAACACAAGCAGGGGGAGTGGGAGAGGGAGAAGCAGGCTTCCCTCTGAGCAGGGAGCCCGATGTGGGGCTCTATCCCAGGACCCTGGGATCATGACCTGAGCCGAAGGCAGATGCTTAACGACTGAGCCACCCAGGCGCCCCCAGAATGTTAAGTTTTAATAGCCACAAGGTAGGAGATGAGCCTGGGGTCCAAACAAAGTGAGGAATTAGAATGGAAATCCTTGGGGCACCTGGCTGGCTCAGTCAGAGGAGCATGCAGCTCTTGATTTTGGTATCCTGAGTCTGAGCCCCACATTGGGTGTGCAGATTGCTTAAATAAATAAAACTTTAGAAACCAAAAAAAAAGGAACCAAAATCCTCACCCCATTGTTTCTCATAGGACTGGGTCCCTTGATGACTGAAAATAAGAAAGAAAAATCTGGTCACTGACAAAAACTGACAAATCTTCCTTATCTTAGACTGGACTACTGGTCAGGGAGGGAAGAGGATAAAGATCCTCTGAAAATTAATAACCACGGTTCTGATAAGGCAAAACTAAAATAGTGGACAACAGTATATGTGTTAGATAGGAAGGGGGTAATTCAAACTGAAGTTTTTTAAGATCATTGAATTATTCAAGAGAAGGATAGAAATCAAGATTAGCATTAGGCCTTAAGTATATGTGTTGAAATGTTAAGGACAGCTATTAAAGAATAGAAATAGAGTGCATGATTTCAAAAGCAGTAGAGGAGAAAATGAATTTTTAAAAACTTGATCAATCTGAGCAGACAGAAAATCAGGAAAAAAGCATTTTAAAAAGTGAGTAGAAAACACACCAAGATGGTAGAAATAAAATCCAACTACATCAGAGAATACAATGTTGGAAAATGTTAAAAGGTAAAGATAGCCAGACTCAATTTTTTTTAATGTTGTGAATGAGAAAGACATAAGGACCCAGGAGGGTTAAAAGTAAAAAGTTTGGAAAAAGATATCTTTGGCAAATTAAAGAAAGCTAGCATATCCATGAAAACAAGATAAAATGGAACTTGATGTCAAAAACCATTTCTAGGAATAAAAGGGTCACTTAATGATAAAATGTAGAAATTGCTAGAAAGATACAACAATCTTACATGCACCCAATAACAATGTCTCAAAATTTATAAGGCAAAAGTTGACAGAAATATAAGGAGAAATTGATAAATCTACAATCCTGTCCATAAAAAGTAGTAAAGCTAAACATAAAAAACACAATAAGCTTGAGTTAATGGACATGTTTAGAATCCTGAATCTGGCAATTATATAGTCTTCTCATACACATATGGGATCTTCATGAAAACAGTCCATAGACTGGGGGCATAAACAAATTTCAATAAATTTTAAAGCCTTTATATCATACAGAACACATTTTCTTGATCATAGTTAAACTAAGAAATTAGTAACAGAAATTTACGTGAAAAACCTTTACTGGGACGCCTGCGTGGCTCAGTCAGTTAAGTATCTGCCTTCTGCTTGGGTCATGATCCCACCCTGGTAATCAAGTCCCACGTTGGGCTCCTTACTCAGTGGGGAGCCTGCTTCTCCCTCTGCCTGCTTCTTCTCCTGCTTTGTGCTCTCTCTCGAACAAATAAATAAATAAACTCTTTAAAAAATAAAAAAACCTTTACTTTTGGATTCTTTTAAAGTTGCTTATCCAGAACTCTTCAGTCAGAGAAGAAATAATAATAAAAATTATAAAATAGAACTGAACATCCTGAAAACAGTACATATCAAAACCTGTAGGATATTGTGAAATAGTTATTAAGTGAAACCTAACAGCTTTAACCTTTTATATTGAAAAGAAGAAAGGCTGAAAGTTAATGAGCTAATTAAGCATTTGTCTCAACAAGTTATATATATATATACATGTCCAAAGAAAGTTTAGGGAGAGAAATAATGAAGATAATAAGCAGATGATAATGAAATGGAAGACAGAAATAAATGTAATAGAATCAATAAAGCCTAGAGTTGTTTTATTAAAAAGTTCAATGAAAAGTTCAATGAAAATAGATAAAACTGTCAAGATTTGATCAAGTGAAAAAGAAAGCACAAAGAAACAATGTTAGAAATAAAAAAAGGGACATAATTATAGAAAATCAGAGACTTGAAAAATAGGAATCTATCATGAACAATTTTATGATATTTGAAAAGTTAGATAAAATGGACATTTTATTTTATTTAGGTGGGAAGGGGCAGAGGGAAAGGGAGAGAAAGAATCTTAAGCAGGCTCCATGCCCAGCACAGAGCCCCACGCAGGCTCACAACCCTGACATCATGACCTGAGCCAAAATCAAGAGTGGGACACTTAAGAGCCACCTAGTCACCCTGAGAAAATGGATATTTTAAAGAAAGATGTAATTTATTAAATTGACTATGGAAGAAACAAAATATAAGTGGGCTTATAACTTAACCTTGAAAGAAATTGAATCAGTATTTTAAAATCTACCATCTATTGTAGTTTGATTGCTCATGAAGCTTGACTTCTGAAAAAGAAATAAGTGCTGGATTACACTTACATTACTGTTTCCAATCAGTGGCAATTCAGTTTTTCATCAGAAATGAATAAATTGACATTCTGATAATCTAAATTGAAAAAGAAGCAAAAAATCCCAAGAGTCATGTTAACCCGTAAACATGGCAGTTGAATCCCTCTTGAGTCCCACAGGTGGTCATGGTTCCCTTTGTGTTTGAATCTTACACCCTTTATTTAGGCGATTTCCTTAGAAAAAGAAAAAAAAGTTCTTTCAAAAAATTTTCTGAATGGGATGTGCAAATAAAAAATTTAAGAAAATCAAGCTGAACAGATATCTAAAGAAAATGGAAATGAGTAAGATGTCAAGACTTAAACCTTATTACATTTAAATGTGCTTCTTAAGAGAACCTGGAAATTTGTAAATTCTCAAAAAGAATATACATAGAAGGAAACACCTCAAAACTTTTTTTTTAAAGATTTTTTTTTTGACTTAATTTGCCAGGGAGAGAGCGTGCATGTGAGAACACAAGCAGGGGGAGCGACAGGCAGAGGAAGAAGCAGGCTTCCCCCTGAGCAAGGAGCCTGGTGCAGGACTCGAGCCCAGGACCCTGGGATCACAACCTGAGTCGAAGGCAGACATTTAACCGACTGAGCCACCCAAGGTGTCCCAGGAGACACCTCAAAACTTTTAAATCTAAGTTCTCATGAAGCTCATTTATCAAAATCTCAATTATAGCAGAAGAGTCAAACTAATATACATAAAAAGAGTGATTCTTAAACTTAACTAGATGTTTCACTTTAATTCCATGTGAATTAGAAATAACTAGAAAATTTATTAATTTTATGTGTATTAAATTGAACCACATGAAATTGTATACGAAATGATATTTTACCATTTGAACATACAAAAAATGGCAAGTCTATATGACCCAATGTGTTTATTAAAGGAGAAAAAAACAGGTGTCCAGACTATGCACAACTATTTTTTAGTTGTTTAGTTAAAATTTGTTACTAATTATTATCTTTTCTGTTTTAATACTCCCTGCAAACAAACAAGAATTGGTGCAAATGGTTTATGAGAACATTGCAGGAGACATGTTTAAAATGGAGAGAATTCTTTTTACTGAAACTTGTTTTATTTAAAAATTGAGAAAAATCATCATTATTCAAATCTTGCATTATTCAAACCCTATTCAAGACAGCAGTTGCAGAACATTTTACTGGGCCAGAATGTAGTTTGATACCCGAAACTAAAGAACACATAATCAAGTAATATCAACTTCTACAAATGTTAATTGGAAATCAAAGAAATGTCAACAATTAGGACTAGTTTTATGGAAGTAGATGAACTGACATTGTTATTGAAGGTCACCTTCGATTTGGCATATAGGTGAAAACCATTAGCAAACACAAATGCAGGGGAACGAATATGGCCAGTTTGAGATCAAAGATCATCTGTCTAAGGCAATTTGTTGGAGAGTGTTGACAGAAAAGAAAGGTGGGGCCAGGTGTTTTTTTCCAGTGCCTGACTGTCTAAAGATCTCTAGGAAGGTCATTACACCAAGAAAGTAATGTTTTAGGGAAACTAATCTGGTAATGGTGAGCAGGATAGCTTTCAGCAGAGAAAGACAAAGGAGTCAGTGAGATCAGTTAGGGCAGTCCTGCCATGATCTGCGTGAGAAGATAAAAAGTCCAGGACTGGGGTGATAGATGGTAGTGTAAATGAAGTCAACAGACATTTTTGAAATGAGACTTGGCAGTGTTGATTTCATAAGGAGTACAAATCAACATCGCAGGCTACACCCTTTTCTGATACCTTCACTAAGAGGTGATGTCCAATGTAAACATTTTTTGTTTTTGTACAGTGCTATATGTATATTTGACCCTCAGTACATGATTAAGTTCTCATCTTTATATTAGAGGCCAAATATTTGTGTTTTCAATACTTCAGTACTTTAAGTACTTTCTATTAATGTTTGTTTTGGAATAAAACCCAAACTAGTCCTTTTTTAAAATTTTATTTTATTTAAATTCAGTTAATTAACATATAGCACATTATTAGTTTCAGAGGTAGAGTTCAGTGATTCATAGTTGCATATAATACCCAGTGCTCATTACATCACGTGCCCTCCTTAATGTCCATCACGCAGTTACCCCATTCCCCCACCCTCCTCCCCTTCTGCAACCTTCAGTTTGTTTCCTATAGTTAAGAGTCTCTTATGGTTTGTCTCACTCTTTGATTTCATCTTATTTTATTTTTCCCTCCCTTACCCTATGATCCTCTGTTTTGTTTCTTTTCCACAGACTAGTCTTAAAAGACCCTGGCATAATCAAGGACCAAATCTTTTTGTTTTTAATTTTTAAAGATGAATACTGAAATCATGATATGAGTAAATCAAAGATTATCCCTACAATTATATATGAAACATAATAATAATGAGAACATGTTAAGTTGGTTATAGAAAAGTTTAAAGTTCTTACATCTCTATAAAGTTAGAAAACATAGTGCCTTCCAGAGTTCAACATAAAATCTTATTCACCAAAATGAAGCTGTGAAATTAAGAAAGTGTTACAAATAATTGGGTTAAAATGCTCAAAAATGTCATTTTTTGCTGAACAATGTTTTCTTATTTAAAGATTATTCTTTGTAAAACCTGAGACTTTAATGCTGTTTATCTACTTTTGTGTCATAGAATTAGCCTAAGTAGTTACCTCTCCACTTAGGTGTACTGAAGATTGCTTTAGGAGGATAGAAAGACAGGGTTTTATTTTATTTAATGCTTTACTTTTTTAGAGCAGTTTTAGGTTCAAAGGAAAATTAAGAGGAATGTAGAAAGACTTCCCATATACCCTTATCCCCACACATGCACAGCCTCCCCCATTACCAATATCCTCCACCAGAATATTACATTTGTTACAATTGATGAATCTGCATTGACACATTATAAGCACCCCAAGTCCATAGTTTACATTAGGGTTCATTTTTGATATTGTACATCCTTTGGGTTTGGACAAATGTATAATGACATGCATCCATCATCACAGTATCATACAGAGTTTTTTCACTGCCCTAAAGATCCTTTGTGCTCCATCTATTCATCCCTACACCTAAGGGCAGGTTATTTTTTGGAGGGCTTTTTAATTGAAGGAATCAGTAGTAGATATTTTTTATAGGTCGTTTCCTGTTTTGTTCAAATTTTTTCACCATTGCATTAAGACACCTTTCTCTCTCCTTAGCCCATTTCCTTACTTCTCTTTGTTTCTTAACTAGAATATTGTTATTAGCATCAATGTTGCAGGATTGAGTTTTCTTTGATGGCTTTTTTTTTTTGCAATAAATTATCCCTCGAAGAGTATGATTTAAATCTTTTTTAAAAATTTGTACATATATGGTGGCAGATGTTAACTAGAGTTATTGATCATTTCACAGTGTATACGAGTATTGAATTATTATGTTGTACATCTGAAACCAGTATCATTGTATATATCAGTTATACCTCTATTTATTTATTTATTTATTTATTTATTTATTTATTTATTTATTAAAGATTTTATTTATTTGACAGAGAGAGACACAGTGAGAGAGGGAACACACAAGCAGGGGGAGTGGGAGAGGGAGAAGCAGGCTTCCGCGGAGCAGGGAGCCCGATGCAGGGCTCGATCCCAGGACCCTGGGATCATGACCTGAGCCGAAGGCAGACGCTTGACAACTGAGCCACCCAGGCGCCCCTATACCTCAATTTAAAAAAAAGAAATGCAGGGGCACCTGGCTGTCTCAGTCGGTAGAGCATCCAACTCTTGATCCCGGGGTCGTGAGTTGAAGCCCCACATTGGGCTTGGAGCCTAGTTTATTTATTTCTTTAAGATGTTATTTATTTATTTGAGAGAGAAGGAGTGTGAGCGGGGCGAGGGGCAGAGGGAGAGAGAGAACCTCAGACTCTGCGTTAAGCATAGAGCTGGACACGAGACCCAGTTCTACCACCCTGAGATCATGACCTGAGCCAAAATCAAGAGTCAGACGCTAAACTAACTGAGCCACCCAGGCACCCCTGGAGCCAAGTTTAAAAAAAAGTTTTTTTTAATGTTTATGCCTATGCTATACCCTCCATTTCCCCAAAGGTTGTGATTCAGTGGGTCTGAGTTGGGCATCTGTGTTTGATTAAAAGCTCCACAGCTGATTTGAATTCACAGCCAGGCTGGCAAATGCCTGGTTAAGTGGAATGCAATGTGATAACACACTTTTTTAAAATTGAAGGATATTTAACATACAGTGTCATATTAGTTTCAGTGATTCTATACATTACTCGGTGCTCAGCACAATAATATAATGCTGAGTGATTTAATTATCTTTAAAATATGAAGAATCGTGTCCATATTGTTAAAGTTCTTTGAGTTATTTTTAGGAAGAGGAAAATTGGAGTTTCCATGATTATCTTATTTCTTCTCCGTTACAGCCCATTATATAAAAGACTGGGAGAACAAGATAGCATGCATGGTAATTAAAAAGTACAGACTCTAGATCCAGACTGCGTGAGTTCCAATCCTGATTCTGCCCTTGACCAGCTGTGCAAACATGGGCAGAGCAATAGAACCTCTTTTTCTTTCCTTATCTGTAAATGGTGGTGGTAGTCACTGTTCCAGAGAATTGTTGTGACAATGGAAGAGATAACTCAAATAAAACACTTAGCATGTAATAAGGAATCATAAATGATAGCCTGGTGTTGCAGGTATCCTTGTTATTCTGTTTTTATCATAATTATTAAGATCCCTGTTGGTTATCACTAAGAACCAGAGATACACTTTGTATTTGAAACTTAAGCTACCATGTAAACATCCCTGCATTTTGTAATGTAATGTAGGAATGTAAACATTCCTACTATTTTCTTAGCCTTTCTGGTTGAGACTGTTGCACTAAAAGTATTCTCTCCTATCCCATCCAATATCATCATGTGAAGAAATAAAATACTTGTGGGTGTCCAGACTCCTTGACCAGAGAGAAATCCTTCCTCCTATTATATTAATTGGAAAATTTTAAAATAATAAAATAGAGAATAAATTTGCTGAAGTAAAGGTGGGGAGACTGAATGGCTTTACTTACTGAGATTTCACCACATTTGTGTACTTACCATCAATTTGTTCAGATTGAAGTAAGTGTTGAGGGCATGCAAACTTGAAAAGTCTGCTTGTTTGAGCGAGGTACTGCAGTCTAAGTGATACAGATTGGATGGATTAACGTGGCTCTGGGGATTTGTATTTCAGAGCAGCTGAGTGGTAGTGGTAGTGTCAGTACATAGGCTTTAAAGCTGTAAAAATGGGATACAGCAGGAAATGTCCTACTGAAAAGCAGGTGGATGAAGTCTATAAAACGCCCAGGTGCTATGGTGTTGGCAGCTCTGTAAATGCGGTCTGTAATTTTCTTCTCTTTGTTCTTGTCACTTTTCCTTTACAAAATTGCTCTCTGCCCAAATCTTTAAGGTCTCATTACCTTTAGGAGTCCATCAACAAAACACGCAATCCCATTTACATGAAGCCTTTTCTCTTTCACCTTTTGCCATTTGTTTTTGAGGTCCTTTACTGAATGCATACAAACCCATTGCCTCATACTACTCCTTCCTTCCCATTCTGTTCCTTAAACATCGTCTCTGTTCCTGTGGAAAAAGAATCCTCCTAATTTAGAATTCATAGCATAAAGAAATAACGTTATTTGTTCATTTTATTCATTAATAACTTGAGCCAGTGACATAGCCTATCTTATTTATTGTCATCATTTGCACAATATAAAGGCAAATAGATGATAGTGAAGTGGACTCATTCACAGCACCCTGAAATTTCAGTGACATGAATGGGTGCAGGAACACAGTTTGGTGTGTATTCAATTTTCTGTCATGCTTTGTTGGAATGTTACTGATTTTTAAAAAGGTTTTTGAAGTGAGCTGAAGAATTCCCCTTTTGAGAATAATACTAGAACACTTGTTTCCTAAATATAATACCAAAAATATTAAAGGGGCCTGTGAATAATTATAATTGGCAGAGCATTCACATTCATTCATGTTTTATAATTCTGTACACAAAATTACTAGGAATTGGCTTGGGTTGCCATTTATGGGAAGTATTGGGGCATACTATATATGCCACATTGACTGCGCCCGGGAACATGTAATGGTTTTCTGATCTGTCATTAACTAGAGAATTTTGCTGTAAGAAGGCTATTTTGGTTCCTTACATCATTGTCCACCAAATTAAAACTTTATAAATGTCTTTCTACATTTTGTTCATCTTTTATGTTGAATTTTCTGAAATTACTTTCACATTGGTATTATTTTCTTCTTTTAAATTTGGCCCCGATATGCTCATCCAAGAGAGTAATAATTGTTACTACCTCAGGGGCTGCCCCAAGGACGAAGAAAGATAGATTCCAGATCCAGCACTTAGCACAAAACAAACACTCAGTATTAGCTAAAATTATCATAAAAATACTTCTGCCTCCAAGAGGTGCCTAAATAACTTTTATAGTACCTCTTTTTCTCTTTAGAGAAAGTATTTTGAATCATTTCTTAACGATGGTAACTCATCCTAAGAGTGGCAGACATTATCAGAATTCATGACATCTGAGCCCTGTTGTTAGGTTAGTATATGCATGTATGACATGATGGTATACGAACTTTGGTTCAATGTGACTGAACCAAAATAAATGCAGTTGATGCTTATCGATATTTGGGCATAATGATAACAGATACCTTTCTCATTTAAGATATTTTCAGAGGCTTTTGGAACCTAACCCTCAGTCAATATGATAAAAGTATTAACCTTTACTGTCTTTCCAAACATAATAATATTCCAGAATTATTTCAGTCAGTCACTTTTCAAGGTCCTGAAAAGAAAATAAGAAAGTGCCAGTAAATATATCTCCATAAGGTTTCTATGTGATTTGTACGTTTTGGTGAAATATGTTTGACCAGGTTGATTTTTCACTTCAGAGTAGAAAGCTCAAGTCTTTACACATAGGCCTATAGAGCCTACATGGCCCGAGCACAACTGCCCCAGTCTCAGGTTTTCTGCTACTCTTTGTCCCTACCAACACCAGTCACGCTGGCCTCCGTGCTGCACTTTACCCTAGAAGTTTCGTATTGGCTTCCCACTGCCTGTAGTGTTCTTCCCTAATAAACCTAGAAGGATGACTTCCACATCTCTTCTCAACACATCTACCCATTCACTATAATTATTGTAATGAAATTACTACACCTCTTCATCTCCCTTACACTGTCCTACTTTTTTTACTCCTTGAAATACTTTTTGAGAGTTGCTTCCTGATAAGTGAATTAAGGCCATGAACGACACAACTATTAGGTTCCAAAGGCAGAGATTGACTTCTGTCTGTTGAACAAGCACATCCTCCACCAGAAGTGCCTTTACCCCTATAATCCTCCAGCTGTCAATTTCTTTGCCACACTTTCCAAAGAAGGCACATCAACAGAGAGGAAAATAGGTGTTAGGTAGAATAAATGATGTTATGATACCAGACTTTGGATTTAGCCCCTTTCTTTGAAAAAGCTAATTTTGCACCAAAGCATATAAACTCATTCATCTTGTCTTCATCTCTGGTTGGTCTGAATAACCCAGGTTATTAATGAAGACCAGAGCAGAAAAGGTGAGATGCTTTACACAGGAGATAGTTGGTAGAGCTGCTAAGAAAAGCACCTACATGTTCTCTCTGTTCAATGTATGTTTCATATGGAGCTGTATTGCAGGTTATCTCTCATTAAGAGAAGTGGTCACCTTACCTTGGTTCATACCCAATGGCAAAGGAAATGAAGAAATAAATTTGAAACTTAACCAGGCTTTTATATTTTATAACTTTTTTTTTTTACCTTTCAGTCTGAAGGTGAAAAATATTTTTAGAGGATGAGAAAGTGAACAAAACAGTTTCAGATCTTTACTGAAACAGTACTGTAAGTCTCTGTCTCAGTCTTAGAGAGTGAGCATATTTAAAAATGACTGTGATTAAATATTATGACTATGAAAGGAACAATAATTTTTATAGTGGGTGAAAATAATGTGGTATATGTAGCATGAGTGGGGGCAGGGGAGAGAGCTGTCTAATTTTGGTCTACTGGAACCAGTATAGATTTTCCTTCCAACTCAGCAGAAATGTGGCTTTAGGAGCATAGTAGCAGCTTTCCTTTCTGCTTGGAGATTTAAAGTTAAAGGTACCTGGACCAGTTTAATAAGCAGGCTTGCCTGTGACTAATCCAGCATGCTGTTAATTCGGTTCTTGCTGATGCTGCTACCTGGTTCTACGTGGCCATTGGTGCTTGGGGTATATATTCTTTTCTCAGCTTTGAAACAGTTCTGAATTTTCTGAAAATGAAAGAACTTGGGTATTCAAGGGCCTTGTGTGCATCGTCAGATAAGTTGCATTGTTGTAGGGGCTGAGAAAGGAAGTGTAGACCTCTCATCAGTAGTTGATTTAGCTTATTTCCTCTTTGCCCTCTTAGTGGCAGTTGTTCAAACTTCGAGAAAAATTTAATTTCTCCTTTTTGAACCCAGTGATATTCTTTAAGCTATGCCAGAGTTGTGATTTTTTTCATGATGCAGAAAGAGAATCTAAAAGAGAAAGAGAAGTACAACAAATAACATATTTGTTAGAGTTTAAAATGTGGCTGCTCATTTTAGCGAATATAATTTCACATTGTTAAAAGCCTGGAAATATATTTATTTAGTGATTTCAGATGCCTGAAAACTAAAAGTTGATATTTGAAAGAAAATGAGGAAATAAGGTTCCATTTTTTTCCTTATCCAGAACATTGCAAATTAAGGAAAACTGTTTACTGGATCATTTTATTCTTGCTAATGGAACTTATTTCTCCAGTTTGGTTTCTCCATCAATTATTCAGATATTAAAATATGTTATACTGTAATATTCAGTCTCATGTATCTTCTAATTATAGGTCGTTATCAGAGGAAGAATGAAATTTTCTTTTATCTTCACCAGCCCCTCTCCCCACCAGCCTGCCCCCCCCCATACAGTAGAAATGCCTAACTTGGATAATCACTCTTTAAAGTCACGCTCCTAAAGTCTGAAGATCTTGTTCCGTGTGCTTTCAAAACTGATTTGTTTAAATTTGGTGCTTTGTGTGCCATTGCCGTGAATTTTAGCTAATTATACTGCCATTTTTTAGAAGTCGTGTGTGTCTAATTCTGAAAATGACTTTGTACATTAAGGCTCATTTAACCACTGATGGTTAGAGAGAAGTTGAGAGACTTACAGTTATTGGTTGTAATTTTAAAAACAGTGATAGCATGGGACTTTCTTGTACTGCAGGCATATAAGACGCTATGTTGGCAACCTCTCAGTCATTAGGAATGTTGCAATTTGGCTTATGTCTTATGGGTCAAGATGTCACGGAGAAGATACGTTTAGTCATGGAAAGGAAATCAGTGTCCATCATGCAAAGATAGTAATAGGGTAAGCACTTCCAATTGGATTTTCATGGGAGGGATTGATTTGTGTGCATTACTAGGTCTGTGTAAAATGGTGTCCTTTTGGCACTAGCTGAATATAAATTTCAGTAAATGTTTTTTCTTGCTGCAGATTTAGTGTAATACAGTGAAATTTTCTGTAACTGAGGGGAGGCAGTGGTTGGGCGTCTGCTAATAGCCTGAAAGTAACTAATGAGGATGTGCAGTCGGAACGATTGATTGAATAGCTGCAGTCCTGTGTGTTTCTTTCTCGCTTGCTCTCTGCAAGCAGTGGAGAGGGAGGGGAAGAGCAAGACACAGGGAGGGAGCGAGAGAAAAAACGCTTTCTCTTAAGTGGAAGTAGCACGGATCCCAGGGGCCAGGAGGCCAGAAATGGAAGTTTAAACTGCATCTGTCTTTTAAAGGGAGAACAGCAGGAATCAAAATGTCAGTCTCCGGAGTCACGATTTACTCCTTATTTTTTAAGATCTGGAAGATAATACAGAGTACTTTTTTTAGGATGTGTTTTTTTTCCTTGTCCATGTTGAGATTATCTAATGTTATCTGAGAAGCTGGATTCCTATATGTCTGTCAGTTGAAGTGGAGATGGGAAGCAGTTGTGATAAAGGTATAATATGTATATATCTATCATCTGTGTGTGCGTGTGTATGTGCATATATATATGCATATATTTATATCACTCTATGAAAAAAATTGTTTAAATGTAACCTTAATATAGTGTATAGTAATTAAATGAGAAAATATCACCTCATCTGCAAAATCCGAAGCTTGTTAGGTCAGTTTGAACAGATTTAGGATTCCAGAGGAAGATTTTAGTAAGGTCATCTTGCCAGCACAAGGAGAAGCTGATCTATTTTTATATCTGCATAGGCATATATGTTATTTTATCCTAGCAGTAGCTTTCAGTCGTCTCGTGGCCCTTTGGCTGCAGTCTGGTGAATCATCCTATCTGCACAGAACTGAACTTTGACCTTTGTGCAGACACCATCAAATCATATGCAACACGAGACTGTATATCAAGAATATCAAAAATTTCTTTGGATTCTATTAACTCCTATATTGCTGACATATAGAGAAATAGATTCATACACTGTGAGACAGAAATAGTAAATGAATTTATAGATATTAAACATAGCTCAGAAAAAATTACTTTTTACATGTGCACAGATATAATTATAACCTGTCATGCTAAAGCAGATATCTTAAGCATGACCAGGTCTCCCTACTGCCTCAGTAGTTCAAATACCACAGAGATAGAGAGAGAAATCATGTGGAGATAGAATGTAACATACCTTTAAAGCAAACTGATTTTTTTGTGGGCGAAGAAAACCCCACTAATTTTACAATGTAGTCAAAGATCCTCAAGTCTGGTTTCTTCATGGCGTTTCTTTCTTCTTTTCCAGAGGTACCGGCAGAAAGGTCCCCCCGCAGACGGAGTATCTCAGGGACCAGTACATCAGAGAAACCCAGCTCCATGGACACCGTAAATACCTCACCCTTCAAAGTACCAGTAAGTGCTCCTCTTCTCTAAAAGATACTTTACTTTTCTCTCCTTTCTCCTTAGAGTTAGAGATAGTTACTAGGGAATCAAAACATTTTGCTCAAGAATTTCCTTAGAATACTGAAGTTAAAGGACAGAGTTATCAATTTACATAAATTAACTGTGGTTAACATCCACTACTTTCAGCAGGAGGTTTATTAGATTTTAGGGAATAATTATTTATACTTGTGGGAAATTTCTAAAATGTATAACAAAATATGTTAAATTCAAAGTCCTCTGAACTATAGAGTGCAAATCTTTGCAGGATGCCCTTTTATCAAGTTACTGGCGAAAACCTGTCACCGTTCTGTAAAGACAGATGTTTTTTTCTTTTTTAACAAGTGGAAGGAGTTTTTTGTTTTTTGTGTTATTTTTCATGAGCTGGCATAAACAGTGAATGATGGGACTCCTAAAGTTGCAGAACAGATTATCAGAGAATTAGACAATTGTGAGTTCTAATCCTGAGACCTTGGCCTGTGCTTTCCTTAAGCCATCTTGTAGATGAGCATCTAAGTGCTTAAGAAATGCCCTGGAAGATATAACCCAGTTTAAAATATTCCTTAAACTGACGAGGCAGTACCAAGAATCAGTATTAAATCCTGAATGCTGAGCTTGGAAGGCTATAAGTGATCAGGGCGGCTGACCACCAGTTGCAGTCCTGGTTTGGACCTTTTTGATATAACTCTGAGTAACCCAGATTTTAATCCACCCATTTCCTTTGTTTATTGAATAAGAAATAGACTAATTATATCACTTTATTAAAATTTATTGTTTTTAAACTTGAATTAATGCCATGAAGTTGGTCATTATTGTAGGTTCAGTGGAAATCACTATAGAATAGAAGTAGACTTTTCTATTGGGAAAAAAATTCTTTTAATTCTGTTAAGTTAATATGTTGTATTCTTTATATATTCCAATACCTTTTTTTTTTTTAGTTGGGATGACTTTTTAATTTGAACTGATATTTTGAGATATATAAGCTGGCATTGATTTGTAAGCTAACCAAAATGAATGTTTTATTTTGGATTAACGCTGAGGAGCAAGATTTGCCCTTATTGTATCTCAGTGCCTTGTAGAGTT
This sequence comes from Callorhinus ursinus, assembly GCF_003265705.2. Lineage (NCBI taxonomy): Eukaryota > Metazoa > Chordata > Mammalia > Carnivora > Otariidae > Callorhinus > Callorhinus ursinus. Next base: position 36,261,906 of record NW_027397075.1, read on the forward strand.
CGTGGATATCTATTACTGTGACACCTTTCAAATGTTTACCAGTTCTCTCATTTGTGAAGATCAGAGGCAAGACTGAATTAATATTCTAACCAAATTATGAAAGGAATTATAAAATTACAGGTTTCATCCCTTTTACTGAATTTCTCTGTTCCATAGACATAGCTTACCACTTAAATGTTTGGGTTTTTGTTTTATTTTTTAATGAATGAAAAAGACATTTTTTTTCCCTCTTCCCTCCCCTTCTTGTTTTCCTGATGGAACAAAAATCAAATATAGTGAAACTGACTACAGTTTCACTAAACTATACAAACTAAACTATACAAAGTGGGGAAGAGGATTGAGTTCGAAATTGAAATATTGATACCATCATGCTAGAATAAATTTAAATTTTTTTTAAAAGTCAATAACTGAAGAAAGATATCCCTCTATAATAAAGAACATTCAAGTACTTATATTGAATCTGAAGTTCATGACTGGGCTTTTTAAATTTAAATTAATTAAGAACAACAATTTTCATTTATATTTAAACAGTGATAGCTAATTTAAGGTTTACCTTAATAATAAAGCTAATTATTCTTGAGTAAAAGTAATAAACCAATGATGCATATATATGACCACTGGCACTACTTACAAACCATTTACTCAGTTGTTATTCTTCTGACAATCTCAGCCACCTCATGCGTTTAGAAATATTGAAGGAAAGAGGGACCTCTGACTGGCAAACTGCAGTCACTAAGCCCATGCACTTAGCTCTCTAGGAGAATTTAACCATTTCTTATCTAGACAATTAGTTGAAAAATAACTATCATAACACCCTGTTGTCATTTTTCAAAAGATGACAGTGAGTTAAGGGAGGAGGCAGAGAAAATGAGAAGCAAGGAGTCATAAAAACAATCCGAATCCACTTAGGATAAAGGCAGATAGCCCAATATTTATTAGTAGTCCTTAAGAGTACCATTGCATTACAGGATGGATGATGCATAGTGCAGTAATTAACATTGATAATAATGATCCTGAATCATTCAGAAGAAGTGAAATTATATTTCTTGTGCTGGGCTTTTTTTTTTTTTTTAAGTATAACTGTGTAGTATTGTGTGATAACATATCCATTGAGAGTATTTTAAATCTAGAAGATATGCGATGCTTATAAAACTTGTTTTCCAGAAAAATCTGGTTTGTGAAATACCTTATTCCATGATAATGCTGGATAAATAATTTATATTCTTTTAAAAAGAAACCAGAATATGCTGACTAGATGAGGCACTGCAGTACTTGGATGTCTGTGGAAGTACACTGTATGTTTTAAATTTCTATATAATACCACTAGCTAATGTGATTTACTTAAATGTAATGCCAATAAGAATTATGTCTAGTTTTCAGGTCAACACAAAATATTTTTGTAGTTAATATCACAACAGAGTCTCTGAATATGGGAAAGCACTAAAAAAAGGAACCAAACTTTGAGATACTTAACTGAGTTATTATACAATAGCTCATGTTATTAACATGATTGTTTCCATGGAAATGATCCATGTTAACTTTCTGAAGGAGCGGAAGTGAGATTTAAGCATAAGTTCTTGTGATTCTAGGATTCAGGTGTCTTTACTATGGTGAACAGCAGATTCACTACTTATCCAGTGGACTCTCCAAAGGGCCTGTTCTTCCCAGCTCCATTTTCAGGCAAATACTGAAGAGCAGATGAATAGTTTTTAGCAGGCCTTGCCTGAAATTATTGACAGTGACACACTTACTGAGTGCTTACTCTGGGCAGAGTATTAGTGATTCACCAATTATTGAAACTTTCTTGGCACTAGGTCCTGGGTAAACAAAAATGAACACAACAGAATTTTCCACTCCCAGAGCATTTCTAGTCTAGTAGCAAGAGACAGAAAAATGACCAGATTCATAAAGAGGTGGATAAGTATGGTGACACAGATTTTTAACAATGCATTGTGTAAGCTAAGACTTTGCCGGGGAGCCAGTATTTGGGCTGTTTCAAAGGCTGAATGAAAATAATTGACATAGGTGCCTGGGTGGCTCAGATAGTTAAGCGTCTGCCTTTGGCTCAGGTCATGATCCCAGGGTCCTGGGATCGAGACCCATATTGGGCTCCCTGCTCCTTGGGAGCCTGCTTCTCCCTCTGCCTCTCTCTCTCTCTCTCTCTCTCTCTCTGTCTCTCATGAATAAATAAACAAAATCTTAAAAAAAAAAAAAAAAGAAAAGAATTGACAGGAAGACTATTCCAGACTGAGGCAATAGCATTTTAGAAAGACAGACTTCATAAAGTGACTGAGGCGTCCAGGGAACATAGAAAGGGTTCAGTGAGGCATGAGCCGAAAAGCACGTAGGCAAAAATGGCAAGAGAGAAGGATGGGGAGGTAGGTTGGGGCAAGACTGTGACTGTTTGTCAAGCTTAACTAAATTTGGCAAGCGTTAGAGCTTTGTTTTTTGAAATATTTATCTTGGCTCAAAAGCTAAACCAAAAAGGAGCTAGTCTTGGACTCTCCAAAAGGGCCTTCTTCCTACCTCCATTTAATAAATACTGTGAAGTACTGGTAAATTACTTAACTTTTCCCCAAGTGACTCTTTACCTCTTGCTATCAGTATCGCAACTCAGGGTGATAGCTCAGGGACTGTCTGCCATTCAATAGAGGCCCAGCCCAGCGCCCACCCCGGGCTATCAGCTGAGCCTGCTGGTAGTTCTGGAGTAGTGGTTAGCTTGAGATCCAGGAGAAGCAGGTGGGAAGAGTCGCTTATATCCCACTGACTGCTGCTGGTGTGACAGGAAGGAGCCAAGGAATAACTATAGCAGTGAACCCAAAGCAGGGAAGCCCAAAACCTTTGTATATCTTTCTCATCTCCCAAAATGTGTATTTTTAAAAACTTAAAATGGATAAGCGGTACAACAGTGTATTCATGTATATTTCTTACTTAGTCTAAGCCATCTTTACGGCAGTGGTAGACAGTAGAGTCAATAAATTTAAAAAATAAAAATAGACATAAGAGGGAACTCATGTGGCCACTGAATGCATAGGTAAGGCAAGGTCTTGGTTTTTAGGAATGTTTCAGTGTGTTTGTACTTTTATCTAATCATAGCCGTAAGGAAAAGCAGACATCTGCAGCGTAGTTTTTCTGTTTCTTCTTTTCATTCCATATTTCTTTACCTTAATTCCAGTTGCAATTGTTTGTTTGTGGATTGTGTCCCTCATTAGACAATAAATTATCTCCTCTCATCTCATCTTTGTAGCTACCTCAATGCCTAACACAGTACTCTGCACACAGTAAGCACTCGGCAAATAATTGTTTAATGAATAAGATATGCATGAATTATTGAATGACCAGAATCAAGTGAGTATCTCACATTTACTCTCTTGGTATTACTGATGATATCTCAGTGGAGTGGATTACTAAACCATTTAATAATCACTAAGCGATCATTTGGAGTAAATGAGTACACCTGTGCAGAATAGTTACATTTTTTTTTTCAACCAAGAGAGACTTTAATATATATTTGGAATTCAGGGCTATGGTATTTTATGTATATAGTGTATACTGTGTCTACTTACATTGGGAAGTGAAACTAGATAGAATTCTTTATTTAATGGTTTGTTTCTGTGGATATTTCTTTGAGCCCTTTAGATGCCATACATATGTATAAGCTCACAATGTTTTTGCAGATCTGAGTCTTGACTGTTAGCTTCTTCAAGAACCATTTGTCATTTGAATACTTTTTGCCCCACTTAAAGATGCTATTTTTCATTTTTTTCTTTAGCACCTTGCTAGACTTTACATTTGTCGTATTTGTGTTTTCCTTTAAGTAAAACATCCGTTGTATGTCTTATACATTGTTAAAACTACATTCATATGATATTACAGGGGTGATTAGGAAGAAATGAGTAAACTAATGAAACTTATCCAGGTACTTAAATTTAATTCAAAAAGGGAAAATGATCACGCCTTGTAATTGTATATATTTGTTTCACATTGCCTGAGTTTTTGGAACAGGCTTCTTTCTTTAATGTTCTATTTATAAAGTGACTATTGATATTTATGATTTTTATATCACTTCTCCTTAGACGATGTCATCAATTTAGCTTTGGCTAAAAGAAAGCTGCTTGTGTTCCGGGCCAGGTGCTTGGCTTAGTGTTCTCATTTCCATAACACAATGGTCTGAGTTGGCCTTCCATGTAAATGTAACACAATGAAGTTGCAGCTGCTTCGTTTGTATTAGCTTTGAGCTTGGCTCTGAAAGAATTCAGGCACTAAAATATATGCCAAGACAACCAGAAAGCATAGTTGAACTAAGTCAGTAGCTGACTATTCCTTTGTAACACTTCTTGTTCCTGTCACAGTGACACCTGAGCATTCCCAATCAGGTAGAGTAGATACAAAAGACTGTCAAAAGATGAAAACTTTGCCTAGTTTTTAGAAAAAGCAAAACTTTGGAAGAATAAATATAGACTAAGTTAAATTGTTATGTAAAAAGAAATGTTACATACATTCTTAAGTATTGAGATGTGAGGCTCAGTTGGTATTGGTCTCTGTCTTGAATAGAATCCTCAATAAGATCAGTAAGATCTTCAATAAGATTTTTGTTTTTCCAAGTTAAACAAAGAGACGAAGCTTCATACCACTTGATAAAGGTCAAATAGTGTTCGTTGTCGAAACCAGTGGTTTTCAACTCTGGCTCTACCTAAATATCACCTAAGGAACATCTCCAAAACCAACCAACAAACAAACGAAAAAAACTGATGCCTGGACTCCACCTCAAACTAGTTAAGCCAAAATCTCTGGACTAGAACCCTGTATTTTGTATTTTTTGAAACCTTCCCAGATGATTCTAACATGTACCCAGGGTTGAGAACTGTTTGTCCAAATGATTGGTTAATGTATTGGGAACATTTTAGTCCATGTCTTCCCGGTAGACATCAGTACTTTCTTTTGTACCTTCAGGTCTGGCATAAGAAACTAATAAGCGATATTTTTTCAGTGCCCTGTTATTGCTCACAAATGCTGCATTGTATATTAGTTGTCCTTCCAAGTGTTTGACACCATCAGTTCAGATGACAATCTAAATTTACAGAATACTTTATTGTGGCATAGTGACCTCTGACCAGCCTGAGAATCTCAGTCTTAGGGGTGAAATAATCAATTTGAATTCATAGCAGCAAGGTGCAACACCATTTCAACTTTTGTATTCCTCATTGCAGCTGCATTCCTGGACACTTAAAGTTCTGTTCTCTGCTACTTAAAGATTCTATATCCAACTTTTCTTCTCTTTACTGACCATCTGTATGGAGTTAAAATCCAAAGTGGATCACCCTGCAGTGGTACCTCTTTTTAATAGAGAGTGTATTTATATACATGTATGTATGAATCTATAATATATGGATATATTTGTATTATATGTCTATCAAAATAATACTACCAGAGGTAAAAATAATATAATAAACAAGAATGTCAGAAAAATTATAGTCTGTAGATATTGAATATTAACTATACCTTTAAATCATTCTATAATCAGAAGGGGTATAATTTTTAATTTTTTTAAAAGATTTTATTTATTTATTTATTAGAGAGCAAGAGAGAGAGAAACAGCATGAGAGGGGAGAGGGTCAGAGGGAGAAGCAGACTCCCCGCTGAGCTGGGAGCCCGATGCGGAACTCGATCCCAGGACTCCGGGATCATGACCTGAGCCGAAGGCAGTTGCTTAACCAACTGAGCCACCCAGGTGTCCCTAATTTTTAATTTTTTAAATAATTTCCTAGAAAATATGAAATTTGAAGCAGAGACAAAAGGAATAAGGTTAGATATGACCCCTTAAGGGAGATAGAAAGGGATAGCAAATACCCAGAGGAAAAGGGAACAGGCATGGCAGGGAATATTGACAAGATTCTCAACTCAAAAGAATCAGAAGAATGATGGGAACTCTCCTCAATCTATGGCTATTCATAAAATAGGTTTGCAGCAGTGCGAACTAGTGAATATGCCAATGTATCTTGCCTAGGAGAAGAAAGAGGGCTATTTGAGAGAGAATGAGATGAACTCACTTACAGCTCGTTCTTATGGATAGTATACTATAAGCCCCTCTTTCTCAAAGCAAAGATATTTTTCTTCTGCTTTAATGGGGGAGTGGAGGCTTAACACCTTTCATTTCACGATAGAAATAAATGTTTTGAAGGGCTGATGCCCACTTAAAATAACAAGTAGTTAACCTCTAAGTACAACTGATATTAGACCTTTCCTCTCTGACCGAACTTAAGAAGCTAGAGATAGGGAAATGAAAACTTTTCAGCTTTGCTGGGGTGAGCTGTACGAGAAGATATTTTTGTACTTCTCAGCTGTACCTGTATTCAGCAGGGTTCGAGCACTGCTGTAAGTAATAACACTGAGGGCCTTCCTGCTGTCAGACCCATTAATTCTATAACCAAAGCCGGGACCATTCCACTGGGTTTTTAAATGTTATGTTTTATATTAAGCACCTACTAATTTCATTTTAAAAGAACTTCATTCCCAGGTTATTATTTGATTATAATGTCACTACAAAATTTTTTGTCAGTCTGTTGTAGCTGTAAAAGAAAAGGTTCCAAAAGGATTTGAATAGACATGTCTCCAAAGAAGATGTACAAATGGCCAATATGCACATGAAAAGGTGCTCGACATCATTTGCCATTAGGGAAATGCCGATCAAAGCCACAGTGAGATACCACTTCATACATGCTAGGATGACCACAATCAAAAAGAGAGAACATAATAAGTGTTGACAGGGATGTGGAAAAATTAGAACCCTCCTATATTGCTGAAGGGAATTTAAAATGGTGCGGCCACTTTGTAAACAGCTTGACAATTCCTCAAAAGATTAAACACAGAGTTACCATATGACTAGCACTTCTACTTCTACGTATATATACAAGAAAATTGAAAACATGTGTTTATACAAAATCTTGTCCATGAATGCTCCTAGCAGCATTATCTGTAACAGCCAAAAATTGGACACAGCCCAATGTCCATCAGCTGAAGAAGAATGGATATACAAAATGTGGTCTCTCCATTGTTCACCCATAAAAAGGAGTGAAGTGCTGACATACACTACAACATGGAAGAACCTTGGAAACGTGATGCTAAGCGAATGAAGCCAGACACAACAGGCCACATAGTATAGAATCTATTTATGTGAAATGTCCAAAAGAGGCAAATCCGTAGAGAGAGAAACTACATTAATGGTTGCCAAGGGTTGAGGAGAGAATGACTGCTGATTCATATGGGATATCTTTGGGGAGTGATGAAAATATTCTGGAATTAGACTGTGGTGACTGTTACACACCTCTCTGAATAGACAACCACCACTAAAGTGTACACTTTAAAAGAGTGAGTTTGGTGGTGTGTGAATTTCAATAAAGCTGTTAAAAAACTTGAGAAAAAAGCATATCTGAATACTTCTTAATATTGATTACAAGTTGAAGTGATAATATTTTGGATATATTGCGCTAAATGAAATCTATTTTGGTGAGGAAAAAGGACAACAAAATGCATTTCGTTATATATTGGCTCCTTCTTTTCTACAAGTTCTTTTTAGGTGCTCATTAGTGATACTTTGTGTATTTGCATTTTTATGCAAACTACCATAATTTTGCCTGCTATAAGGAAGCTTGTATAGCTTCATACATTTTTACTAGATATCGAAATAGGAAGCATGACATTTGGTTTTAAAAGAAAAAAATTATGGCAGTCATATGAATATTTTTTAATTTTTGCAAATTTTTATATCTTGTTACTCATATCTTACCTAGTATACTTTATAATCTTTTCCATAAGTTCATGTCTATTAAATAAACTGCTTGACTTTTTTCATTTTGTGTATAGTCCACCTTTGCCTCTAGAGTCTTTTATGATGTTTTAGATGTGGACTTGTTTAATGGGTTAAAACTGAGATCTTCAAAGGACCTTTCCATGACTTTTTGTATAGTAATGAAATTAATGATCAACAAATCAGGAAATAGGAAGCGATGTGTTTATTTATTTATTTATTTGTCAGATTGAGAGAGAGAGCACAAGCAGGGTGAGCGGCAGGCAGAGGGAGAGGCAGACTCCCTGCGGAGCAGGAAGCCCAATGTGGGGCTCAATCCCAGGGCCCTGGGATCATCAACCTGAGCCGAAGGCAGACGCTTAACTGACTAAGCCACCCAGGTGCCCCTAGCGATGTTGTTTTGTTGGAGAATCTTCCAAACAGTCCTCTGGATTCAACTAACACTTAGTTCTATGTCCCATAGTAATGTAAATTCAGCTTGCCCCAAACTGTATTCACTTATGTTTTTCCCCCTGAATTTTCAACTTTGTAGTACTACAAATTTCTTCAGTTCCCAGAACCATAGTATTTTCTTTCCTCCCATGTTCAGTTACCAGATCTTCTTCTCTTCTCCTCTTCAAATTTATCCATCCTACTGTTTTCCAGCCCCACTGCTACTTACTTCAATTATCCGTGCCTGTTACAACATTCTTCCCCTGAACCAGTACCAGGACCTGCTTCATGAGCATGAGACCAGTGCAGTGCACAGGACCTAGACTCAGAAAGGCCTTATGCATGGAGTTTAATGTTCTATGGTTTCCATCCTAAGATTCTTACTGATCCGTTTTTGGATTCATGTTCTGTTAAGTGAGGTCTAATGGGACAGTGGAGCATGTGCTGGGACTTGGAGCTAAGGCCTGGCACCACCTCCTGTTGCCTCCCTGGGATGGATTCTGTAATGCCCATTTCCCCATCCCTGGAACCCCAACTAGCCTCTCCCATCTGCCACATCCAGCCCTAGCTGTCACTCTCTGACCCTGGCGTGGGCCTTTGTACAAGCATAAAAGAAATAGGGATTAACCTGCACACTCTGTGGCACCCCAAGGCAGCGCTTGAAAGGACTGTCCTTGCTCCTGCTTGTCAGCTTCACTGGTGTCTGGCAGGTGGCCAAAGGCCACAACTCATTTGGGGCAAGCCTCTTGCCCATCCCCAAGCCAGATACCTAGTGAGTTGTAGAGGCAGCCATGGGAAGGGAAGAAGCCTGGCTCAACTTCCCTACCCTGGGCCTGGGCATGGCACTTGGGTTTATTGGCTAGGGAAGGGCAACCTGGCAACCAGTGGGCCACCCACATACTGAGTCGTGGGCAGGGGCCCTGGGCACCTGTGAAGATCTGCTCTTGCCCTGGTGCCTGAGGGAGCATAACATTAAATAGCAAATGAAAAACACCAGAGCAGATGGAGAGAGAGACGGCCAGGAAAGCAAAGTTTTTTATTTTAGTACTTTTAATGGCCCTGAGTTCCTGCTTTTTGAACAAGGGCCCTTGTATTTTGCACTGAACCCCTGAAAATGTGTAGCCAGTTCCATCTAGTACAGTAGAGACTTTAACTCATCTCCTGGCCTCCAGTACCTCTGTCCCCACTTTAGCCTTTGCACTGCTGTTCTAACTCTGATCATTACTTGACTGTCCCTTGCTCAGAGTCATTTAGTAGTTCTCTATGGTCCCGTGCCCATGGACATGACCAAATATTATACATTTTATTTCGCTTGCACAGTGAGTTCTTTCCACTCTCCTCTTTCTCTCCCTTCCTTCTTCCCCTCATTTAAATATTTCCAGACCTAGCTTTTCCATCAAAAAGCATCAGTCACCTGCTGAAAGCTTTTGAGTTTGACTCGTGTTTTATAGGGTGATAAAAACCAAAGTTCACTTGGCACAGAGAACCTTTCATTGTCAAGTTTTTGGCTGTCCTTCCAGTTTCATTTCCTAATACCCAATATCCCCATCCCCACCCCCAGATCTCTCAGCCTCCAAACTTAGAGGGTGCTCCATCTTAGTGCTCCATTTTTCCCAAACTTAAGAGTTCTCCAAACAAGTTCCTTCAGCTATATTTGCACATTTCTGCCTAAAAAGGCCGGCCACCTTCTATGCTTCCTAAAAGCATTCTCATCCTTTAAAATTCAGCTCCAGTGTCTCACTACTTCTTCTAGGCAACATTAGCCTTGACCTTCCCTGTCCTTCCATAGGAATGTACATTTATTGGTTATATATAGACCCTTATTGTAGGGTCATTATTTGCATGGTTGCCTTCCCTGGCCTATGATATTCTAGGTGGTGGTCTCCGGAATGGGATGTATATACCTCAGAAGGGTATTCAATATGATCCATCTGAGCTGCAGGAAGAAAATAATAAATACTTGATTTTTTAAATTTCATTCTTTAAATTTTTATGTTATTGAATGTTTTATAATTGTACATTAGAACATTCTTGTATTTTGTAAGTAAACAATTTTAGGAATGCATACCAGCAATATTTTACTCATTTGATACATAGTCAAGACAATTTAGAAATCAGTCTTCTAGAAGATCAGGACTGTATCTTGTTAATCTTATAATTCCAGGACTGACCTTTTCTTTTTTCTAACCTGTTTATGAAAACTCACTTAGTGTATAGGTGACTCATGATTACCTAAGGTATGCCCATTGCAAAGACATTAACCTCTTAAGCCATAACATCTCTGTCATTACTTTAAAATTAATCAACATTGTGAAATTTTTAAGGGTGTATATTAATCTGTTAAGTAAAATAGAATTAAGGGAGGAATGTAGTGAATAGAAGGGAATAATTTTCTTTCTATGGAAGTCCTGTGAGATGAATGATAGAGTAACTAATGAGGACTGTCTTAGTTGGCTTCTTACTCAAGGAATAATTGGATGTATAGGAATATGGTCTGCTCTCAACTCTTTAAAAGTTAAATGAGGAGAAGACAATAGCTCCAGCAGAAGTGAAGGTCAAAACCTGATGATCTGTCCTTAGCTACCTGGGCTCATATCTTATGCAGTCAGTGAGTCCATTGTCACTCAAGAGCTCTTCTCCATTAAAATCGGGTGTCTGCAGTTGGAAAAGACTCTGCACTCTTCTGACCATATGATCTAGGGTCTGTGTTACCTGCCTTTGAATTCTGCCAGAGTATCAGATTTTATATTATTAGCATTTAGGAACTTGTACCTAAACAGGCAAAGGAGTGAGAAGTGCTGTATTTGTTTAATGTAGGTTCAGTTAGTGTCTTACATGTGTGACCAAGAGCAAATTGTCTGACCTACTCTAAGGCCTTTGATGCCTTTCTTATGGTAATGAATACTACCCAGGTATTTTAAGATCCTTGAAGGTTTGCAGGAAAAAAAAAAGCTACTATATACTAAAGATCAATAGGTTAATATTTGGGGCCTAAATTTATAATGAAAAAAAATTTGCAGCATTAGAAACAGTACAGTTAGGAAATAGCTTCTAGAAGTTATATAAATATGCCTAATAAAATCCTTTCCATGATGTGTTTCTCCTTTCCTTCCCCATTTTATTCTATATTTTAAAAAAAAGCCATCCTGATAGACATTAGTAAAGAATAATTATATTGTTTTATTTGTATCTTTTGCTTACTGCCATTTCCATAATATGGGTTTCAGGTGCATTTTGTTTCACCAGAGACAGTAAAAATTTTATTTTTTTAAATAACTACTAGGCTCCAAAGCCCCCCTCCATCTATGATGCTTTTATTCTTAGAGTCCTAGAAATGAGAGATGGGAAACTTCAATTAAATTCATCTAGTCCATCTCCCCTGACAATGAAAAAGTATCTCTCACATTATATTATCTGATGCTTTTTCAGGCTTCCATGTTAACCTCTGGGAGACTGTCCAATAGACTTATAGACCTCAATTTGGGAGAATGTTCTCTTTCTTAGTTTTGACCCATCATTTCTCATTATTTTATCCCTTAAAGCCATTTTTCTTATATTCATACTGAGTGAACTTAAGATCTGCAGTCTCTGCCAGTCATAAGAAAATCAACATACATCTCATTAGCAGGAACTGAGGTGGTCTCCAGAAGTGAATATTCCTGATACTAAACTTTTCCTCTTTAAACACAGATTTAGCTTAATTTTAATAATTTTAAGGAGTTTTTTTCCCTTGAATGTATTAGGTATTTTCACTTTCTTGAATGTATTGGACTTTTCTTAATAATTCAGGTTAATCATTAGCATTCTGCAAGTATGTATTAAGTAACCCACTGTATGCTGAGCATTGAAGAAATACAAAGATGAGCTCAATAATGTTTGCCTTCAGGAGTTAAGACTCAGTGGGGGATATAAAATAGGAGTTAAGACTCACTAGGGGATATGGCATAGGAATAGAACTAATTATTGGTCAAGACAGAGGAAAACAGTAATATAAACAAAAGAGCTTAGATAATCAGAGGCAAGAGACTATAACTCCTATTAGAGAGATCAGGAATGGCTTCCTGAGGAGTTGGCATTTGAAAGAAATAGTGTAGGGACTAATGAGTGGTCATTTGGAAAAAAAAGATATAATTAGATATGTATTTCACACCTCTCATAAACATGAACTCCAAATGGATTAAAGATCTAAATGTAAAATAAAATGAATAAATAAACCATACAAGTACTAGAAGGAAACATTGATAACCTTAATGTAGGAAAAAACTTTTGGTAATGGTTACTGAAAAGCCAGAGGCAAGAATGATTTTAAAAATTGTGTGACGGGGTAGCTGGGTGGCTCAGTCAGTTGGGCATCCAACTCCGTTTTGGTTTGGGGTTGTGGGATCGGCCCCACGCCTGGCTCATGCTCAGGGCAGAGTCTGCTCGGGATTCTCTCTCCCTCTGCCCCTCCCCTAGTGCAAGCGTGCACTCTCTGTCTCTGTAAAATAAGTAAATCTTTTTTTTAAAAAATTGCGTGGCAAAAAAACATCATACCAAAGTTAAAAGACAACAAGGTGAGAGAAAACATTCACAACATATAAAGAACTATTAAAAATTGAGGGACAAATGACCAAAACCCAATAGAAAAACTGGGGGGGGGAAAGCATGAACAGTAATTCCCAAATGCTATAAAAATTGTCCCGAACATATAAGAAGAGTGTTCAAACTCACTTATAATCAGAGAAATGCAAATTAGAACAATATTTTGATACTATTTCACCTTTTAGGCTAGCAAAAACTAGTTTGACAACAAAGTTAGTTGGTGAGATCATGGGAAACAGACACTCGCATACATTGCTGATGGGAATATAAACTAGAGCAACCCTTCTAGAGGGGATTTTGGCAAAGCTACCGATGTGCATTCTTGCTTTTAGCAGTCTACCCTGAAGGTACACATCCATCAGTATGAAAACACAGATGCACAAGGTATTCTTTGCAGGATTGTTTATAATTACAAAATATTGGGAACAACCCAAATGCCCATTCGTAAGAAAGTAATTACATAAACTATGTATGGAAGGAAAGTAGAATAATGGCCTCCAAGATGTCCACATCCTAAGACACAGAATCTATGAATATGTTATTTTACATGGCAAAAGAGACTTTTGCAGATAGGAGTAAGGCTAAAGACCTTGAGGTGAGAAGAGTACCCTAGATTATCTAGGTGGGTTCAATTTAATCACAGGCTTTAACAACAGAACCTTTCAGAAAGGTGCAACATTACTGGCCTTGAAGGTGGAGGAAGGGGACCATAAACCAAGGAGTGTGGGTGGCCTTTGGAGGCTGGAAGAGGCACGAAACAGATTCTCTCCTAGGGCCTTCAGAAAGGAATAAAGCCCTGCAGACACCTTGATGTTAGCCAGGTGAGACCTGTGTTGGACTTCTGACCTACAGAACTGTAAGATAATAGATTTGTACTGTTTAAGCCACCATGTTGTGACAGTCTGTTACAGTAGCAATAGAAAATGAATACGGTGGAAAAACTGGTGAAGTTAGAATTGGGTCTGTAATTTGTTGATATGCTACCCTATGTTCATTTTTCTCATTTTCATAATTTTACTATGGTTATGTAGGATGTTAACGTTAGGGGAAGTTTGGTAAGAGAAAACTGTACTATTTTTCCAAATTTTCTGTAAATCTAAAATTATTTTACATAGAAAGGAAAAAACATCAGGGATTCCTCCCTTCTCAAGTTCCGTCCACTACTGCATCTCACTAACATCTTATCATTTTAAAAAGTTGCCATCTCTCCATGGTATTTGTGAATTTCCAACCAAGCTTTTAACTTCGTGGTTCCCAAACCATATGTCCATGTACGGACTTGTTCACACATTTTTTTAGCAGATTTATTCTTTTTTTTTTAAGATTTTATTTATTTATTTGACAAAGAGAGAGAGAGCAGGAACACAAGCAGGGGGAGTGGGAGAGGGAGAAGCAGGTTTCCCGCAGAGCAGGGGGCCCGATGCGGGGCTCAATCTCAGGACCCCGGGACCATGACCTGAGCCCAAAGCAGACGCTTAACGACTGAGCCACCCAGGTGCCCCTAGCAGATTTATTCTTAATAGACCCAAACTGGAAACAACCCAAATGCCCGTCAGTTGGCAAATGGGTAAACATATTTTGGAATAGCCATATGTGGAATCAAAAGGAACGGACTGCTGATACATGCAATAACATGGATCAATTCCCAAAACAGTGTGCTAAGTGATAAAAGACTCCATTCTGCCTAGTTCCATTTATATAACAGTATGCAAAAGATAAAACTGTAGGGACAAAGCAGATTAGTGGTTTCTAGGGGCTGAGGTGGGAGGAATGGATTGACTGTAAAGTGGCACAAAGAAATGTTTTGGGTGGTAGAAATCTGTCTCTTGGTTGCAGTAGTATATACGTTTGTTAAAACTCATCAAATTGCACACCTAAATATAATGAATTTTCCTTTTGTGAATTATACCTCAATAGACCTAATTTTTTTTTAAAGATACATTTAAAACAAAAGTTGAAGTAAAAGGTTTGAAAAAATTTAACAGGAAAGTAATAATCCAAAGAAATCTGATATAACAGTATTCTGTCAAATGAAAATGAATCTCTTAAGACAAAGAATATTCTTAGGGATAGAAAAGGTGTTTGCCCCCCTCCCCCGCCAACAAATCTTAAAATATCAATATGTTATAACATGCCATATTAAAATAATTTTAATAACATGTATGTATATATATTATAATACATAGTATCTAATATTGTATAACAGATTGATACTAATGATGTATCAATATGTTAATGTGGGTTAGATCTGATTAATGGATATGTGGTTAATGTATTAATGTATGTGCTTTCGTATGTTTTAAAGTTTTGTAATAAATGTTTTACTTTTTTTAATAAAAGAGAATCATTGGGTGATTGTCAAAAATGCAGATCACTGTGCTTCACGCCCAAAGATTGTGATTCATCAGTTCTGGGCTAGAAAAACAATTGTGATTTATTATAGGACCTTCTTTTTTTCCCTTTGATGCTTTAATTTGCCAAAAAACAAAAACAAACAAAAGTCCCCACTGGGGGGAAGTCCCCACACTGGAAGTGCTTGTTAACTGCAAAGCACTTTGCAATGATTTGTTTTGTCGTTATCCTTGTTACCTAGAGTCTCCCTTCCTATTTGGACTTCCAATAACTGGAACATAAACTAAGGAAGTAAAATTTGGTGACTGGAAAGTAGAGTTTAACGTTTCCAGTTACCCTTCCTTTTCCTTCTTCCTTGTTAATTGCCTACAACTGGATTCTAGTGAACATTTTCAGAACATCTGTAGGTTCCTAAGGTCTATTAAAAGAGTAAGGAAGGAAATAATTTATACAGGACATCACCCTTCTCAGGTAATTGCAATCCATAATTCCATGAACTGCTAAAATACACAAATACACAGAAATGAATTTACTAATTAAAACTTAAAAAAGCCAGAGTGAGACCATTCTCACCTGGGTCCTTTCTAGTTGACAAGATAGCATTTTCTTACTGTGAGTCATGTAGTATTTTAAGGAACTGCTCTTAAAATTGCTTAAATCACCTAGATTTCCCTAATCCCTGGTGTGGCCACCGATAAGAAAGAGTCTCACACAGGATGGCCCCGGCCTTGTGTTGCACATCACCCTGCTTCTGTGTGAAAGGTGATGACATGTATCTCCGCCTCCACTTCTTCATGTCTTAAGGGACACAGGCGAGTCAGAGGCTCTCGTTAACGTCCTGGAGGCTTCTGAGAGCCGTTGCCTAGCAGCTGTTTTATTTCAGTTACCAATCAGGCCCTGATAGCCAATTTCAGTCTTTGGGGGTTACTCCAGTTTGTAGGTGGTGAACAACTTTTATCCTTCTCTTACCATTGCCCAAGCTCCAGATTAAGGCAACATTTGGCTTTTCCTTTCACGGGCAGTTGCTAAATTTAAGCCTTATTTTGGCAGAGAAGAGGGAGTACCGACTAATTAAAGTAAGTCATTTTAGTTATGTCATTTGCTTTATGACAATGGAGTTGTTTAAATGATAAGCTTTCTACTATTTTTCAGAATTGTAGCTTTGTAGCAACAGTATTTCCAAGGAGGCCTGGATGAGGTAGGATTTGTTTTGAGGGTTCTATTAGTGTGTTTTCAGATTAGGTTGGTGTCTGAAGTATGAAATCAGTTTATTTGTAGTCTTTTCCTTTGTTTCCACTGATGCTATTGGATTTTAAAGTCAGCATCATTTACTCCTCACATTCACATAAGACATAGATGTCATAACTTGATGTGAAAGAGAGAAGCATTTTCCTCTTGACATCCATCTCTTTCTAAATCTTATATTTGGATTTTTGTCTCATAGTGACTACAGAATCAGTTACATATAAAAGTAATTTCAGTAGGGTTTCAATTTTACTTCAGTTTAATTATATAGGGAAGAGCCCTAGTGGCAAATTTTTCTGAGTCAGATGTCACACTAGTGGGCATTTTGTCTTCTTTTTTACACTCATATTTTCAAATTGTCATAGTGCATTTTTTTCTTTTTGGTGGTATATAATTCTGTAATAAGAAACGTATAGTAATTCAGTACAACACACATGGAGAAAATGCATTATGTTATAGTGCCTAGAGCATTTTGTTTGTTTGTTTTTACCTTTTGTAGGAATATATCTTTATTTTGTATTTTTTAATTTAAATTCAGTTAGCCAACATAGAGTACATCATTAGTTTTTGATGTAGTGTTCAGTGATTCATTAGTTGCATATAACATCCAGTGCTCTTCACATCACGTGCCCCACTTAATGTCCATCACCCAGTTACCCCATCTACCTCCCCTTCCACAACCCTCAGTTTGTTTCCCAGAGTCAAGATTCTGTCATGGTTCGTCTCCCTCTCTGACTTCTTCCCATTCGGTTTTCCCTCCCTTCCCCTGTGATCCTCTGTGCTATTTCTTATATTTCACACATGAGTGAAACCATGTGATAACTGTCTTTCTTTGATTGACTTATTTCACTTAGCATAATGCCCTCCATTTCCATCCATGTTGATGTAAATGGGAAGTATTCATCCTTCCTGATGGCTGAGTAATATTCCATTGTATATATGGACCACATCTTTATCCATTCATCTGTTGAAGGACATCTCGGCTCCTTCCACAGTATTTTGAAGAGGAATGAGTATGTGCAGAACCAGTGTAGTCTAGTGGTTAAAAAGCAAGGGTTCCAGAGTCAGGCTGCCTGGGCTTGAAGTTGTACTCTGCCACTTGGCAGCCGTGTGACCGGGGAAAAGTCAGACATCATCTTTATCCCAACTGTTGGTAGGCGATCTACTATTGATAAAGAAAATGAACGGTTCACATAATGCACATTCTTACTTAAAACCATATTAAATCAGTACACATTTCTATTTTCATAGCTCAAGTTATTTCTCTCGGAAAAACAAATGCTTACTTATTTGTGACTGTTTTGGATGGTCTTGTTACTTGTTGTTGCTTTCCTTAGAAACCAGAGTAAAAGGTAAAGTCCTCACAATGGATCTGCCACTCACCCTGCTACTGGGACCAGCACTTCTACCCATTGGCTCATTTCCCACAACTCTTCCCATTGCTTTCTCCACTCCAGCCACACTGACTTCTTGCCTCTTTCTGAAACATACCAGAAGTTCTGCCTTAAAGCCTTTGCCCAACCCATTCCTGTTGCCTGGAATGCTTTCCCTTCTCATACCTGCAGGCTAACTCACCTCCTTCAAGTCTTTAGTCAGTGTAATCTTTCTCCAAAAGGCCTATCGTGACCACTTTATATTCTCAGCTGTTTACATGGCTCTATTTTTCTATAGAAAATCTACTTGTCTTTTACTAATTTATTATGTTCTTGGTTTATGGTCTGTCTCCTTCCACTAGTATATGAAGCCTAATGAAGGCAAAGATTTGTGTTTGTTTTGTTCACCAATAGCATCTCAAGTGCCTCAAACCAATAAAAGGTGCTCGATAAATACATGAATGAATGAAACTTTTTAAGTATTTTCAGTATACTGGGTTTAAATCCTGACTCCGCATCTATTAACTGTGTGACCTAAAGCAAGTTGCTGAATAGCCATTTTGTGGAGTTGCATCAATTACACAGTATTACGTATTGGAAAGCACCTAGCCAGTGCTTCATATCCAGGAAACCTTCAGTAAATTCACTCATTCAACAAATGTTAATAGAGCACTTATGATGTATCAAGTTTCCCTATAGGCACTGGCGTGCATCACTGAACAGAAGAGCCAAAAATCCCTGCTATTTGTGGAACTTATATCTAGTTTCTTTCCCTTCCTTTGATGTGGTAGTTTCTAAGGGGGAAAATCGTGATTCTACCTCACCTATTCAGTAGTCTCTCCCCCTAGATTCACATTCAGTTAATACTTATAGGGATCCATTTTCCATTATTTTTTTTAAGATTTTATTTATTTACTTGAGAGAGAGAATGAGAGAGAGAGAGAGCACATGAGAGGGAGGAGGGTCAGAGGGACAAGCAGACTCCCCGCTGAGCAGGGAGCCCGATGCGGGACTCGATCCCGGGAGTCCAGGATCATGACCTGAGCCGAAGGCAGTCACTTAACCAACTGAGCCACCCAGGCGCCTTCCATTTTCCATTATTTTAAAAATACTTTTCCATTCAGTTATCTTATTCTTTGGAATGGCCCTAGGAAGAGGATTTTTTATTACTTATTTTACAGGTAAGAAATCCGAAACTTGGAAGTCGTGACTTGTCCAAGGTCATTCAATAGGAGAAATTGGAGCCAGGATTTGATGCCACAGTTTCTGACTCAGAGTTCCCTGCTCTTTCTACACTGGTACTTGCATCAAAAACACCACAATGGCTTTTATTCATTTCACTGCCCATTTTATTTCCCTTCTACAGACACTTATTGAACCCCTACAAATTGCCTGCTATCAGACCTGCCCTGGGAAGGCAAAGATTGTTTAATCCCTGCCCTGAGTTCAGAGTTTAGAGGGAAGGCTGTTGGCACATAAGTGGACATGCAGTGTGCTAAATGTAAGATTAGCTCTATTTGGAATACTCAGGAGCACAGAGGAGGGCCACCTACTCTAGAGTAAGGTGTAGGATGTGTTAAAAAACACTCTAAAAGAGATCATGCCTTAGCTGGGTCTGAAAGGATGACTTAGCCAGGGGCAAGGGAGGGAATATGAGCAGTGGCAGAGATGCATGGTAAATGTAGAAAAATTCAGGCTCTCAGAGTTGTTGGAGGGTAAAGCATGAAGCAGGGAATGGCCAGGAATCAGGCTAGAATATTTAGTAGCTACCAGGTGATACCATATCCTACAGGCAGAACTCTTACCAGGTCCCCTCTTTTAGGGACTGTTAGGTCAGTTATCCATCCTTGGTCCAATAAGCTATAGTCAGGGCAGAATTACTTGGTGCAAAGGATAGTGATCTGTTCATAAGGAATTGCTCAGAAGGGACAGTGGGCAAGTGGGCATGCCTTAAACTCTGAGGTTTCCTAGTGGGGGTAATGTCACTGGAAGGCTGGCTCGCTGCATAGTTGGTCCAGGACAGAGGCATAGTAGAAGCTAAGGCTAGCTTGGAGATAGTTTTCAGTGGCATCATCTGTTCAGTTATGTGGTCTTCCTGAACACGTGGGAGACCACATGGCCGAATAGACTGATGCCAGATCAGCCTTTATAGCCTAAGCTAAACAATATTCTCAGGTGAGAACCATGTTTCAGTTTTATCAAGGAGATAAAAACAGAATTTTTTTGTAGATTCTACTACCTCTGTGAAATATTACTGACCACTCTGGGCTATCTTAAACTTTCCCTTATCTATATTCCCAGAACAACTGTAATTTTACATATATATTGAGTGCTTACTAAAGTTTAGACACTATGGTAGATGTTAAGATAGATACAGCATTACACCTTCCCTCAAAAGTTTAAGGGCCCATGGGAGCAATAAGTATGCATTAGTAGGTGGACAAACCACTTTCCCAACCTTATTTTTCGCTACTTCTAATCATATACGAGCCAGACTAAGTCTGCTTAATGGATACCTATTGTGTTCTTATCTCTATGACATTTCTCAAGCTTTGGTCCATACAGTACCCTGGCTCCCTAGCAGCTCCAAATCCAAATCCTGTCTACCCACTGGGACCTACCATATTCCATTTCTTCCATATAACTTCCTCTTATTTCTCCAGATGATGTAACCTTGTCTTTTTCTGAAATCCTGAAATTAGTTCCTATATACCTCTCTAAAATAATACCGTATTATCAGTCCTAAGATGCACATTTTTTTTCACATTTTAACATCCCTGTAAGTTACTCTTTTAAGATACTCTGTCATCAACATTCTTGAAAGGATTTCAGAATGATATTCTGTGGAAAAACATGAACAACTCCAAGTCAAAAAGTAGTTCAGAAGAAAGAAACATTAGGAATACCTTAACCAATTTATTTTGCATATATCCTTTTTTATGTGTACACTATGCTATATATGACAAAACCTGCCCAAGTAAGTCTTTTAAAAACTTCTTTAGTACAAAATAAAAATTTTAAGCGATAAAGCATTGTGTTATAGTTTAATTCGCAGCTTTTTTCTTAGTGTACATAAAATAATAGCATGACTTACCATCAGTGTTGTCCTAGATTCAAAGAAATATATTTTGTGATTAAATATGCCAGACATTAAGAACACTTATGTCCCTAATTGTGTCATATATAATTATATTTAGTTTCCAAATCCCATATTAAACTGTAAGCTCCTTGGGGGCAGAGTTTGTGTTTGCTTTATCTTTGATTCCCTTACAATACCTGGTATAGTGCTTTACAACAAATAGACATAAAACAAATATTTATTAAATAAATGGATTAGAACAAGAAAGTATTATATAGTAAGTTCTGCAAAAAGTCAAGTACTGCATGAGTGAACATCTACTAGTACATTCTCAGTTAACTGCTTAACTGTATTTTTGCTAGAAATATATTTATATATGATATTTGGGCAGGTCCTTGAGTGAAATCTCAACTTAGGTGAGTGGTTTTGGAACCAACTATAAACAGTCCAAGTAGCATTCCATAAACTTGGGTCTGGTTTGCTGACTACATTTATGAGCAAATGGTGACTCATTCTGATTGAATCATAGTAAGTAGTAAATAAAACCTTTGCCTTGGAGAACAGATGACAGTGACTTTCCCTAGCATGCTCAGATTGGACGGGAGACCAGATAAATGCCTGTCTCTAAGAAATACAGTACTTTAGGGGAGCCCAGTTGACTCAGCCGGTAAAGCATGCAACTCTTGATCTTGGAGTTGTAGGTTCAAGCCCCACGTTGGGTATAGAGATTACTTAAAAATAAAATCTTAACAAAAAGAGAGAGAAGAAAAGAAATGTACTACGACATGGATGGAACTAGAGGGTATTCTGCTGAGCGCAATAAGTCAGAGAAAGACAAATACCATATGATTTCACTCATATGTATAATTTAAGAAACAAAACAGCTGAACATAGGGGAAGGGAAGCAAAAATAAAATAGGATAAAAGCAGAGAGGGAGGCAAACCACAAGAGACTCTTAACTATAGGCAACAAACTGAGGGTTGCTGGAGTGGGGGTGGGGGGGATGAGGTAACTGGGTGATGGGCATTAAGGAGGGCACATGATGTAATGAGCACTGGGTGTTGTATGCAACCAATGAATCACTAAATTCTACCCCTGAAACTAATAATACACTATATGTTAAATAAGTTGAACTTAAATAAAAAAATTCTAAAAACAAAACCAAAAAGAAATGTAGTACTTCAAAAAACAGTTTTTGTTTTCTTGTTTTCTTCCCTCCAGTCGCTCTCTATGCACCTATAATAAAAAACAGCCTAGGGAATTATGTCTATGTGGTACTTTCTAGGAGTCTTTACACTTATTCTTGAGCTACAGGAATAACAAGAAATAACATAAGCATTTTTTTTCCAGTCAGCTAAATAGTTTTACTTCTGATTCAAGTAAGTTTGTTTCCATTTTTCTCAAATGAAAGGAGCAGTGCATTCTGTGTGTTTGCAAAATACTTGGCATGGGGCTGTGGTAGTCCACATTACTGTTCACCAGATATTCCCAGTTTTCTTTCTGGATATACAATTGTATATCCTTTCCCTGGGGAAATCCCATGTGGTCATGTGACTTTTTGTCCAATGAAATGAGACCAGAAGTGACATAAAGGTTTAAGAACTAGTACATAACTTGCCACATTTCCTTTCTCTTCTGAAGCAACTTTAGATGCGCAGAGGAGGAGCCTCATTTAGCCTAAGTCCCTAAGTGAGAGTAGCACAGAGCCAAGCCCCCATTTCCCTTAGTTGATCGGCTCATAGATAAATGTGGAACATGTTTTGTGCTACTAAGATACTGAGATGATTAGATAAACATAACCCAGTGTATCTTGATTAGTCTTCACCCAAAACAGTGGGCTTTGGTGATAACTAAAAGAATATAGAAGATTTGACGTGCTGATCTTGACCCAGTATTTCTTTTTCTTCCTTATGGAAATGTTTATTGAATATAGCTTTTATAAGATAATATTCATCTCAAGGTGATTAGAAAGAGTAATTTTCCCAGCATCATAATACTTTTCTTTGAATTAGAGTTTTTTCTCAAGACATTTTGATATGCTTCCATAAGATGTCCTTTCATCTGCCAACAATAGAATTGTTACTTGAAAGCAGTGACTGTCATCATTCATGCGCACATTTATTCCATTATTCAACACACTTTTATCGGATGCTCATTGTTTACCAGGTGCTAAGACTAGGAAATGTTTAAGGAGCTCTAGATAGTTTAATGGAAGTGGTAGGAGGCAAGCAAGGGCCAAAAACTATAAACTACTTTGTTCTTCTGAAGTCTAGATGTTTCAATAGTTTCATAAATGATACCTATTTCAAGATAGTTTAGCTACATTAAAACTTAAGTTTACAAATAACATATCCAAAGTGATATAGACCAAATTTTAATGCTTTTGAGACTACCAGCACATTACCTTATACTAATTACATAATTCTTTTTTGTTCGAGGAATTTTTATAGGGGTGTCGTAGGGTTTTTTCTGTTTTTATTTTTGAGTTTTGGTGGTTTTTTGTGGGGGGGGGAGCTCTTATAATAAAGCTTCTCTTCTCACAGTATAGTCTTTAAAATTCCTCTAATGCACTAAGTACCTTTTCACCTCAGGACCCTTGCTCATGCTATTCTCATTTCCTTTTCTCCCTTAATTTAGTTCAGGAAACTACCTACTGGATGCCCTTTTCTATCGAAACTTCTTCATAGAAAGGAATATGTTTTTCTGTTACATTGTTGTGTTTTTAAAACTCTATTATCAGAGTTAGAAGTTTCTCTACCATAGCTGGTATAGAAAATGTTTAAGAAATAAGTTAAGTGTTATCAAAAAGTTGAATTATCCCAGTTATCCTAGAAGAAAAAAAATTTTTCATCACATTACCAGGTGGCCTCAAGCAACTATTATTTATAAATTAAAAAATTAAAAGCTGGATTCTTGTTTTGGTCTTCATTATCAAAATCTTAATATCTTTTCCAGCGGTGGTGCAGAGGAGTAAGGAGACAGCAAAGTGCTCTTTTGGTTTTCTCTTCCATCACCTTCTGCCTTTTCATTCTAGGGGTTCTTCAGCAAGCGCCTGAAAGGCTCCATCAAGAGGACCAAAAGCCAATCAAAACTTGACAGAAACACTAGTTTTCGGCTTCCATCCCTTCGTAACGCAGATGACAGGTAGGAGTAAACTTGCTTAAAACAGGGAAAGCAGTTTTGTTGTTTGTTTTTGTTTTTGTTTTTGTTTTAAACAGGGAAAGCAGTTCTACAGTGGGTTTTGATAAGGCATTTTTGGTCATCTCTCACTTCGCATCAATGACAATGGAAAGATCCAATACTAAATTCACTTTTTTTTTTTTTTTTTGTCTTGTTCACATTGAGGCAAGGTACAAAGTGTTGGCTCAAATGCCCAGGCAGTTTAAGAATCTTACAATATTGGAAGGTAAGAACTAATTTAAGTGCTGTTTCTATAGAATCAAATCCTAGTGGTCAGAGATGTCTTTCTTTTGTAGAATGACTGTAGGATGATGATGACAATAGCAAACATGTCTTGAGCACTGCACTAGATGCTTTATATACATTATCTTGTTTAATCTTCATAGTAACCCTATAAGATAAATATTATTATCGCCATTTGTAAATGAAGAATCCGAGGCACAGAGAGATTAAATAATCTTGCCCAAGGTCATACAGCTTAGTAAATAGCAAAAATGGTATTTGAACTTGAGCAATTTTAAGTCCATGCTGTTCACTGCTCCATTGTTCTTTGTGTACAGCATATGGAATCAGTTGTATTGGTTTGCAGTCACATCTAGAAAACATGTATGAAAGGAAGATTTTGATTATTAGGACTATCAGCTTGAGTAACCCTCAAATGTGTAGCTCATTAAGGATAACAACCTTGTAAAATCATTGAATGTTTTTAGAACACATTTTTAATACTTCGTATCTCCATATTGTTCAAAATTTAGGAAATGGTACTTGCTGTATTATGACACATCACTAACATTTACTGAGTGCTTACTGTTTGCCAAGCATTTTTAATGTAGTCTCTCATGTGCTGCAACCCTAGATATGGTTATTACTCTCATTTTACAGATGAGGAACTAAGACAAAAGAAATTGAAAAACTTGCCCAAGGTCACACAGCTAGTGGGTGGTAGACCTTGGATTTGAAGTTCTGTCTGCCCTTCATATTTGATACTCTTATTTATACTGGATTTTTTTTTTCTTTTAGTAAGTCCATTATTTTCAGCTATCTACATAACAAGCAAATATAGATTACAGCCTCTGTAATGGCACATTATAGATTTGCAAGGCAGAGAATTCCTCTCCTTTTTTAATGGATGAAATAACTTGTCCTCCATACTTAGTTGATGAGACAGTATACTGCTTTATCAGCGATTCTTATCCCTGAACCACTTTAGAGGTGCTCTGTGAAATTTGCAAGTCTGTCCAATTTGCCATGTAGTTGTGTTGTTAATTATCTCTTTTATACCTCTTTGTTTTAAAGTAATCATTAAAAAGCTGATTGTTTTTCTAAGAATTAAAAACATTTTAAAGTCTCAATAAAATGGAATGACAAATTTTTTCAAAATACTGGTTTTTAAGAACAAGAACATTGCACAATCTCTGAAACACTCCCAGTTCAGTAGCCACTTTCTTAAACTCTGCAGCATCGTTGTGTATGTTTGGGTGACAAGGAAATAGTTTTTATAGGAGTACTTTATTTTTTAAATTTGTACTAAATATCACTTTCATAATTTCAAATTACTCCCTCCTCTTCCATTTTGCTTTAGGTAGCCTAAAGGAATGCTTAGATTGAATTACCACTAGATTGTATTCTCCTAGAGTCTCCTATATTGCTATTATATAGCTAGTGCACTTTTATTTAGCTTTTCCAATGACCTAAATTCATTATGTGTGCTTTCCATGCAGTTCTGCTTCAATCAATAGTATCTTTGTATCTCAAATACAGCATAATAAGAAGGTGCCAGTAAATCTCAAATATTTATATTTTTCAAATCCATTTGAATTATAGAAGTTTCTTATATAGAAAGTTTTCAAAAACTTTATTCTTCCCATAAAGGGATATACTCACTAGAGTTTGAATATATAATGTTTTTTTTTAAATAGGCTCTCTTGCCTTCAGATCATCTGAAGATGCATATAAATAGAACTAAGGTACAAGATATTAGTCAACTGAGTTCTTTGAATCAGTATCCTTATAGGTGAGACCAAAGATTTTTTTCAAAGACTGTGGTTTTCTTGGGTTATATGCATTGATTGCCCAAGTCAGGCCATTTCTTCCAAAATGGTATATAGTGTCTAAATCTCAGTAGCAAAACATTTCTGTTCTTATATCAAATCCATAGAAACTCTAGGCAGACCTAGTAAGCAACCCTTTTTTTCGGTTTTTAAATTATACAGTAAAATACATATGTCTTTGTTTTAAAAAGTTTCAGTACAAGGGCACCTGGGTGGCTCAGATGGAGCCCAGCGCTGGGCTCAGCACTCAGCAGGGAGTCTGCTTGAAATTCTCTCTCTCTCTCTCTTCTGTCCCTCTGCCACTCCCCTGCTTGTGTGTGTGCACAGGCTTGTGTGCACTATCACTGTTTCTCAAAAACAAATAAAATCTTTAAAAAAAATAAGTTTCAGTACATAAGTACAGATCAAAAAGCTGAAGTCCCCGTTCACCCTGCCCATCTTTCCATATACATAACCTCATTAGCAGTTTGTATATTTTCACACCTCTTTAAAAATCCATACATAAATGCACACATATATATGTTTTGCTTATTTTCATATAAGTAAAATCATATTACACATATTACTGTGTGATTTACTTTTTAATACAAATATTTTGGACAACTTTTATGTCAGTATATGTAAATCTCCATTGTTTTAACAGCTGCCTTCTTGGTATGCTATAGTTTTTTGTAACATATTCCATTTCTGTGATGGATATTTTAATTGTTTCCCCCTTTGGGGCACAAACTAGAGATGTAGTGGACATTTCTGAACATATACCTTTTTTGTCCTTATGTGATTGAGTCAGATTTGTGAAGTAAAACTATGCGCATTATCAAATTATCCTTCAAAAAAGCTGTAGTAATTACCATTTCCACCAACAGAGTAGGATTATTTTTATCTTCTGGAGCCGGACAAGAGGCTTGAACTCACAACCCTGAAATCAAGACCTGAGCTAAGATCAAGAGTAGGAGGCTTAACCAACTGAGCCACCCAGGCACCCCATGGATTACTTTTATCTTTTAAATAACATTTTACATTGTATCAATATGATGGAATAAATACTAATAATAAACATCTATATAGTATTTACTATGTGCCAGACACTGTTCTAAACATTTTATATAAACTAACTCTAATCATTACAACAAATCCTATGGGGTAGTTACTGTATTGACCTCATTTTGAGGATGAGGAAACAGAGACACAGAAATAAATAAATTGTACAAGGTTAGAAAATGGCAGACCTGTGGTTCAAATCCAAGAAGTCTGGCTCTAGAATCTACATTCTTCAACTTTATGCTCTATTGCCTCTCAAAAAAAGATGCAGGGAGACGCATTTTTTTGTTTTGTGGTTCCCTAATGTCTAATAAGTTGAACATCTTTTCACTTCTTCTATGACTTATTTATTGCTTTGCCCATTTTTCTGTTGAGCTGTTTTGTCCTTTTTTTCCTGATTTGGAGTAGTGCTTTATTATTACTAGGGATTGTAAGCCACTATTATGCATGTTGCTAAAATTTTCTCCCAATCTGTTTCTTGTCTTTTAAAAATCATGTCTCTAGGGGTGCCTGGGTGGCTCAGTCACTGAAGCATCCAACTCTTGATTTCGGCTCAGGTCATAATCTCTGGGTCATGAGATCAAGCCCCATGTCGGGCTACACGCTCAGTGGGGAGTCTGCTTGTCCCTCTCCCTCTGCTCCTTCCACCTGCACGTGCGTGCATGCGCACACGCACACGCACACACACACTCTCTATCTTTCTCTCATAAATAAATAATAAAAAATTAAAATCGTGTCAGTAAATTATATAGAAGTGTTAGATTTTCATTTGGTCTAATATGCCAATCTTTTTCTTTGTGACCTACCTCAACAAATTTGACCAGAACACAAAAGAGTTCAGAGATCTGTTTCTCATTACAGTTCTCATTATGATCCTGTGCAAATCACTTCATCTCTCCCCACTTCAAGACGAAGAGAGATTCTATCTTGAAGTATCAGAGAATAATGCAGTAGTGATCATGATAGGAATTCTTAAAGGTTTTCGATAACCACAAAACTTATCTGCACTCATAGCATTTTAAAAAGGTAAAATTTTCTCATGAGGTCTGAGTTACTACTTTAAGATGACTGAGACACAGTTTTAAATGAGTTTTACTAAATATGATCAGTAAGCTTTTCTGTGCAAAATACAGTAGGGTATTTTAACATGCAGACTTGACTGATCAGAAAGACCCTCGCAGCTCCAGGTTTGTCTAGCCAGTGATCTACTGGTCATAAACTCTGCTATAAGACTGTGGTAGAATTTGGATACCCATGTTGCTTTTTGGGTCCATTTATAGTAATCCTTAAACTCAGAATTTCCTTTATGAAATTGTGGGGCACAGGCATAAGAAGTAAAGCTTTTGCCAATTAATATTTCTAGAAACCAAATTTCTTGATAGACAGTAACATATGTGTGATGGTTAGGTACACTCCAGAAACCTATGTGCTACAAAGGAATGTAGAGAACTAAAGACATGGCCCCTGACCTCAGGAGAGTCCAGTAAAAGAAGTCAGTGTCCAGGAGAAGATGGCACAGGTGGGCCGAGATGACTTCCTGCTGGATAGTCAGGAAACAGCCTTACAGGGCAGTGGCCCATGAGTAGAACAGGTGTCATTTGAACTTAGAAACAGATACAGGGAGAGAGCTTTTCTCAGAATACAAATAATGAGCAAAAACAGATTATAGGAAATGATGGAGCTTAAAGAGAAATTCTGAATAGTTCATGGTATATAAAGCAGAAAGATAGGAAATAAGATTGGAAAGGTAAAATTCAGTTTTGAAGTTGGTAGGTAAAAAGCTTCTGCTTTTTTTGTCTTAAAAGTTACTCAGTATAAGAAACAGAAATATGAACTCCATCTTTGATGAAACGAGGAGAAAGCTGAATGATAGATTACTTAAAATTAGGGGACAATCAGACTAGTTGCCTACAGAATGAAATTCTGAGAAGTATATCACTTAGATTTCACATTGGCTGGTAGTTAACAGATAACTCCAAATAGTAATGGCTTAAACAAGTAAAATTATTTCTTCCTCACCTAAAAGAAATCTGAAGGTGGGTAGTCCAGGGCTAAGGGACCCAGGCTCTTTGTGAGCTTTTTCCTCTCCCATCCTTAGGGTCTTCAAGGATCTCTTTATGGATACAGTATAGCTACTAAAGCTTCAGCCATAGCACCCATGTTTCAGGTATCATAAAAGGGCACGTGTCTTCCAGCTAAGTGTTTTCCCTTTAAAGCCATTTCCCTGAAACCCCATCCAGTGACTTCTGTTGTGTCTCATTACCATCTCTTTCTGCAAGAGAGGCTGGAAAATGTTATACCTGGGTACATCATTTCCCCCCAGTAATGCCAGAGTCTGTTATTAAGGAAGGAGGGAGGGATGGACATTTGAAAGAAAACTAACAGTCTGTAACAAAAGAATGAGGTTGATTTACCCAGCCATCTCCAGAATTCTGCAATGATTCAGCTCCCACCCAGCTCTAGAAGGCCAGCAATCAGGCTTACATTTATCACATAGCAAATTTGAGAAACTGAACCAACCCAGGTAAAAAGACCTACAGACAGCAACATTTGTGTTTGCCTCTTACAATCCTCTATGGTAATTCCACTCCTAAGTATATCCAAGAGAAATGAAAACATATGTCACCGCAAAAACTTGTACATGAGTATTCATAGCAACATTATTCCTAATAGCCAAAAAGTGGTTATGATCCAAATGTCCATCAGCTGATCAGTGGATATACAAAACATGATATATCCGGGCCCCTGGGTGGCTCAGTTGGTTAGGCGACTGCCTTCGGCTCAGGTCATGATCCTGGATTCCCGGGATCAAGTCCCGCATCGGGCTCCCTGCTCAGCAGGGGGTCTGGTTCTCCCTCTGACCCTCTTCCCTCTCGTGCTCTCTGTCTCTCATTCTCTCTCTCTCAAATAAATAAATAAAATCTTTAAAAAAATAAATAAAATAAAATAAAACATGATATATCCATACAACGCATTACAGTTGACCCTTGAACTCAACACAGGGGTTAAGTGTGCTGACCATCCCCTCCCATCCCTGAAACAGTCGAAAATCCATATATAATTTTTGACTCCCCAAAAACCTAACTGCTAATAGCCCACTGTTGACCAGAATCCTTACGGGTAACATAAACAGTCAATTAACACATATTTTGTATGTTATATATTATATCCTGTATTCTTATAATACAGTTAGCTAGAGAAAAGAAAATGTTATTAAGAAGATCCTAAAGAGGCGCCTGGGTAGCTCAGTCATTAGGTGTCTGCCTCCAGCTCAGGTCATGATCCCAGGGTCCTGGGATCGAGCCCCACATCGGGCTCCCTGCTCCGTGGGAAGCCTGCTTCTCCCTCTCCCACTCCCCCTGCTTGTGTTCCCTCTCTAGCTGTGTCTCTCTCTGTCAAATAAATAAAATCCTTAAAAAAAAAAAATCCCAAGGAAGAGAAAATATATTTACAGTACTGTACTGTATTTACTGAAAAAGAATCCACTTTAAGTGGACCTGCACAGTTCAGACCTGCATTGTTCAAGGCCAAATGTATTATTCAGCCATAAAAAGGAATGAAGTACTGAAACATGCTACAACATGGATAAATCTTGAAAACTTTATGCTGAGTGAAAAAGACCATCACAAAAGACCATATTTTGTATGATTCCATTTATATGAAATGTCCAGAATAAGCAAATCTATAGAGACAGTAGATTAAATGGTTGCCAGAGGCTGGGGATATAAGGTAGGGGGAGTCACGAATGAGGAATGACTGTTAATGGGCATGAGACTTCTTTTTGGAGCAATGAAAATATTTTAAGCTTAGATTGTGGTGACAATTGCACAAATTTGAATATACTGAAAACTATACTTTAAATGGATAGATTTTATGGTGTGTGAATCATATCTCAACCTCAATAAAAATGTTAAATTAAAAAAAAAAACAGCTGGCCAGGAAATACTCTACAGTGAAGCTCATTAGTCTATAAGCTCTGTTCCAGTGCACAAAAATCCCATCGTGTTTTTTAAGTGCTTTTTTTTTTATTTTTAAAATATAAACAGATAACCAAGAATCTCCAGATATTGGAGGAAAGTCTCCAACATAAAAGAGAGCAAAACAAATAAATAGGAGGGAGAAAAAAACAACCCAGGAGAAACAGAAACACTGCACAGAGCCAAAAACAACTGTAAAGTATAACATTTTCTCTTTTCTTTTTTTTTTTAAAAGATTTTATTTATTTATTTGACAGAGAGAGACACAGCGAGAGAGGGAACACAAGTGAGGGAGTGGGAGAGGGAGAAGCAGGCTTCCCGCTGAGCAGGGAGCCCGATGCGGGGCTTGATCCCAGAACCCCGGGGTCATGACCTGAGCTGAAGTCAGACGCTTAATGACTGAGCTACCCAGGTGCCCCTAAAGCATAATATTTTCAAAAGATAAGATTGTACATCTATGAAACAGTAACAAGATGATACAAGAAAAGGAACATCAAACAAGAAAGAGAGCTTAGGAATTAAAAAGATAAAAGCTCAAGTCAAGTCACTGTCCCAGAAAGTAGAACAGAAATTGAGAAAAGCAACCCAGAAGATTCTAGGAAAAGAGAACATAGAAAAACTTCGGAGAGGAAATTGTCAAAGAAACAATACAAGAAAATGTCTCAAAAAAAAAGAAAACATAAATGTCCAGGTTAGAAAGGCTATCAAATTCCCAGCACAGTGAATGAAAAAAGACAAAAGACCCCCCCACCCCAACACAAACACACACACATCAATTCACATCATCAAGAAATATCAGATCACCAAGACAAAAAAAAATCTTAAAAGCTTCTGGAAAGAAAAAGATAGGTTACATGCAGAGGAAGAGTGGGAGGATCACATTGTGATTCTCGTAGAAATATTGAAAACTGGAAGTTGATGGAGAAACGTCTTTAAAATTCTGAGTGAAAATTATTTTCAACCTAATATTCCTTATACAGGGAAGTCCTTAAATGTCAGTCACACTGAGGAGTTTGGATTTTATCATATAAGCAGTGGAGAGCCTTTAAACACTTTTGAGCAAGGAAATGACCTAATCAGAATTGTGCCATGTATAGATTAATCCAGGAATGGAATTTCAAATGACTTGGTGTGCAGATACTAAGTTTGGGAAACCAGTTAGCAAAGAGCTATTGTAGGAAATAGTGAAGGCTGTAAGGAGGATAGTGACACTGGGAATGAAGAGGCAGAGTCAAGATAGGAGGAACATTTTAGAGGTGAAATCAATAGGATGTCACAAAGTCATCATAGTTCCAAAGCCATCTAATCAGATAAAAGCCAGTAAAGTGATTTCCTAGAATCAATATTGGCAACATTTTCAAATTAAAGCCATGTCATGTGGAAGGGTGTGGGACAGGAGAAGACTGATATTTATACCTTTCATTCAAATGCATTTTTAACAGGTTTAAAAAATGAGGAAATGCTGAAGAACAGTGGTCATACTACATGACCAGACATTCCAAGGTTCCACCTGTCTAGGGGTTGGCCAACCTTGCTCTGGAAACGCCACTTAAATTGTCTTGAAGTAAAGATAAACACATGGAGTAAATTTTCTTAACCCCTTCACACATCCCTCAAAAACCTTCACAGTGATGTCCTCAATTCTGAGGCCCACTGACAAAGCATGGTTTTAAAGCAGTTGGTTTGTTCATTGTCAGGAGATACCTAAAAGTTAAGTGTGGTGTTCATTTGTAGCGAAAATTTGGGGACAATATACTGAGCTTCTTGAGTTTCTCCTAATTAGAACTAATTTTTTAACTTTGAATTTATATGTTCACAAGAAATTGTAAAAATAGTATGTAGAGTCTTGTAAACCCCTCCCCCAACTCCCCCCCAGTAGCTGTATCTTACAACTGTACTATAATTATCAAAGCCAGATAATTGATCTGGGTACAGTACTATTAATTGGACTACAGACTTTACTCAGTTTTCACCAATTTTCATATGCTCTGAATAGTTCTATGCAATTTCATCCTATGTATAGATTTGTGTAATCACCACCACAATCAAGATATAGAATTGTTCCATTACCAGAAAAGAACTCCTTCTGCCCCTTCACAGTCATACCCGCCTCCCCACAACCATCCCTGTCCTCTAGCAACCACTAATTTGTTTTCCATCTCTATAGTTTTGCTATTTCAAGAATGTTATATAAATGGAATCATATAGCATATAACCAATTAAGATTGCTCTTTTTTCAGTGCATAGGATGCCCTTGAAATCCACCCAAGTTGTTGCCTCTATCAATAGTTTGCTCCTTGTTATTGCTGAGTAGTATTCCACTGTATGGATGTACCAGAGTTTGTGATATCATTCACCCACTGAAGAACATTTGGGTACACATGAAGAAAAGTTGCATATGCATAAGTTTTCACTTCTCTGGTGTAAATGCACGTTTGTGTAGTTGCTGGGTAGGATGGTACGCACATGTTTAGGTATACAAGAAACTGCCAAATTCTTTTCCAGATTATCTGTAACCATTTTACATTCCCACCAGCTATGTTTACAATGTTTTTTTATGTCCCAAGAGATAGTCACCTGTGCTGTCTTCTAGAAGTTTTATGATTTTTAGCTTTTGTATTTAGTTTGCCGATCCATTTATTTAATCTTTTGTTGGCTTTATTTTTTTTTAAAGATTTTATTTATTTATTTCAGAGAAAGAATGAGAGAGAGAGAGAGCACATGAGAGGGGGGAGGGTCAGAGGGAGAAGCAGACTCCCTGCCAAGCAGGGAGCCCAATGCGGGACTCGATCCCGGGACTCCAGGATCATGACCTGAGCTGAAGGCAGTCGCTTAACCAACTGAGCCACCGAGGAGCCCTTTTGTTGGCTTTAAATAAAAGGTCTTGACTCAGAACTTATTGGTGTTCAGTCCAAGATATCAAAACTAAAAACTTGCCCCAGCCAAGCCAGTTACAGGGAATCTGCCTTCCTTTGGAGAGGGAAATATTGTAAACTACTTACTTCTCTCCTGATCTGCTCTTCCCTTCCAGTTTACTAACCATGGTTTTAGAAGTTGCCAGAAGGTTCTGGGCAAGAGAAGACAGAAAGGAGGAAAAAGGGGATAAGAAAGTTCTAGTACTATCTTAGCCTTTCATAATGCTGTCTGAGCCTGGCCGATGTTTAAAGCTTACTGTTCCCTCATGGGGTACTTTGGGGAATTCTTCACAAATGTCTCATCTCTGAGGAGCTTGCATCTATGGTTTCATTGAGGTTAGTGGGTATATGTCTATCTCAGGTGTTCACTAGCAACTCCTCTCACAGTTTCTAGGAAGGCATTCTTGTTCTTCTGGTCTCTTTACCCTTCTAGTCCTTTGGTCCCCAGGAAATATCCACAATTCCTCTGCCCTGACAAACCTCTAG
This sequence comes from Callorhinus ursinus, assembly GCF_003265705.2. Lineage (NCBI taxonomy): Eukaryota > Metazoa > Chordata > Mammalia > Carnivora > Otariidae > Callorhinus > Callorhinus ursinus. The sequence goes on from NW_027397075.1 coordinate 36,296,426, forward strand.
GAGTGCAGGCTAATCTAAAAGCATCCACCCTCTTAGATTCTGCCATTTATCATCTAGATTTTCCAGACAGAATCAAACTTCACCCTATATGCATCATCTAGCCATTTCCCTCGTGGGAGGCAGGGAGATGAGCCTCACAGCTTTCTCCTAAAATTGTCTCTCACAAAAATCCTTTCCATTCTCTATACTCTGACCACTTTTTTTTTTTTTAAGATTTTATTTATTTATTTGAGAGAGAGAGAGCACACAAACTAGGGGAGGGGCAGAGTGAGAGGGAAACCAGACTCCCCTTTGAGCTGGGAGCCCAACGAGGGGTTCGATCATGACCTGGGCTGAAGGCAGATGCTTACCTGACTAAGCCACCCAGGCGCCCCCCTGACCACTTTTTATAGTCTTGTTCTGAGAGGTTCAAGGTAATAGAACTGGCTCCAGAACATTTCCTTTGTAAATTCTACAGTTTGTTTAGTCCTTGACTTAAGTATACAAATCTGTTGTCTCTTAATGTCTCAACTGAAACTTCAATTTTAATATCTCATCAAATATGCATATAATACTTTTATTAATCTGTGGTCTTTAGCAAAACATACAAAGCGCAACATGGCCCTATCCGTACCTAACTCTCAGCATTGTCTCCTACCACTCGATGACAAGTCTTTTACTTACCACACTGTTTTATATTTCTTTGCTTTTGATCTTGCTGCCCCCTCTATCCCAAACACCACTTCCTATTCTTACCCCTTGACCTTTGTCATAATTTATAACATTCTAACTCATACTCATGCCACCCAAATCAGGAGTCCAATGCCTTTGGACTTCTTTGCCTTGTTCTTCCCATCCATCATCCTAAACTGAGCACCTACCCCATGTACCCACTAATGGCCAAACTTATGGGACTTTTATAGGGCTACTTTCTACTGAATTTGTCTTTTCACGCTTCTGCTTACTGCAGCAGATTGGAAGCTCCTCAAGAGGACAGACAGACAGCCTTTGTGTCCTCATGTCCTCGTACAATGCCTGTCCTATTAAGGAACTTAATGTTTGTTAGCCTGACACAGAAGACTGCAAATGAATTCTAGATAATAAAGAAGAATAATCTTTTTTAATATGGTATACTTGGATAGAAGGACAGTTTCTCAGAAATTATTGAATTTCAGGTTATTAATTAATCAATACAGTCTGGCTGTAGATTATAGTTTCTCTTACCAGTGTTTACTGCTGTAGGTCAAGTAAGGATCCCATAGTTTTATGAACTAAAATCCAATCCAATTGTATCATGATAGCATTTTATAATTCGTTAGAATGCTTTATCTTAATAGAAAAAGTTGCTTACATACATTTATTCCTTCTGTCTTCATATTCTTCCAACAAAAAATATTTTGAAGGATAACTATCTTGATCTCAACCAAATGAATACTTCACATAAAATAAACTCATACATGTCATACCACTGTGAAAAAGCCCCATGTTTGCAATGGTAGCCCCATTTTTATGGTGCTGTAGTTTGTGAGATGTTTGTGAAATCATACATTATAACATTTGGTTCTCACAAACCTGTATGAAGTATAGGAAGAGAAATCATTATCCACATTTTACAAATGAGGTAACTATGGTTCAGAAAGAATAAATTATTTGTTCCATATCACATATAGCTAGCGAGTGGTTTGAGGTGACATAAATATATACTTTTGGCTCCGAGTTGAGTGCCTTTTCCATTATACTCTCTGTTGCATGTGTTGATAGGAATCCTGACTTGCTGAGGAAATGATTGAGAAGGAAAAATGAAAGGTAAAAATCACACATATAGACATACACACAAACATACTCAAAACAACAGCTCTTAATAAGAGTAGACTAGAATGCAGTGATAATGAATGTGTCAATTTGTGCTCATGATATTTCCACAGTTTGTTGAAATAAAAAGCTAACTTCCTTTTGTACTCCTTTCATCTCTCCTCCCCCTAAATCCAAATGTATTGGGTGAAAAAAACAACTAAAAGAAAATATAGTAGCTGGATTTCTTATGATCTTGGAATGGAAGAATCCTTTCTAAGCATAAAATGGGGGAAGTAACTGTGCATATGACAGGAAAAGTACTAACTTATTTAACATACAAAGAACATTTACATATCAGTTAAGTTCAACAATTAGAAAAAGATTTAAGAACATGAAATAGCAGCTTGTAACTCACAGAAAAGGTAACTGAGATTGCCAATAAACATATTAAAATGTCTCAACCTCATAAAGAAATGCATAAGAAAGCAATAATGAAATAACATTTTTCACCAATTATCCTGGCAAAAGTTTTTCAAGTTCAGCCATATCCAGTTTTGGTGATAGCATATAGAAACATGCTCCATTGGTAGGAGTTTAAATTGATCCCATGTTTTGTGTAGGATAATTTAGCAGTATCAAAATTTTAGATGTATGTACTCTTTGATCCAGCAGTTTCACATCTAGAAATTTAACCCATAAATCATGCAGATATGTAGACTAAGATATGTATACTAAGATACTTTTTGAAACTGGGTGGTGATCAAAGAAGAACAAAAGAAAGAAAAGAGGAAAAAACTGAGATGGTCCTCAGGGACTGGTTGAACCACTATAGGTCCACACAAGGGAATACTATATGGTTATTAAAAAGAGGCGAATCAGGCCTCTCGGCGGACAGGCCGCTCAGCAAGGGAAGGAGCGAGAGCGCTTTAAAGATGCGCTGCCTGACTGCCCCAACACTGCTTCGGGCCCTGGCCCAGGCTGCACGTGCAGGGCATCCCACTGGCCTGAGCCTCCACAGCAGCACAGTGGCAGCGACCTACAAGTTCGTGAACATGCGGGAACCCTCGATGGACATGAAGGCGATGACCGAGAAGGCGGCTCAGACCCTGCTATGGACCGAGCTCATCCGAGGCCTGGGCATGACCCTGAGCTACCTGTTCCGGGAGCCTGCCACCATCAAATACCCATTCGAGAAGGGCCCACTGAGCCCTCGCTTTCGGGGAGAGCATGTGCTGCGTCGGTATCCATCGGGAGAGGGGCGCTGCATTGCCTGTAAGCTTTGTGAGGCTGTCTGCCCCGCCCAGGCCATCACCATTGAGGCCGAGCCGCGGGCCGATGGCAGCGCCGGACCACCCGCTACGACATCGACTTGACCAAGTGCATCTACTGCGGCTTCTGCCAGGAGGCCTGCCCCGTGGACGCCATCGTCGAGGGCCCCAACTTCGAGTTCTCTACTGAGACACGTGAGGAGCTCCTGTACAACAAGGAGAAGGTGCTCAGCAACGGGGACAAGTGGGAGGCCGAGATCGCCGCCAACATCCAGGCCGACTACCTCTACCCCTGACGCCCCCTGCGTGGCTGGCCCGCAGCCCCTGCCGCCCAATAAAAAAGCTCTGCCCTCCCCCCCACAAAAAAGGAGGCGAATCATATCTGTATGTTCCAATATGGACAGAAGTCCAAAATACACTCTTAAGGGAAAAAAGTATGGCAGAATTCCATTTGTGTGTGAAATGTATGTGTATATATTTGGTTGTCTGTGTGTAAAAGGAGGGGTCACAAACATTGTTAATAGTATTTTCTCCAGGAGATTGAGGAAAGTACCTATATCTACTTATATTCTTCACCTTCTATCCTTCTGGGCTCTTGGAATTTATTACCCATGAGTGTTTATTTCTTCATTGTTTAAGGGGAAGAAAGTGATTAATTAGGGGAAAAAAAAAAGCTCTTCAAGCCCATTTCCACCTCATGTCTCCCTTAGCTATTTCCCAGTTACCACCTCTTCACTGTCAGACTCCATGAGTTAGTCTCCACTTTTTCACATCCGGTTCATTATCTCTGCCCACTGCAATCTCATCTTTGTCCTTATTGCTTCACTAAAATTACTCTTACCGAAGTCTCAATTATCTCTCAGTCTGTATATCCAGTAGCTACTATTAATATTTTAACACACTGATCTGCAGTAATGGACAGTCCACTCTTCTTGAGAGCTCTCTTCCCTGGGCTTTTATGACACTCCAGTCTTCTAATTTTCCTTCAGCCTTTTAAATTCTTTAGTTTCTTTTGTCAGTTTTATAGATTTAGATGTTAGCATTCCTTGGGTTTTCTTAGGACCTTTTCTTGATCTGCATGTTGTCTTGCAGTAGTCATAGTGTCAGTCTAGTCAGGCTGCTATAACAGAATACCATAGACTAAGTAGCTTATAATAAACAGAAATTTATTTCTCACAGTTCCAGAGGCTGAGAAGTTCAAGATCAAGCCTTGGGCAGATTTGGGGTCTGGTCCGGATCTGCTTTCTGATTCAAAAGTCCCACCTTTTCACTGTGTCCTCACATGGGGAAATGAGCAGTGGATCTCTCCTGGTTCTATTTTATAAGGGTACAAATCTCATTCATGAGGGCTCCACCCTCATTATGTAATCACCTCCCATAGGTCACCCCTCCAAATACTATCACCTTAGAGTTTAGCATTTCAACGTAAATGGGGGGAGGGGACACAAACATTCAGTCTACAGCAAACATCTACCCAGAGAAACCTCGAACTTACCTTGTATATAACTTGATTTCATTTCCACCCTCACCTCAACAAGTGTTGCCTTTCATTCCCCATCTCTGTAAAGGACATCACCATCTTTCTGCCCAGGGGCTCATCCTTGGCTCTACCCTCTCCCTGATGGCTCCCACATTCCATCATTAAGACCTATTGACCTTCTAATTCTCTCTCAAATCCATGCACTTCTTTCCACTTCTGCTAATCTGTAGTTCATGATCTTGACTCAGGTTACTGCCATAATCTGTGAACTTAGTCTCTGAGTGTTCCATTTCTTCTCTCCCTCTCCATGTGCCCCTCTTTTCTCCACCCCTTACCCAAAGTACTCCTACTGAGGCACATCTGATCATGTTGCTCCCTCTCCACCACCCAAAACCTTTCAATGTCCATCCACTGGCCTTTGATCAAATTGAAGCACCCACATTACTACAAGTCCCATCATGGTAGCTCTTAAGCCTCAGTATTCCCCACCCCTCCTCTCTGCCCCTGTACTCACCCACACTGCACCAGAGCCACAGTGCTGAATTCTCTTCCGTTCCTTAAACATCCCAGACTTGTATACTTTCATCACAGGCCTTCTCTCAGGCTAGCCATTCCCTCCAGAACTGCACCTCCATGTCTGCATGGAGCTAAGTTGAGGTCATAGGTTCACATTACTTTTTCCTCCAAGAAAGTTTCTCTGAATCCCCAGTTAAGATCCAGCGACCCTGCTAAATGCTCACAGAACCTCTTTCACATCCTTTTTCACAGGTCTTATCACATTGTATTGTAATGGATAACTAGATTGTAAACTTTGTGTGCGTACAAGGACCATGCCCTTCTTCTTTACCATTGTATTCCTTGCATCTACCTCTAGTATAGTGCCTGACATATAATGTGCACCAAGTAATTGTTGGATGGATGAGGGGGTTCATACATACATATTCAACCAAAGGAGAAAGTAATGGGAAAGCAAGTAGTCATGAGCTTAAGAATGAGTAAGAAGTAAATGTCATTGAATTCCACCAGTTTTTCCTCATTTATATTCCTTTCACCCATACTTAATTTATGGCAATAATGAGACTAAAATCTAACCTAATTTGGAGAAAGAGAAAAGTTATTAGTCTTTCCAATCACTGTTTAACTAATAAGTATGTTTGTTGAGTTGTTTGTGAGTATGGTTTGGTTTAGTTGGTTTTGTTTGTTTCAAATTTTATTTAAATTCCAGTTAATATACAGTGTAATATTAGTTTCAGGTGTAGAATTGAGTAAACCATCACTTATATACAACACCCAGGGCTCATCCCAACAAGTGCCCTCCTTAACGCCGATCACCCGTTTAGACCATCCCCGCCCACCTCCCCTCCAGCAACCCTCGGTTTGTTCTCTGTAGTTAAGAGTCTGTTTTATGGTTTGTCTTTCTCTCTCCCCCCCATATACTCATCTTTCATTTCTTAAGTTCCATATATGAGTAAAATCATATGGTATTTGTCTTTCTCTGACTTGTTTCACTTAGCATAATACTCCCTAGCTCTGTCCAAATTGTTGCAAGTGGCAAGATTTTTTTTTTTTTACAGCTGAGTGTTTTCCATTGTGTATATATACCACAACTTCTTTATCCATTTATCAGTCGATGGACATTTGGGCTCTTTCCATAATTTGGCTATTGTTGATAATGCTGCTATAAATGGGGGTGCATGTATCCCTTCAAATCAGTATTTTTGTATCCTTTGGGCAAATACCTAATAGTGCTATTGCTGGATCATAGGCTAGTTCTATTTTTAACTTTTTGAGGCACCTCCATACTGTTTTCCAGAGTGGCTGCACCAGCTTGCATTCCCACCAACAGTGTAAGAAGGTTCCCTTTTGTCCACATCATTTCATGGGGTTTTAAAAATTCAATATAGTTGTGTTTAATTTAAAAGGCACTAGTAGATCTTATTCCATTTGCAATTTAAGGACAAAAAAAGTAATAAGTATATTACAGTATGGTACAGTTTCTGTAAAGGGATTGTTCCTAATATCTGTCATATTGGAGGTTAGATGAGTTTTCTGCCCTCCTAAACATGGTTTAATATTTATAATCTTGTCTTTCTTTGGTGTCTTCCTTCATTGCATGTATACATGTATATGTACCAAAATAGATTGAATGTCATTTTTGTCTATGATGATGAATTTCCTTACCATGAGTTTGTTCGTTTTAAGTGACAACTCAGGCTGACAAATATCCTTTTTTGCCATTAGCAATTGGGCTCATTAGACCATCCTGTCTAGAGGCTGAGAGTAGGGGAAGGGAAGATCAGCAATATATGTCATGTTTCCATAAATAGCTTTCTGTGTGAGTGGTTGTGTGGTATATTTTTTAAAGCTAACATAAAAATCAGTGAGTAATTTAAGCAGGAGGGACTGGCTTTAACTGCAGCAGATAAACCACTACAGCTAGGATCCTCAGGGAGGACATTCTTCTGAGTCCACAGAATTCTGGTGAATGAGTTCTAATTTCTTTTTTGTTGTTGTTTTTTACTCCAAGGGAGGAAACATTTAAAATTATAGTACAGGGAAAGATCTGCTTTTTCAAAAGATCTACCAGGTCGAAAAACAATAAAATGTAGGGTGCAAGTAAAACCACATTTTTCCCAAAGTGAGATCTCAGATACAATTTTTAAAAACTTGTTGGACACTATGCATTTTTTGGTAGAGTATTAGGATACTGAATCTCATTAGTTACTCCCTGGGAAATTCTCAAACAAGGTAAAGTGCCTTGGGAATACATACTGGTGAATATAAGCATAGATTGCTACACCCACCTTATGGCTGAGCTGTTTCTTCAAGAATTCAGTGAAGCAATCTGGAATCATAACTGCCAAGCCCAGCAGAAATTCACCTGCACTGGCATGCAGGATTTTGTGTGGCAATAAGCATTTTTAATTAAAAGTTTCCCGGATGATTTGGAACTGAATCTGTAAACACGTGGCAGATTGAGCTAACACATCCAAGCACCATTGGCACTTTGGGGGAAATATGGCTTTTAAAAAAATTGAATGGTTATGCTGAGAAAAATCCAGCTGTGTTTTACTTAACATCACACTAATCAGAGTTCTTTGACTCCTTTTTTTTTTCTATCAGTCTATCCAGTGGTGTGTGTATTGGCTCCTCATCCCCCAACCCTTCACTTTTGTCTTTTAAGACTGATTTTAAGATAGGGATGTGGGTTAAAGCAAGGAATACTTACTCACTGTAGTAATTGAAGGCTTCTCTTGTCTTATAGTTTATCTCTTAAATAGGTCAGAAGCAGCAGGTAATCTTCATCAGCAAAGCAATTAGATTGTTAACCCTTACCTATCATGTTGCTAGAGGCCTTGGAGTTTACATAGCAATCAAGGTTGTTTGCTCACCTTAAAACAAAAATGTAAAGAATATGGTGTTCCTTAATTGAAAGTAAAATTGCTTCTGGAAAGCAGTTTCCCAATTAAACCAAGAAATAATTATATTGGAGCCCTGAATTATTCTTACATAGTGTTTGGGATGATGGGGGTTGGGGGTAGAAGTGCAGGTGTTGGGAAAAGAACCCTGGCTAGTAGTCAGGGGACTCACAAGGTTCACTTTTCAAGGCTGGGTTCCTTGATGAAGGCCATTGTCAGCCTGGACTGGGAAGAATGGCTTTAAACTCAAATTATTCTCTGAATAAATCCACATTCTGCTTTACATTAGAGAAGTACCTGTAGTGGCATACAGGGCTGTTAAAACTCTCTAGTTAGAAGATCTAAGAAAAATCAATTCACATGAAGTTACAGGAGGAGGTAAACATGATTTAGAGGGGACTTGAGTTACTAATGCTATTACACAGAAACATTACCATTCTTTACAAAGAATACCTTTCCCCAACCTCAAGCCATTCCCAGGCTGCTTGATCTTCCTGTTTACTGTAATCCTGCCTCTCTGGGAATTACTTCTGTCTTCCCAGAGACTTTCTTCCCAATACAGGAAGGGCTTGTTTATTTATTCAGTAGTAATGTTGAACTTCCCAGTGACTTTGGTGTTCAATTCATGGGTGTGAGGGTGTACGTGTGTATACACACGTACATATGTGCTGAACAATAGGAGATTCTGAACTCTATGTATTAATAATTGAAATTTCAATACCGAGAAGTTTTGAATTCTAATTCCAGATGTCTTAGTTGTAATATCTGTTGATGGCTGCATTTGGAAGTTAGACGTGAGTATCAAATTGAAATGAAATTTGTTCAGCATTGGAAATACAGTGAATAAGAATTTTATCCAATTTTCTCTTTTAAAAAAATTGTGTAATCCAGATAAGTTAATATAAAATAATATCTAGGGACATTAAACTAGGGTAAACACTGCAAAAGAAATAGAACAGATGTGAGAGAAAGATTGTTCTTGCAAGTGGGATGTAGCAAATACCTTCTAGTGGAGGGCAGGGAATCACGGAGGAGGCAAGCCAAAGGTCAGATTTGTCCCTGAGTTGAGATTCTCCTCCACCTGCAGAGTTGCCTCTAGTTTTTTCCTACAGCCTTTGACTTTGAGAAGCTCTGAGTGGAAATGAGTAGGGACATTGCCATTCCTTCTTTCCTGTCTTAAAATGGTCACATTCGCAGAGCTCCCAAGTCCTTCAAACCACAGCTTCTCCCTGCTGCCTCCCAGCCCTGCTCTCCTTCTATGTGGAGCACCATGGCAACAGGCCCAGCCTAGAGCCCAGAACCTTGTTTGTGTTACCTGAGGGGCTGGCTGGATGCAGCCTGAGGAAGAGAAGAAGGAATATTACCTATCTTGCAGCCTCTTTGGAAAATGACTTCATGTTGCCTTGTTTGGGTTTCTGTTCGACTTCTATTGGAGACTTGAAATTACACCTGGAAAATGTTTATCCAAAGATGTTATCAGTCACCGGAGGCAGCAGGGAAAGTCTGTTCTGTTGGTTCTTGTCTCCTAAGCCAAGAGTTGTTTTCTGAGGTAGTGCAGAAAGTGCCTCACGACGCCGGGACATGCGGCTCCGCCATGATTTGGGGTTGCGCTGCTGGGTGGTTGTACAGTTGCTTCATGTAGGTAGGCATTTATTCTGGTGAAAATAAAATTAATTTCTGTTTTGAGAATATTTTCTCTGAGAATTTTCAAAATACAAGTAAGCCCTTTGTCAGACCTGCTTCGATTTCAAATATGCCTTCATCTTTCCTATCGGGAGGCTCATTCCCAGAGCACAAGCAGCTTTTCCTTTCCAAACAGCTCTTGCTCGGAAAAAGGGGCTGGAATGATTGTTTTATATGTGTTTTAAAAACGTTACAGTACCCTGTTCACTCCACTGGCTCCCTATGAAACATACTGAGAAAGGTTATATGGTAATTATATGAAAGTAAAATTTGTTGTAGCCTTTAGTTAGAGTTGCGGTGCTGTGTTTGCGGTATATAACATGTCATTGTCTTGTCCAAGAGAACAAAGGGAAAGAAATGTCACCTTGTTATATTTTCCTGTACAAAACATTCGGTGGCATTTGTCCCTTTCATACATGCTTTGTATTATCCATGGGAAATACACATACTGGCTTTTTGACCTTAGAAAGCCTGCTGAGTATCAGAACACATGTTTTTCAGTGTAAACATTAAATAGTAGTTGTTTTTCGTGTGTGTGGAAAGAAGAATGGATGCGAAGTCTTACTGCTTGAGGTGTTTCTTACTGTATGGAGCTTGATGAAGCAGTGTGAGAATGGAAGCAAAAGGCAAAGAGCCGCCTTTAGTGCTCGCTTCCTGTATCTCATTGCTTTATAATTTAACCGAAAGCCACTCTGATATTGATGTTAACGTAGTCGTTTCAAGGAAATAAGTGAAGCTCCTTATTTAGTGTGTTTTCCAAAAACAAATGTCTTTACACGAGGCATTTCTTTTTATCCCTATTCCTGGGTACTTCTACTCGAAACATATATCTATTTAACTCTGGGTATTTTAGTCAATAAATTCTGTAATTACTGAGTAAAACTGCTTGGCTATCCAGTTCTGGATCCAAGAATATTTTACTTGATATCATTTGACTTCATTAATTCTTCCCAAGCTGGAAGGCAGCGAGGGGCCAGCTCCCGTCATGACAGGAGTCATTCCCAACATTCTTTTTTAAACAAACCATAAGAGACTCTTAATCTCAGGAAACAAACTGAGGGTTGCTGGGGGGGAGGGGGGTGGGAAGGAGGGGGTGGCTGGGAGGGAGGGGGTGGCTGGGTGATGGACATTGGGGAGGGTATGTGCTACGGTGAGTGCTGTGAATTGTGTAAGACTGATGAATCACAGACCTGTACCTCTGAAACAAATAATACAGTATATGTTAATAAAAAAATTTTAAAAAAACCTAACAACAACAACAACAAAATAAAAATAAACAACTGAGAAACAGAATCAGTCAGGATGCCTGAATGCTGTTGACAAAGATTTGTTCTTCTAGATGAGAGTTTGAACATTTCTTTTGAGGGTGGGAGGTTTCTTCAGGCATTTTATTCTTTATTCATGTTTGTACAGTAAAGCATGGATATGACCAAATGCTTGCCAGAAAAGAATTCCACATTGAGATGGAAATTAGATCTTTTGAAAGGCAGGGTCTTGTGCTGAAAAGTTTGGCTTTGACTCTGTGTGTGAGTGTGTTTATTCTACCAAAGCAGAAAGAAACAGAAGGAGGGTTCAGTGACTACTATTTTGTGAAGGAGAGAAGAGATTCAAGCTATAACGTGAAAAAAAAAAGGAAAGAAATAAAACATGTCTTTTGATAATACCTTTGCATGAAAAAAGAATATATAAGCTACCTTGAATAGTATGTATTTCTCCATCTTCAAGATAGGAAAGAGGATAAAAACAATGTCTGTAGTAGAGCTTTTTGAACTCCCTTGAGACTGGTAAAGTTATAATATGTTTTTTTGTTGTACTGGAAAAATGTGTATATGTGTGTACACACACAAATACATACGTGGTTTATATGTGCCATGTGACGATGGTTACTATTATTATTATGGATTAACTATTAATTTGCTTCTTCTTTACTTTTCCCTTAGGAATTTATACATTTGTTGTTAGCTTCCAGTGCATTAGTCCTTCATTTTCTTGTAGGCCAAGTAGTTACACTGTCTAAAATATCTTTTTCTACTTTTAGGGCTCGTGGTCTGCCTAAACTAAAAGAGTCACGTTCCCATGAGTCCTTGCTGAGCCCTTGCAGTGCAGTGGAATGTCTGGATCTTGGCAGAGGAGAACCTGTATCAGTGAAACCTCTCCATAGTAGTGTCCTTGGACAAGACTTCTGCTTTGAGGTAAAAAGTATAGAAAGAAGGAAGAGAGGTTAAACACCAAACAGATTTTCTATGCAGTAATTTTATGATTTCATTATTATGGTATTGATGATTTGATCGTCTTAAGTGACTTTCAGTTGCTGAAAATTGCCTACTTATAGGAAAATGTTGGAAATCTATTAATCTAATTATAAATTGTCATTAAAGTTATTGATGATGGCTTCTCATTCCTTTTGGCCTAGTCTGCTTTCAAAATAAATGAGTTCTTATTATATTCTCGGCAGAGGTCACAAGCCTAACAATAACTTAACTGAGTTGGTATTTTAATTTTTTCATTTTTTTCTTTTTTGAAATTTTTTATTCTTTTATTTATTTTTTTATTATGTTCAATAATTTTTTAGTTTTGTTAAAGATATCACCCACTGTGTTATCTTTCTCCTGAAAACCTAAGCCCCCAATTGTAATGATTCTTTGAGAAGATTAACCCAAAACCATAATTTTTCTAACTACAACCTGGGCAGTTCAAGATCTGAGACTGTGTCTTACTTATTTTTGTAATCCCCTGCACGCAGCCCGGTCCCCGGCACATTGCAAGTACCTAATTTCTTGAATGAATAAATTGCCCTTCACCAATAAATTATGACCATCACTTTTTATAAGGTAATTTCTCCCTCCCAAACTAAATGTACACAATTGACCATTTGTAATTTAAAGTGTAAAACTATACATATATATACACACACACATATGTATACATACATATATATTATATTACACACATATATGTATGTATGTATGATTGTTAGCGTTAAGATTGGATTAATTAACATGAACTTACTAAGTGACTAATACGAATTCTGTGATAGATGGTGTAGGAGTTGAAAGGTGTTTGACTCCTGTTCTTATGAATCTACCTGTCCAACAGAAATATAATGCTAGCCAAATATGTAAATCTAAAATCTAAAATTTTATTAAACCCATATATCATCATTTTAACAGGTCACTAATATAAAATTATCAATGAGATTTTTTTACATTTTTTTTTTAAGCTAAGTCTTAAAAAGCTGATGTGTGTTTTACGTTTACAACATGTCTCGTTTTGGACTAGCTGCATTTCAGGTGTTCAATAGCCACATGTGGCTAGTAGCTACCATACTGAACAGTACACATAATCTGATCTGATTCACTAGGTTATAACCGTAGATTGAGTTAATATGTGAGCACACTCGAAGTATTTGAACAGGTCAGTTATTGGTGTTCTTTTTTACAAAAGTCATGTGGATTTTCCCTATTTATGGAGCTCAGTTCAACAGGCTGTATACCAGGCCCAGTGTTAGGTGCTATGTATATAAAGAGCGTAGTTCATTTTTAAAGGACAACGATAATAGTGGTCAATAACTGGAAATGAACAAGCTGGTTGCCTAGTGGAGGAGAAATGGGTTCCAAAACATTAATTCAATACTGCTAATTCTCCTCACTTTCATGGAGTACCCTTTCTGTAATATAGCAAAGGCAGTCCCAAGAAATTTGACAAGCTATTTTAGAGGCTCTCTTGCATTTTCAGTTATTATTTTGTTAATTCACTCAGGATTGAGTGTATTTGTTTTCAAGCCTGGAAGGTTTTTAATTTTTGATCTTTCCGAACCAAAGGCAAGTTTTAGTTTCCTGACCTGAATTCTCAGTGGTTTTTGTTCTCCTACCTGGAAGTGAGTGTGGATGCTCCCTACATGAGAGAACAAAAAGTAGATGTAGATGTAGAATAGAGATATCACAGAACTACCAAATATCATTTCCATTTTGTGTGTTATGACTTGGGTTCATAGCATATTCCTAACTCGTAAATGACAGCATTATGAAAATAGAGCCCCCAAACCCTGTTTCCTTTTCCTTGTCTCTAATCTTTATGTTGAAGGTTACATACTTAAGTGGAAGTAAATGCTTCAGCTGTAACTCTGCTTCAGAGAGAGATAAGTGGATGGAAAACCTTCGTAGGACAGTTCAACCAAATAAGGTAAAGTGGCTTTGAGTGTCTAAAAAACACATAACTCTATAAGCAGTAAGTTGATAGAAAATAAATGCGGCAATCACACCTTAATTTTTATTTACATGTTATGCCATTTTACACTCAAAATAATCTTTTTTTTTTTTTAAAGATTTTATTTATTTGTTTGACAGAGAGAGACAGCAACAGAGGGAACACAAGCAGGGGGAGTGGGAGAGGGAGAAGCAGGCTTCCCGCTGAGCAGGGAGCCCAATGTGGGGCTCCATCCCAGGACTCCGGGATCATGACCTGAGCCGAAGGCAGACGCTTAACGACTGAGCCACCCAGGCGCCCCTTACACTCAAAATAATCTTATTGCAGATATTACTGTGATTTTACCAGTGTGGGTAAGAAGACTCAGAAGTTAACATGACGTGCCCAGGTCAGAAGCTGGTGCATGACAGAAGTGGGACTAGAACATTAGTTTCTTAACTACTTATTTCTTCTTTTATTTGCATAAACTGGGCCAGTTGCCACTAGCCTGGCTATATTAGAACTTACATTACAGGATGATATTTTTTTTTAACCCAAGTAAATTGAGCATATGAGGCTAAAATTCTGATATCTTCTTATTTAGAGCTTGCTATTATCCTGAACAAAGGGAAAGCAATCCCTTTCATTATTTAATGATTACCCTTAATAAAGTGCCTGGTCAGTATCACCTACTTTAAAAGGAAAATGTTGTTTTTCTGGGACTTCAGCTTTCCAACTCTACTTTGTTGCCTTTTTATAGGACAATTGCAGACGAGCTGAAAATGTTCTTCGTTTATGGATTATTGAAGCCAAGGACCTTGCCCCTAAAAAGAAATATTTCTGTGAACTGTGCCTTGATGATACCCTCTTTGCTCGTACAACCAGCAAGACCAAAGCAGATAATATTTTCTGGGGTGAACATTTTGAATTCTACAGCCTTCCACCTCTTCATAGCATCACAGTTCACATTTATAAAGATGTGGAAAAAAAGAAGAAAAAAGACAAGAATAATTATGTAGGGCTAGTCAACATTCCCACTGCCAGTGTGACTGGTCGCCAATTTGTAGAAAAGTGGTATCCAGTGAGTACCCCTACACCCAACAAAGGAAAGACAGGAGGACCTTCTATTCGGATTAAATCACGTTTCCAAACTATCACCATTCTGCCTATGGAGCAATACAAAGAATTTGCAGAATTTGTCACCAGCAACTATACCATGCTGTGTTCTGTCCTTGAACCAGTAATTAGTGTGAGAAATAAAGAGGAGTTGGCCTGTGCCTTAGTGCACATTCTTCAGAGTACTGGCAGAGCCAAGGTAAGTGGAAAAGGAGGGCTGCATTAGCCAAAATCTCTTCCCTACCTTTTATGAAGAAGCATATATACTGTTTCATGTAGAGATCCAGATTGGAGAAGTATGCTTTGCTATTGGTTAAAAAAAATATATATATATATTAGGAAGGAGGTCTCTTAGTAGTAGTAGTAGATCCAGGGATTGGGGATTATAAAACAAGGAAGTAACATGGAGAAACGAGCAGATATTTATTCAAAGTCCATTTGCATGAAACGTAGACACCAGGGCAAGCTCTTTATTGTCTGACAGAAGAAATGGTACCATTGGTGTGCTAATCCCATAGTGTATTCAAGATTAGTTCCAGAGTGTGCTGAATGATGGTTATACTCCTTGCTATATTTTAAGTTAAGATTAACTGATGACTATATTCCCTAGTCACAGAAGGATAGGTATTCCAGAAGCATGGTAGGCATCGACAATAGTCTTCATGGAATTAAAATACCAAGGAATATTGATTATTAGCTGTTTCATGATAATCTTAACCTCATTTCGTCCTGGATAGAAGTAAAAATTCAGGAGGATGGAAAAAGAGAAATATGCTAATTATATGAAGAAAACCAACCGATAGTCTTTGATCAGCCTAAACTATGATAATTACCATCTCTGTGAGGTGTATTCGCTGGGCTGAGTCTTCATTATATTGTATGCAAATGGATCCTGGTAAAATTATATTTTAGATCTAGAGTTCACAGTTAGAATAATTTATTTAGAACCAAACAATAAAAGTAAGTGCTTTTAAGATTTCATGATACAAATTAAAATAATATATCAGTATATTCAATCTACAGTCCCTTATCTAAATGCCTTCCTACTGATTATCATTTTTGTAGTTGAAAGTTTTGATTATAATTTTGAGTTTTCTAGTGTTATAAATGCGTATGAGTTTGGGATGAGGTGCCATTGAAATTTGAATTTCATCTTTGAAAGTGTATGGATATGTTCATTCTGCTCTTCCATTGCTTACAGTTCAAGATATATATATATATATAGATATATATATATCATATATATGATATTTTTTAAACAACTTTATTGAGGTACAGTTTATATACAAAATACACCCATTTTAAGTGGAAAGTGCAATGAATTTTGACATATTATGCACCCATGGAAACCACAACAGTCAAGATACAGAATGTTACCATCACCCCCATAAGTTTCCTTCTGTTCCTTAGCACATGAATTGTAATAGTGATTCCTACATTTGTAACTCTTACTTTGTTGAGCTGCCACAGAGTAAATCCCCTTAATGTTCAAAATGCTTAATTTTCAAGTAAAAGTAAATCAGCATATTTCCTTTGTATTTGGTTTTGGAGACTTTGATATATCCAATGAATATATAACATTCCAAATATGATGTTACTGCGTTTAAACAAAAGAATAATAAACATTGATTTTACATCAAGTTAATCTCTAGGACTGTTGAGAAATGAACCAACTATTCCTTAAGGGCTTTATTTCTCCTTATGCCTTTTTTCTGGATGGATGGATGGAGATACATAGGTGGATAGATAGACAGACAGACAGACAGATAATCAGCCTAGAAAATGAGTTCAAGTTGAGTTCAAGTGTTAAGTTTAAGAAATTCCATGTTGACACCATGGACCAATTTATAACTATTATATATTGAACATCTAATATGTACCAGAAACTGTTAAACGCTGAAGATCTGGAAATGACTAAAAATAGACACCGTCTTTGGCCTCATGGGGTTTACAGTCTTCTGGGGGAAAACAGATAATAATCAAGTACTTATAGAAATAAATGTGTGATTACAGTGAGAAATGCAGAGGGGGTGGAATATATGGCACTATGAGAGTGGGGAATAGGAGACCTGACTGATGCTGGTTCAGAGAAGGCTTCACTGAGGAAATGAGATACAAATGAGGATCGAAAGGATTTGAGGAATTAACTCCATGACAGTGAGGGCAGGAGCAAGGGTAGGAGTGAAGCAGAACAGCATTTGCAGAAGCTTTGTAGTAAATAGACAGCATCATGTGTTAGAAAGGGCTTGGTGTTATTCGAGGGCCTAAAGAGAAGCCCCTTGTGGCTGGAATGGAATGCAGAAAGAATGGTATACCAGGAGGCTGGGAAGGTGGACAGAAACCAGAAAACATAGGGATTCATGGGCCGCATGCAGAAGTATGGTCTTTATCAAAGGTGCAATGGAAAACCTTTGGAGGAATTTTAAACTTCGGGCTGGGGTGATTAAGCTTTTATCCTGATTGACTTTTTACTTTCAAATGAATCAGGCAGTTTTAGTTTTAAAGCAGCATTCCCAGGATGTCCGATATTTCCTCAGTTTCTTGCAACGTGTATTATATATTCATTTGCTTTGTGCCTCATTGAACGTTTTTCTACCAGGATTTTCTCACTGACTTGGTGATGTCTGAGGTGGATCGCTGTGGAGAGCATGATGTCTTGATCTTCAGAGAGAACACCATTGCCACCAAATCCATTGAGGAATACCTTAAGTTGGTGGGACAACAGTATCTTCATGATGCATTGGGTATGGAGAAGAAACACACTGTTTTTTTTTTTTGCCTTTCGATTTTGTTATTTCACCCTCATAGGACAAACAAATTGAGCTCAAATTCAGCATGTTACTTAGTTCTAGCTGACTAGAGTGTTAAAGTTTGACTTTCAGTTGTAAGTCTCTCTAGTACTCACAAGTGGTACTGCTTTATTACACGTTGATTTATTCCAATAGGTACAGAAAGAGAAAGCTCATCAGCATATGCAGCTACCCCCGGGACCCTCAAGTTCTTAACACTAAGATACACAATATGAGTGGATGTCACTACTAGATCTGAGGGTAACTGTTTCCCCCAAAGTGTTGATTATTTACATTATGATATAAATATATTACCTAAATCTTGAAAGTGTTAACATTTGTTATCATGCATCAAAAGTTAAAAAAAACTCTTGCCAGTTCCCACAACTCCCAATTTCTGCCTTCAAGATCTCTAGAATTTTTAATAATTACATTTTGCCCAATCAGTAGTTCTTTTTTTTTTTTTTAAGATTTTACTTATTTATTTGACAGAGAGAGACACAGCGAGAGGGGGACCACAAGTAGGGGGAGTGGGAGAGGGAGAAGCAGGCTTCCCGCTGAGCAGGGAGCCCGATGCAGGGCTCGATCCCGGGACCCTGGGATCATGACCTGAGCCGAAGGCAGATGCTTAAGTGACTGAGCCACCCAGGCGCCCCTACCAATCAGTAGTTCTTGCTGACTAGGCCACTCACCTGGAATTTCAGATCTGGTCATGAAATTCAGGCATTAACACCACTAGAGTAAGGCACTGTGCTGGGTGACATACATCATGATAAAGCAGACACGAGTTTCTTGAAAAACATAGTCATTTCTTTTACCTTCATATCCCTGGTACTTCTCACAGAATGTAGAGCAGCACCATTGTATGGAAACATAATGTGAGTGATTTAAATTTCCTAGTCGTCACAGAATGAAAAGGGTAAAGAGAAATAGGTAAAATTATAACATCATAGTTAACCCAGTATATCCAAATATTATTTAGCAGGTTATCAATATAAAAATTATTAGTGAGGCATACTTTTTTTCATACTAACTGTTTAAAATTTGGTATTTTGCATTTGTGACACATTCCAATTTGCGCTAGCCACATTTCAAGTGCTCAGCAGTCACATGTGACAGTCAAGAGTAGACAGTAAGTTATGTTGAATGAATGGAGAGACTTTTGCCCTCGAGGAGTTTATAAGATAGGGAGATAAGAAAGATAAGGATGTCCCTATAACCAAAAGGGGAGAGAGATCCTGTGCTTTTCCAAAGAATGAAAGAAGTTAATTCTAGCTAATGGAATTATGAAATTTCCCATGTAAGATACATAAATAGTGTGTGTGTAGCTTGAAGAGTAGAAAGGTTATATAAAAACAGATATTGGACAAGGGAAATAGTAGGAATTGGCAGAGGGGAAAGAACCACACAGACAAAAAGGCATAAAGGTATGAGAGAATCAGGCATGTATGAAATAAAATTAATTGGCTGAAAAATGAAATGGATAAGTCAACAACAGAAAAGATTTGGAAAACAACTAGAACCAATTTGTTGAGAGCCTTGAGGGCTGGGCTAAGGAGTTTAGATTTTACAGTAATCACTGGTGAGCCACTGTAAGTTTTAAGCAGGGTATTTTCAAGAGAATTAGTTTAACAAAATGATTAAAATGTGTTGGTGAAGAAAGCAACTGAAAAGAGATACCAGTTAAGAAGCCATTGTAAGAAGGAAGCCAAGAAATCAGGAGCCACTGAATGATGTGATCAGCAAGAATAAGAGGAAAGGGGGATCTGAGAAATATTAAAGAAGTTGAGCTGATGGGACATGGCAACTTGTCAATTTGTGAGAATGGGCCGGGGTAGGGATTGGAGACCAGATACTACAATGAATGTTGGGCCTTGAGTTACTAAAAGGATGATGAGATTCTCGACAGAAATAAAGAACACAGGGGCGCCTGGGTGGCTCAGTTGCTTAAGCGACTGCCTTCGGCTCAGGTCATGATCCTGGAGTCCCAGGATCAAGTCCCACATCAGGCTCCCTGCTCAGCAGGGAGTCTGCTTCTCCCTCTGACCCTATTCCCTCTTGTGCTCTCTATCTCTCATTCTCTCTCTCTCAAATAAATAAATAAAATCTTTAAAAAAAAAAAAGAAATAAAGAACACAGAAGCAGTAGGCTTGAGAGATGGAAAGTGATATTTCCACTTCATGGGTATTCAATTTGAAGTTCTAGTAGGAAATCCCAGGGGTTTTAGGTGAGAAATCCCAAGACATCTGTCTAGGTATCTCTTGGAAATTTAGGACTAAGTTACCCATGTGGAGGGATAAATGAAGCTACAGACCTTACAGTGCCCCTAGGTTTATGATGTAGATGGAAGGAAGAAGAGGAATCAGGGAAGTGATCGCAAAGAGAAAGGACGTGTGCACAGATGCAGACAAAGCAAGAAAACCAAGAAAATACTGACTCTTAGACACCAAAAGAGAAGAAAGCATCAATAGAGTCAGAGATTTAAAAAAAAAAAAAAAAAAATGGCTATCACATTTGGCAACTTAAAGATCACTAGTGGGGCGCCTGGGTGGCTCAGATGGTTAAGCATCTGCCTTCGGCTCAGGTCATGATCCCAGGGTCCTGGGATCAAGTCCCGCATCAGGCTCCCTGCTCAGTGCAGAGCCTGCTTCTCCCTCTCCCTCTGTCATTCCCTCTGCTTGTGTTCTCTGGCTCTGTCTACCTCCCTGTCAAATAAGTAAAATCTTTAAAACAAATAAATAAAGATCACTAGTGGTGGCTGGGACTGCTATCAGGAGAACAGGAACCGGGTTGTACGGGGTAAAATATGAATGACTGTTCAAGAAATAGGCCCACTGTGTTTACATGAAGTGGACTCAGTGTAGTAGTGATTAATTCCTACTCTGCAGAATTAAATTTCTTCTCTTCCTGCTTCCTAGCTTCATAGTCTTTTCTCTAAGTCATGTGCGTTAGTTTAAGATCTAATGGGAATTTGTAAGAATAGTGAAAATGGATTTTCAATGATATTGGGAAAGGCACAGAGAGGTTCATAGTCTCACCAAAAGGGCTTATTACAGTCATATCCTAAAGTATATCTCATGGCTTGCTTTAATGATTTGTATTGCCTTACAAAAGGCAATGATGAAGCATCTCAAACCATAGTCTCCATTCTGTGGACCTAGGGGTAAATATGTGTTGACTACCTACTTCTTAAAAATCAAAATCTATAATTCTGCCATTCAGTGTACTAATAAACAGGATTTCCAAATAAATAATTTCCAAAGTGAAAAGTAGATGCAAGTGCTTTGATAGAACAGAGGATAATTAAATAGCTCATGGGCTAAATGAGACATGAAAATTCAGTGAGCATGGGAAGAAACTCAAATAACCCCACACAGATCTCTATTATCGTATTCATAACCCAAGAGCAAGGACCAGGGTAGTGAAAATGGCTACAAGAGCATAAACAAAAGTAATTGGTAAGATGCTTCAGGATGGAGATTTTACTGTCTTCTTCCCGCTTAACTTCCCACATTTCTAGTTAGCCTTAAGATCCTAGATGCTCAATGGCTGTTTTTTCTCCTATATTTTACTTTTGTGACAAAAACTCTCTTTTGAAAACAACTTACAGAGTGTGTCCTGGAGCCAGTGTAAATTCAGACTTATTTTATATGGTTTGAGATAGTAATGTGATTTTTCAAATAGTAACCCTGAAGAACTGCACAATTTTCAGTTACCTGAGAAAAATTCAATTATTTTCATATGA
Organism: Callorhinus ursinus; assembly: GCF_003265705.2. Taxonomy (NCBI): domain Eukaryota; kingdom Metazoa; phylum Chordata; class Mammalia; order Carnivora; family Otariidae; genus Callorhinus; species Callorhinus ursinus. Next base: position 36,317,884 of record NW_027397075.1, read on the forward strand.
AACTGTAATTATTGTGGCAGGAGCCTCTAATACTACAATTGAAAAAGGTTTTATAATAATTATTATATAAAGAGGCTTCACAGTGAAGTCTCAGTAAACCAAAAAATTAATAAGGACAGCTGAGCACTCAGAATAATTGAAGTTTAATTATATTTCATACACTTTGGGCAAAAAAATAAATGCTGTTTCCAAGCTGCCTGAAGAATTCTCAGAGAAAATTTAGTTAAAAGTTGCCAGTTTGGGCACCTGGATGGCTCAGTTGGTTACGCATCTGCCTTCCGCTCAGGTCATGATACCCAGGGTCCTGGGATCGAGCCCCGCATCGGGCTCCCTGCTCTGTGGGAAGCCTGCTTCTCCCTCTCCCACTCCCCCTGCTTGTGTTCCCTCTCTCGCTGTGTCTCTCTCTGTCAAATAAATAAATAAAAATATTAAAACAAAAAAAAGAAAGAAAGAAAGTACAGGTCCTCTCTGCTAGATCCTAGATCTGTCTGGCTCAAACACCTTTACTTTTTCTATGCACTAATTTCCTATTCTCCAAGCACTTTTCTTCCAAATAATCATTTCCTGGCCTCTATTATAGCTATTTTGTAAAATCTTTCGCTTATCTCACTACTAACCCTTTAATAGAAAATGCCCCGCATGTTGCCGCTGGTACTTAATTTTGCAGAAATTTTTGTTCGCTTCGTGAAATTTATTAGAACTAGGCTAAACCTCGAGAGATATAAGCAGATTTGAAAGGATCGTAGAGACCTATAAAAACCCAAGAATACATACTATCATCTCTGATAAATATTGAGCATCTGCAGTGCTTTGGGAGCTGTTTGATAGGCTAGAAATTCAACCATGAATCGAAGCAGGCCTCTGACCTCCAAGGGTATTCATCCCAGAGAGGTGAACATGGGACAAACATGTAAACAAATAATCACCAAACAGTGTGAGACATGGAACACTAGAACATACACAAGGTATAATGTATAGTGGAGGATAAACAGGGAAGGTAAGGATTTGTTCTTTTAGGGAATATGGACATATCTCTGTAGAGGATGGAATATATGAACAGTGCTTCTAAACTAAATTTATTTGGACGAACATTATATAAAGAAATGTTCTGCTCCAGTTTTGTGCTATGTTGAATGACTGTCCCCTTCACAGGAGATTAAGTCTAGAGACCCTTACTTGAATATGTTCAAGTTATGTTTGGCACCACCTTTAGCACTAAAAACCTTAGGTTGGCTATTCAATCAAGCTTGGGTTCTTTTGTCTTCTAAAAGAGTAACATTATTCACCCTGGTAGAAGGGCCTTATAACAAATAATGAGTTCCTGCTAATGAAATATATTTGTGATTTTAGATAATAGATTTAAAGTTGTATCATTGATTAAACTAGTATCATTATTATTTTTATAAATACCATTATGGTGATGTTAGTGATTGCAGTTTTTCCATTTCCAGGATGAGGAAAATAAACATGATATATGGGAGGTGGTAACCCTTGGGTTCTAAAGCAGTAACAATCCTTTGTGCCCTCCACGTCAGGTCTCAGAAAGAAATTCCCATTCTACGTTAAGGACAGAAATCCGAAATCCTTTTATTCTGTTTGGGAGGACACTATTCATAGTTGTACTGTCTGTCATCTTCTCTCTTCAAATAGGGGAGTTCATCAAAGCTTTGTATGAGTCAGATGAGAACTGCGAAGTGGACCCCAGCAAGTGTTCCTCTAGTGAACTGATAGACCATCAGAGCAACCTGAAGATGTGCTGTGAGCTGGCTTTCTGCAAGATCATCAACTCCTACTGGTGAGCAGGTGTCAGGGCTTCTGCCCCTGCATATGGAATTGACATTTTTCCATGCAAAAGTCATCACAATGTTGACGGTGCCATTTCCCAACCAAAGGAAGGGCTGAGGGGGAGGATGGAAGGTTTCCCTGATAGAGTCCCCTCGAAAATCCAAATCTCCAGTGTAAGCAGCAGTACCTGTGAACTGACTATCTACATAAATATAATATTTCCCCAGAATCTTAGCACCACATCCTCTAATACCAAAAGTATTTTAATGGCTTTCTAAAATACTTACTAGTGTTAAACGGTTGTGTTAATGATCTTTGCATTGCTCCAACCCCAGCGATTAGAGAGATTTTTGGAAGAGTTTTGATGAACACTCTTTAGAGAGATTATGGTAAGCTCTATTAAACCAGATGGTTTAGTCAGGAGCCTCATGCCATTTTCCCACTTTGCAAAACTAAATTTACACTAATCCCTGAGTTCTGTAGCTTTGGGTTTCCAGTCTCCATCTGGACTTTTGTCAATTTTCCACCAACTCTAAGCCATGAATCAGGCAGAATTCTCTCTACTAGGCTGTCCTCTTAGCCTGTCTCTAGAGCAGAGGCGTGTTGGGCCAGAGTGGGATCATTTGTGTTTTCTTGGGTTTGTGGTCCTTTTATATTTAGAGGTTTGATCTTTTTTCCTTCCCCAGTGTTTTCCCTCGTGAGTTGAAAGAAGTGTTTGCATCATGGAAGCAGCAGTGCCTGAACCGCGGCAAGCAGGACATCAGTGAGCGGCTTATCAGTGCCTCATTGTTCCTCCGTTTCCTGTGCCCTGCCATCATGTCTCCCAGTCTCTTCAACCTTATGCAGGAGTATCCTGATGACCGCACATCTCGCACCCTGACTCTGATTGCCAAGGTCATTCAGAACCTGGCTAACTTTGCCAAGTAGGTGTCACTATCTTAGGCACTTTTTAAAAACACATGATACCTAAAATTTGGATGGGGGTGGGGAAGCCTCATCACTCATATTACAGGATTTTCATTGCGGTGGTATTAAAAATAAGGAAAAAAGAAGGAAACCGCTTAAATATTCACTTTAGAGGAGTGGTTAAATAACCCATGGTACATGCATTCAGTAGAATATTTGCAGCCAACACGGTGTTCATAAAAAATATCCAGTAATATGGAATATGATGAAGATATAATTATACTCAATGAAAAGTGCTATTAAAAACTTAAGCAAAAAAGAAAAAGGATACTAGAAAATATGTTAATACAAAAACCTAAGTATAAAAACCATCTGACAAACTCAGTGTTTACATTATCTAAGACAATTGACTTGGCCCCTTCAGAAAAAGTCAATGTCATGAAAAATTGAAAAGATGGAGAGGCACCGTTCTAGATTTAAAAAAACTGCAATGCTTGAATCTTAATTGGATCTGAATTGGAAAAAAAAATCTATAAAAGTCATTTGGGGACAATTAAATGTGGACTGTATATAGATGATTTATGGATAATGTTTTTAAAAAGTTTTAGTGTGATAATGGCATTGGTTTATGTAAGAGATATTCCTTATTCTGGAGAAATGGGTGCTAATGTATTTAGAGTTTATGTCTGCAACTTAGTTTAAAATGGTTCAGCCAAAAAAAAGTGTGTGCAGAGAGAGAAAGTGAAAGCAAACTTGGCAAAATGTTAACAGTTGGTTAATGTAGATGAATGCATATGGTTGTTTGTTATATAGTCTTTGAACTTTTCAATAGATTTAAAACTTTTTGAAAGGGAGTTAGGAAACCATTGGGGAGGAAATGCACTTGAATTGTAAACAGCAGTTATGTTTGGGTGGCAGAGTGTGTCCACTCACACCTTTTTCTTGCCACTTTTCATTGTTTCTAAAAAGACAAGATTCTCTATTAGCAGTGTGTTGAAGGAAAAAATTAGAACTTCAGTGAGACATTGTTTTCTAGTATAAATAGTGGCTTTTTAGAAGTGCACTATTTTAACTTTGTGTATCCTATTTAAGAGCCAGCACAGAAGTAGACATATTTACCCATATTTGAGTTAATTCTGGTAAAAATTATTTCTAGTTTATTTTGGAAGAAGTTTTCTGGGCTTAAGCAAGGCCCTGAAGATACCTAGAATTTAGAGACAAAGAAGAGAAGTTCTTCTATAACGAAACTAGCATGAGCAAAGGCTTAGAGAAGCAGCATATATTTGGGGGACTCTGAAGAAGCTAGCAATATTGAAGGTTTATACTGATGAGCATTTGGTAGGCAAATGAAGGTTATTTACAGAGAGCTTTAAATACCGGGAAAAAAGAGGTTTAGCTTTAGCCGACAGAGAATAGAAAGCTATGCAAAGTTTTTGAGTTTTACATCAGTATTAAGAAAGTATGTTTTAGCATTTATCACTTACAGATTATAAATTAGTCACTTACCTCCCCAACTTAAAAACAAAAAATTGGGCACATGATGAGATGAGCACTGGGTGTTACATGCAAGTGATGAATCATTGAACACTACATCTAAAACTAATGATGTACTCTATGTTGGCTAATGGAATTTAAATTTAAAAAATTAAATTAAAAAATAAATAAAAAATTTAAAGCTCAGTGTAAAGTCAACTCAAACATCTCTTTTCCTGACTATGTCCTTTCCCATTTTCTCTCCCTCTACTTCAGATTTGGTAACAAAGAAGAATACATGGCATTCATGAATGATTTTTTAGAGCATGAATGGGGTGGAATGAAGCGCTTTCTTTTGGAGATCTCTAATCCAGACACCATCTCAAACACCCCAGGCTTTGATGGTTACATTGATCTGGGCCGAGAGCTTTCAGTTTTGCATTCCTTACTGTGGGAAGTAGTTTCCCAACTTGATAAGGTAAAGTAGGTTGGAAGCATAATGGGAGATGGAAGTTAGAGAACCTGAATATACCTGAATTCTGGAGAGTATCCGCAGAGTGACAGTATTCATGCTTTCTGCTAGTTGAAAGCAACCTTTTGTGCTAGAAGTCTGGGAGTAAATAGTTATCAATTCCGAGTAAAATATGTGCCCTGCAAACCAAAAATTCTAGAAGGCCGTGAAATTATTAACATATATTTTTAATTATCTGAATTAATGGAGTATATATTTCTATAAATATATGTATGGAACATTATATATAACATGTCTTAAAACTTGCCTAGAAACTAACATCAAACATTGCTAAGTGCAGATTTATTCATGTATAGCAGGATGAGGTGATGAAACCTCTTAGGATAATTCTAACAAAAGTGTGGACTTAGAAAAATGCTGAGATTATTGTGTTTAATTAGTTTTACTCACGAGACTCTTTTATTATGCAAGTCAGAGGGTTCAGTATAACTATTAGTACTACTGAGTTACGTGGGATCTGAAAATTCTGATGTTTTCTTTCTCTACAGATATGAATTTAAAAAACAAAATACTTTTAATCATTTATTTTCTGAGTATAAGCTAAGAATTACATATTAATAACTAAATATATACCATGCCAATCATTTTCTTCCTTCTGGAATTTTTCAAAGAGAAATAGAATTTGTAATGGAAAGTAGTCTTAGACTTTAGCTAGGTTTATCATAATAATTATTTATTGATGTTTTTGTTTGCTACAGGTACTTCATAAATAGGTGTGGTGGTATGTTAGAATAACTTCAAAAGACAAATCTTTTCACATTTTTTGTGATAAGAATGTATTTGTTTTCCTCCATTTTCCTATTATCCTTAACAATGTTGTACCAATAAAATGGGGGGAGTAAGACTTATTAGTAAAGACCACTTTCCCGAGGCAATGTAAATGGTAGGGTGTCCTACTGTTTGTAAAATAATAAACTGTTTTGTATTCTTGAGGACCCCTTCTTCGCTTGTAGAAATGCTAGCTAGACTTTGAGTTGCAGCTGTACTGAGGATAAATTCCTTGAATATGAATCATGGCTCAGGAAAGTTGAGCAAGTAAAGGCTATTCTTTGGGTAGCATTTGACTGGCCACTCTACCCATCTGAGCGGAGTTGAAGAGTCTCAGTTGTGGAGAAGACACAGGAGACCCAGAAGCAGCCATGTAAAGCTGTCCTAGAGTTAAGGAGTTGTGTAAGACTCCATGAGAATAAGAATTCCCTAAAGAAGAAAATGATTGAGATGGATAAAGCCAATACTAAAAAGTGACTCTTTGTCAAGTAACCGCATGAGTGGGATGCGGATACAGTAATTTTGTGAAATAGACCTGGTTGATTTAGGATCAAGGCCTTCTTAACAGGCTTTGCTAAGTAAACATGCCTTCTCCTTTTTCATCTGTGTTTGGTCCTGGGAACCAGGAGTGAATCTTAGACACATCCCATAGAGAGAGTTTACCTGATATTGCTGCTTAAAAAAAGATTGTCTTGCTGATGCAAACCCAGTTGACAATAAGTCAGAGTTCCCAAAAGTAAATGGGATAGTGGATGGCAATATCAACTGTGTGCCCTGCAGTGCTCCAGACCCCTGAATGCAACACCTTCTTGTATGTTGGCATGCATTTCTTTTCTCACACGATGCCTTTTCTTTGGAAGTTCCATCACACTAGCCAATCCTCTGGTCTTGAAGTCCTTTGGTTAGAAGGTGTTTGGTTCTTCCCCTACACACACCCCCCCCACCTTGATCTACTAGCCTCCCAAAGATTTAGTTTGCTTTGCATGCCTATTTTAGTTGGAATGGCAATAGTTTGGTTGTTTTGAGCATGTCTTTTAATTTTTATTTGCATAATCCTAATTTCTATTTCCTTTCTTTCCTCGATGTCTGCTGCACCTTGTTTCGCCTCCTCCATTCATCTCGACGCCATGGTTCTGCTGCTCCATAACAATGCATTATGAACTTGCCACTCCCATATGCAAACACCTACCCTTCCCTCCAACCTACACCCCTCCATCAATGGGCATCGTTGTCCCAAAAACAATCCTTGGTGGATGTCACAATGCTTATTATCCAATTAGGGTGAAAATTCCTTCCTACAGGCGACCGTGGCAAAATTGGGACCTCTCCCTCGAGTTCTTGCTGATATTACCAAGTCTCTGACTAATCCTACACCAATACAACAGCAACTGAGACGCTTCACTGAGCATAACTCCAGTCCAAATGTCAGTGGAAGCCTCTCCTCTGGGCTGCAGAAAATATTTGAAGACCCCACTGACAGGTATGAAAGAATTGAAACTGTTGTCTCAGAGAGAGATAATGCTTAGGGATTTGGCAAAAATCTACTTAACTTATTTGTTGAATTTACAACCTGAAAGTCATGATCAATTAGAAAGAATCATCTGGCCTGAGATAATCCAATTGTTTATCATAATAATACACAAGATCTAGGATACTTATTTTCTAGAATGATATTGTAGAGTTATATTCAACAAACATAAAAAAAACCTAAGTCCACCTTAATGGGGGAAGATTAAGGACTCCATGAAATTTATATTTTCATATATTGTAGCACTCAAAAATCTAGAGAACCTCAGTTAATGTCATTTGAACTGTGTTGACAGGATAGGTAGATACAATGTTGATGCTTAGACTGACCCTCTTTTCTAGATTGGCAAGACTTGGGCCTTTAGCAGGGACCCTTTGGTTGTACACACAGCACTGCTCCCTCCTCTTGAAGGTTTAGACAGAACCCATTAACGATGAATTGGAATACCTCGGGAGGGTTTAAAAACTAACTAGGAAATGACTGGAATTCTAGTAAAAATCGAAGACAATGATGGAGTGGTATACACAATGTTATTCCCCACCTTTGGAGAGAAACTAAAAATGTTGGATTTTTAAGAATTGTAACGATGAAATCTGAGTTTAGAAACCAACATAAGTATCCACATTGGGCCTGTGAGCCTTCAGAAATGTTCATATGCCTTGGATTGAGAAATCTTAACTATTTTGAATTTGCCTCCAGAGTAATTAAGGGTCCTCTTTTTCCACAGTGATTTGCATAAGCTAAAATCTCCAAGCCAGGACAACACAGATAGCTATTTCAGAGGGAAAACATTATTACTGGTTCAGCAAGCCTCCTCCCAGAGCATGACTTACTCTGAAAAGGATGAAAAGGAAAGTAGTCTTCCTAACGGTCGGAGCATCTCCCTCATGGACCTTCAGGACCCTCACGCTGCTCAAGTGGAGCATGCGTCTGTCATGCTTGATGTGCCTATGCGCTTAACTGGAAGCCAGCTTTCCATCACCCAGGTGGCCAGCATCAAACAACTGCGAGAAACCCAGAGCACTCCCCAGAGTGCACCCCAAGTGAGAAGGCCCCTGCACCCAGCCTTGAACCAGCCAGGCAGCCTCCAGCCCTTGTCATTCCAGAACCCTGTCTATCACCTCAATAACCCAATTCCAGCAATGCCAAAGGCCTCTGTGGATTCCAGTTTGGAGAATCTAAGCACTGCCAGTTCCAGAAGCCAAAGTAACAGCGAAGATTTCAAACTCAGCGGGCCCAGCAATAGCAGCATGGAAGATTTCACCAAACGCAGCACCCAGAGTGAGGATTTCTCGAGGCGGCACACTGTGCCGGACAGACACATACCTCTTGCTCTGCCGCGGCAGAACAGTACCGGGCAGGCCCCCATCCGGAAGATGGACCAGGCTGGGTTAGGTGCCCGAGCCAAAGCCCCACCGTCCCTGCCACACAGCGCTTCCTTACGGAGCACGGGGAGCATGTCGGTGGCATCTGCAGCGCTGGTGGCCGAACCTGTGCAAAACGGGAGCCGGTCCCGGCAGCAGTCCTCCTCCTCTAGGGAGAGCCCCGTGCCCAAAGTGAGAGCGATCCAGAGACAACAGACACAGCAGGTAGGGGCGAGGGCTGGAGGGGTCTGGCTTCCACTGGTCCAGCTGGTTCTTTGTATAGAAATCACTAGGAAATCCAATTGCTAGCAGCATTTCCACTGAAAAATAGTTTCTGCAACTTTGAAATGGAAAGAGGAAGTGAAAAGTCTGGGAGGCTTCTGGTGAGGTGAGGCAGCAGCACATAGCTTGACTCATTCCCCTCAGGAGACTGACAGCCACGCAGAGGGCTTTTCCTTCTCTTCAAGCAGCTGAGCTGCTACCTGGGTTTGCACTGAGAACAGGTCAGTGTTGAATGAATAATTAGAACACATGAGCTACGAAACCTATAAGCCAGATCAACTAGAATGTATTTGGGGAATCTGGACATTAATCATCCTTAATTTTTTTTTTCCCTTAAGTTTCCAGAATAAACTTTGGCATTCTGAGCCAAGCGTTTAATGTAATTGCTCTCTACTCCATTCCCCACCTCCCTCTGAACATAACAAGTCTCATGTGCCTTTTCCTGGAAATGACTAGAAAAATAAACAACTGAACACCTCTAAAGGCAAGGTAAAGGAGAGAGGGAACGGATAGAAACACAGGTGGTGGACAAATACGCTAACCATTTACAAATCCCTTCTGTTTGCATTGGTAAGCCCAGCTAGTGTCACAGCCAATCTTAAGATTTCTGGACTTTTCTTCTTGACACATAAAAAGTTCTCCCAAGAATTTAGTTATTCATGGCTTCCCTACATACTACATTTTGAGGCACCAATACATATTTTGCTTTTGGGAACAAACTAATAACCTGAGCAATACATGTATATGTATATGTATACATTTAATATCTTTCATCTAAAAAAGATTTTTCTCCTTTGTATTTACTGACCTTTTTTTGAAACCTAATCATACTTTATAAGTAGTAGGGAGCTTTGTGATTGAAAGAGTTCTATAACAGATCCTTTTGTCAGCAAAACCACTGGTCAGAGGAGACTACAATAAAACCCCAAGTGTATCTTTTTAATGTATTTGGCTTTTTGTATAGGTAAGGCATTTACTGATTTGGCTGCTTCTGCCTCCATTCTGCTGTAATCAGAGGCCTTGCCCCTAGTTTGATAGTTATTGTTTTAAAAAAATTTAGCACACTGATAGAATCCTGGGATGCAGAAGCAGAGGAAAGAGATGAAAAGCACGACTAACTTAAGCAGATTCCTGCAGCCGACTTCCTGAGCAGAACCTCCTAGTTGGTCATTCTTTCTGGAGAAATTTCCAGAGAAATTCCTTCAGTCTTAAATTTTTCATTTTCGTTTTGTTTATATTTCCCCAATTCATTTGATTTTTTAAAGATTTATTTATTTTAGAGAGAGTGAGCATGAGCGGGGCGGGGGAGAGGGAGAGGGAGAATCCTTGAGCACACTCCCCGCTGAGCACAGAGCACAACACAGGGCTCAGTCCCAGGACCCTGAGACCATGACCTGAGCCGAAACCAAGAGTTGGCCACTTAACCCATTGAACCACCTGGGCACTCCCCCCAATTCACTTTTGATTCAATAAGCTTTTTCATTTAAAGAAAAGGAAAGAAGATTACATATAATGAAAATGCTTATGCATACTCATATCTTTCATATGTATGTCCTCTAATATCAATATATTTAATTTGTCAGAAGGTGGTCATTCACACCTTATCATGATCATTTCCACACAATGCTCTTATGCTAGCTTCGTGTTGAGATCAACTACTTCCAGAGAATCGAAGTGTTTATTGAGAGGAGAAAGGAAAGATAAGTAATTTTAGAGATGAAGTACTGTGTGGAGGCCGACATCCGCTGGTGGGGGGGTTTGTAGCATGGGGTCCCTGAGGATGGGATGGGGAGTAGAGAAGAATATTGGATTGGCAGAGAGGGACGGGACAGCAGAAAGGGCCCTCCAGCCTGCTTTTCAAAAGCTGACTCGGGCCCAGCCCTGGACAGAAAAGAGGAATGCTAACCCATTCCCCTGTATCATGTAGTCCTCAGTTCCCAGGGCCTGAGACTCAGACTGATGGTTTATAAATATTACAGATTACACAGCCTTCTGTGGGACCATCTGGAACCAATTGTCATTTATAATATTTAGGTGTAGGAAAATCTAGCACCTGTCACACAAGCAGTCAGTACATGTTTCTGTGGGTGAATAGAAGGCCGTCTGGAGAGACGGGAGGCAGGAAACGCATACAGTCTACGAACAACTGATTTAAAAATGTTTTGTGCCACAAGCCATCAATGAATTGGGGTATGTCTATGTTACATTGGTGCGAAGTGAGGCACAGAGTGAGATGGCCTAGTGCGGCTCTGTATATTCATCTTTGTTTATGCCTTGGCTGGTAATGCACCATCATATCAGTTCAAGCATAAATCACTGTATTTTTATTGCTCAAGTTTCTGGTTTCTCTACATGGGCTTTTTCTATGCAGATGGTTTATTCTTTCAAAACTTATGTTGTTATTTTTTATGCCTTATCTTCTGGTTTCTTGCTTTTCTCCTCTCACTCCCATAAAGCCTCTGAATTTCTATATAATCAGCACATTTTTGGCAAATTCCTTTGCATATTGTAATTGCAAATTGTGTTGGGGAATTCTTCTCTCCCCAAAACTAGAGGATTTCTTTGTGGGGATTGTTCTGTAGGCGTCTGTAATTATCGGTGGCTTTGTCCCATGCAATTCCATCTGTATCTTAGCACAAAGGAGTGCCCATTGTTGGCGGCATGACTGGCTTCGGTCTTCATATACGTACTGAGTGGGAAGGAAATAAAATCCTAGTGAAACAATCTACAGGAAAGAGAGGGGTTTTTTGGGGGGGTGGTTTGTTTGTCTTTTTTTTTTTTTTTTCAGGAAACTGCCTTCAAATTTTTTTACCCTTTTCAGCTTTATTTGGATTTTTCCCCCCCTCATTTTCCTCCATTTTGTTTTTCATGTATCATGTGCTATCTATGTATAATAGACTGTACTTACAGTGTATGTGTTCGGATATAGTGTGTTACGGAACCGTAAAAATTCAAATTTGAAGAGCCTTTTAAAATAAAAAATTCAAATTTGGGGCTCCGGGGTGGCTCAGTCGTTAAGCGTCTGCCTTCAGCTCAGGTCATGATCCCAGGGTCCTGGGATCGAGCCCCACATCGGGCTCCCTGCTGCGCAGGAAGCCTGCTTCTCCCTCTCCCTCTCCTACTCCCTCTGCTTGTGTTTCCTCTCTCACTGTTTCTCTCTCTGTCAAATAAACAAATAAAATCGTAAAAAAATAAATAAAATAAAATAAAAAATTCAAATTGGACAGTTCTGTTGGAAGGATGCTGCCACTATCACGTGGGGATGTGTTGAACCATCTCCTAACCAGCCTCTTCAGGGACCCTCAGAGTTGACTTCTTTAGTCAGCCCTCTCTTGGTGTTGACAGCAGAAGTGCTCCTCACTCCGAGAACCAGACTGTTTCAGATTTGGAGAAGCTGAAATCAACAAGCCTTATTTATAGCTAGTAAATACTAGCACGTAAGGGGGACTGGCCTGTTCTCCATTGTCCTCAGCGTAGCCAGGCTCTGACTGATGACAGGATCGGAGAAACTGCTGTCTCAGGCCCTTTTGCCCTAAAGCATTAGTATTTTTCCCAGAGAAACCCTAGACAGCTTTATCTCAAAGCAGAGATATTCCAAGTAGGAATTCCTCCTGCTTTTCTTTTTGTCTTTTTCATCCTTCCTTTTCTTTAATGATCCACCGTTGAAAGCCAGTGGATATAAATACTTTTCCTAAGGCTATAGCTAAGCAAAATGGGATTTGAAGCCCTTGCCCAACCTCTTTTCCCAATCTCTTTGACTGTAAACCAGAGATAATAGATTTTGCTATCTGTGATAATGCCTAAATAATAACTAAATAACTACTAATAAAAACTAGAGATAATCAATTTTGTTATCTATAATAATGCCTAAATAATAATTAAATAACTACTACTAATGAAAACTAGAGATAATAAATTTTGCTATCTTTGCCAGCTTGTAAAGGAGATGGAGCAATCATTGAGGAAAAGCCTTTGATGCACTTCCAAAGGATTAGAGGAAAAACATATAGTATCTTTCTCTTAGTAATACAGTATACTTTAGTAATAAATTCTAAAGAGAACCAGAGTATTAATAAATGAATATTTTATTGAGCACCTATTGTGCAATTACATTGCTACCATTCAAAAATAAACTGTATAAAATGGTGCCATGCATCAAGGATTGACCATCTAATTTGGAAATAAGACCAGCACACATAAAACCGGGGAGTATGTCAGAGGGGGAGACGAACCATGAGAGATGATGGACTCTGAAAAACAAACTGAGGGTTCTAGAGGGAAGGGGGGTGGGGGATGGGTTAGCCTGGTGATGGGTATTGAGGAGGGCACGTTCTGCATGGAGCACTGGGTGTTATGAACAAACAATGAATCATGGAACACTGCATCAAAAACTAATGATGTAATATATGGTGATTAACATAACAATAAAAAAAATTTAAAAAAAAACCAATAGAAAAAAAAAAAAGGAAGAGACAGTATATAGTTTTCTAAATAAAGAAACCAAAAAAAAACCCTCTATTTTAACTATTTTTTATTTGTTCAATATTACTTTTCTGTTCTTTATGATGTTGTAAAGATTTTGCCATGAATACAAGGAATAGTTAATATTTTTTCAAAGTTATTGACCGCCTACAATATGCCATGCAGTGTGCTCGGATATATTAGGAAGTGGTTGAAAATCAGATTCAACCAATAAAATAGGAATAGACCCAAATGTCCAATTCCATCACACACTGTCTTATAATTCATTGGACATTGTTAGTCCTTCTGAAGATATGGTAGCTACCACCATCACCAGTGGAATGAACCAAGTCTTGTTTTTACAGCTTCTCACTTAACAGTCAAAGCCTAGATTGTGCTAAGGAGTCATCACTGTTGTTTTAATATGCTTTAAGGGGCTAAGATCTCTCCTTAGTGTGTTTTAGGAATATCTTTAGTGTGCAGTGCATTTATAGGTACTCAATAAATAGCTACCCCATGACAGATCACAGGGAAAGAAAGTCCATTCATGCAACATCTTGTTAACTGTATAAAGCAGAAAGCTATTGAATTAGCTGCCTTGAAGTAATAAATTCCAAACAGTAAAGTTGTTACTAGTTTTGGTACCTGCTTTATCTCAAACCACTACTGAATGATAGAAAATCCTGGTTTCACAGAAAAGCAGCTTTTCTGTGCCCTATGTGCTAACGTGATAAGATTGTAAAATTTAAAAAGGATTTGTCTCCTTTAAATAGTGGCTTTCTATTAATTTTTTAAAACTCAGAATCACATTCTTTTGTCTTCCAGGTGTACATATATCAAATAAAAACCTAAACCTCTTGTAAAACTATTTTTCTCTGCCAATGCTGAAGCAAATTTTTGTGCTCTGCTTTTAGAATCCAGTAGGGGGAGAACGTGTGTGTGTGTGTGTGTGTGTGTGTGTGTGTGTGTGTGTGTGTGTAAAGTACCTTGCCATTTACAAAATGCTTTTACATGCTGACTCATTTGTTTCTCATAATAACTTTTTTTTTTAAAGATTTTATTTATTTATTTGACAAAGAGAGAGAGAGATAGCAAGAGCAGGAACACAAGCAGGGGGAGTGGGAGAGAGAGAAGCAGGTTTCCCTCCGAGCAGGGAGCCTGATGCGGGGCTCGATCCCAGGACCCTGGGATCATGACCTGAGCCGAAGGCAGACGCTTAACAACTGAGCCACCCAGGCGCCCTCTCATAATAACTTCTGATGTGGATAATTATTACCTTCCTTTATAGATGATACTCTATCCTATAGGCCAGTGTTTCCAAAGTTTGATACTCAAAATTATTTAAGTATGCAAGATGTTTATTTAATTACGTAATTATTTTAACATGTATTAGAAAAATATATAACTGTTAATATTAAAATATATTTATAAATATATATATAACCTCAAACTCATGATTGTACTGATGTTATTGCTTAGCATAAGGACTCAGCTAACAGGAAAAAGTTGTTTTAAAGGGATAAGTAATATATCAGTGATGATGTGGTTATGACAAGAATAATAAAGTGATACACAAATGAATGAAGTATACAACATACCTAGATACCGGAGTGGAGATGGAAATAGACTTTTAAGAACTGAAGATCTTGGAATTTAAGACATGTTTATATGTTTCTTGACACAGTGGAGAAAATGGCTTTAAAGGAGGAACTTCTAGAAGTCCATTAACAATTGCTTTGCTTATGTTTGCCTCTGGCATGATGCCACTTTTTATTGATACCTATCTCTAATCTGTTTGCAAATCAGTCAAACCAGGTTCTGCTTCAGACCTTTAAGAACCACCCTCCTATGACTTGTGTATGTGTATTTTGTAGAGTTTCTCCCAACCAGTATTTTTCATCTAGTCTTTCTAAATTGCAAAGTCATCAAAAAAAACCTTCTTTTAAAATAGCTATCTAGAGAGAGTTTAACTGGATTCTATTTCAGAATGACATAAAGATAATCTTAAGGTAGATATAGCTCTGCATGGGAGAGAAAATTCCCTCCAATTATGAGATTACACAGTGCTGGTCCTCAAAATAGAAATCTATTTTAATTCTAAAAAGGCTAACTCAGGGGCAGCTGGGTAGCTCAGTGAAGCGTCTGCCTTGGGCTCAGTGCCTGCCAATCCCCCTGCTTGTGCATGTGCACTCTCGCTCGCTCTCGCACTCTCTCTCTGTCAGATAAATAAAATCTTTTAAAATAAATAAATAAATAGGCGAACTCACATACAATGCTGTGTTCTCTCTTTCTTTCCCTCCCAGCCTCTCTCGTTCTATCTCTCTCACAAGCACACCAGAGAAAAATAATTTGTTTTATATTCCTAGTATCATTTGTAGAGAAAGCATTAATGTTCAATAGCTTAATATAAATTATAATATCCAATTCCAGTTTTCTAAACATAAACATAAACATAAACATAACATCCAAGCTCTGTAGTTTCCGAAGGACTTTCACATACATAATTCACATATCTTATTCCGTCCCTTCAACTCTCTGAATCAGGATAGGTATGTCGGTGATGGTGGTGATATCCCTAATCAGTAGATTAAGAAAAGAGTATTGAAGAGATTAAGGGATAGTTTAAGTGGCAGGGTCACTCCTTTTTTTTTTTTTTTAATTTTATTTATTTATTAGAGAGAGAGAACACGAGCCGGGGGTGGAGCAGAGGGAGAAACAGACTTCCCGCTGAGCAGAGAGCCCAATGTGGGACTCTATCCCAAGACCCAGAGATCATGACCTGAGCTAAAGTCAGAGGCTCAACTGACTGAGCCACCCAGGCACCCCAGGGTTGCTACTTACGGCCAGAATTCTTATCACTCTGTATATCAATATTGGAAAAGGACAATTTATCTGGCTATCCTAACTGGATCGAAATATCCCTTAAACTAATCCAATATCTATTGTTTTGATCCTGTATTCATCAAGAAACTGTCTGGTCTAAAATATAGACTTCTGAGTGGTCTTCATCCATCAAGAAGTCAGCACTCTGTAAAAATGAGCAGTGTCACTTGTTTTTTTCTCTTTGTCTAAATGATTAATGTGAAAATTATGGACTTGGCATTCTGATAAATAAACGGGTACCCTGTGAGTTTGTTTAGCATTAATCAGTTTGTTGGTTCCTGATCGTCTCTGGGTTACACAGCCATTTCCTCAGCTGAGCAGTCAACCATCAAGTCAGGCCTTTTCTCTCGTTCTTACCATCACTGACATTTACTGGTAATTGGACCACTGGACTAATGAACAATTTTAAGGCCTTGGCTTTCTTTTCTTGATGATAAGAATTTTCGTGATGCATAGGAATTTCTATTCAGAATAGTTAATTCTTATACAAGTAGATATTCTCATTCCTCACCCCCAGCCCTGTCTTTAATAAAATATTACTTAGAACTGAGAGTATTTATTGGGTCACAGTTTTGTCCTCCAAGAATAACTCTGTTTGAGAAACCGAACTAGTGAGCTGTTTGGGGATGTGCTAATAAGTGTTTCTGATGCAGGTGCAGTCCCCTGTGGACTCTGCCACAATGTCCCCAGTAGAGAGGACAGCAGCCTGGGTGCTGAACAATGGGCAGTATGAAGAGGATGTGGAAGAGACTGAGCAAAATCAAGATGAATCCAAGCATGCTGAGAAGGTAGAACTAACTAGCCTGTCTTTGTTAACTTCTTCCACCCACAGGGATAGTCCACCAGAATGGTAGTCTAGCCAACATGATCTCTTCCCCTCCCCGGTTTCAACTCCACCTCTCATGTTATCCAGCGTATACACATCTGTATATAACAAATCAGTAGTGTCTCTGTGCGAAAATATGCAGAAATGTCTGTTAGGCTAGGGTGGGAGGATTAATTTTCTTTTCACATAAGTTACCTTAATTTGGAGACATTCTGCTATTCATTTCCAGTCATTGAAGGGGAATGTTGTTTCTATAAACTGGTTGTTAGTCTTCAACCAAGGCCAAATTTATCCTTGGACTAGACTTCTTTCCCAGATCTTGTTTAATGATTTTGTCTTTTTTTTTTTTTTTTTTTTTTTTTTTGCCTTTTTCCTTTTTTCCTTTTTGCCTTTACTGGATAAAGAACTTCTAGCTCTATATTGATTTTAAACAGATATTATCTATTTCTGTTTTGTTTTAAAGAAAAGTTGACGTAGAAAAAGGGTTATCACATAAGAGGCTTGACAGCATATATGGCAGTCTCTCACTTAATTACAACCACACAACTAGTCCTGCTTACTTAGCAACATGATCCTAAAATATGCTTCCTGATGCAGTCTGCCTTTTTAAACTGTCGTGAAAATTGTCATCTTTGACCTTCTGGATAAAGAATGTAGTTTAGGATCATGATATTGGGTAAGCAGAAGCTAACTGCCTGATTGTCAATTAAATGGGATATTCTGTGAATATAGCTTGCATTTTACCGTACAGATTTATCATGAATTACTAATGAATTTAAGTAGACCATATGCAAGAAAGCTTATTGCTTCTCACCTCACCTAGAAATGTGACGTTCCAGTGTACTCACACCCCAGCTACTGCACTGTCAGTACGAGAAAGGGCTGGGGTTCTCTAAAGCTTTAGTGAGAATTTGTTATATAAAGCTTTAGTTTATATATATTTATATAAAGCTTTAGTGAGAAAACAGACATACATGTTCCATCCGGCAGAACCAAATTGAGCCGATGAACCACATCATGAAAAGGGGCCAAGAGGCAGTATTAATCAGCCCTGGAGAATATGTAGGCCTTTTGCTTAGTGCTTGTGACCTGAATATTTTACCCCTGTATAGTTGGGGAGAAAGCAGCAATAGCTTACTTTGCCACCAGATTCTATTTATTGAGTTAGTAGCGTAACAGTATAGAAAATCCGCTTGTTCTCTAAAGGGCTGATTCTAGTAGAATGAAAGAATGAGGGTCTGACGAGCCAGAACGTGTCAGAGAGCCTCCAGTATAGGTGACGGTACACAAGTCTTTTCTCTGGTAGACAACTGGCTTTGGCCTTATTTTAAGTGATTTATCAGGCTTCTAAGTACTTGATCTTTTTTTTTCCCTGCCCCCATTTGATACAGATTGGATGTAGCTTGCAGCAACTGGTAGTTAATGTGGAAAGAGATACATAACATATAGATTCGAAATGCCAAGTTCAGATTAAAAATGTGATTTTAGGGGGAGAGAGGACAGAGCTCCTTTACCATTTATGCCTTTTGATCGTTTTTAAGAATATTAGCAGCACACGGAATGGCAGCTCAGACAGCATCCAACCACCTTGATTTCGAAAACCAACATAACTCCAGTTCCCCCCCACCCCCCGCCTTGTCTTTGATGCCTCTCTTCTGCTCTAGTATGAGCAGGAAATTACGAAGCTGAAGGAGCGCCTGCGAGTGTCCAGCCGGCGGCTGGAGGAATATGAACGCCGCTTGCTGGTGCAGGAACAGCAGATGCAGAAGCTGCTGCTGGAATACAAAGCCAGGCTGGAGGACAGCGAGGAGCGCCTGCGCAGGCAGCAGGAGGAGAAGGACAGCCAGATGAAGAGCATCATCAGCAGGTCAGAGCTTCAGCTGGTGGTGGATGTGGGCCAGTTAGGGGCACAAAGAGATCGGAAGATGATCCAAAGAATCCTGAAGTCATGGCGGCAAAAGCCACTTCAGTTCTGCATATGCTCTGTGGGACTTCGTACGGATGTGATGCATGACCGTATCTCTTAACATTTTCTAAGTGTGAGACCTTCCTACCCTTCCTTTGAAGACAGAGGTAGTCGGTTTTTCTTTCATCATAATAATTAGAAAAAACGAAAATGTAGCGACTCACTTGAAAGGTCTTAGTATTCAATGTCCAGGATTCCCTTAGGCCTTCATGGGTCTTGAGACGTGGAAGGGCAGCAGCAACGGGTATCTTCAGAGCCAGAGAACTGAGGGAGGGAGAGTGCCGAGAAGTCCAGGGAGTCTCCGGGAGGGGTCGGTTCTACCAAGCACTTGCATAGCACTCACCCTGGGCCGGGCACTTTTGTTAAGCACTTTACAAATAATAATTGGTTTAATCTGTCCATAAAGATGTGTTTAATGCCAACCTCTGAGGCAGGCGTTATTCTCATTTTACAAATCAAGAAACAGGCTCCAAAGCCATGAAGTCCCCTGCCCGAGGTCACTTGGCAGAGCAGCCAGGATTGAAGCCAGGGAGTCAGGCTCCAGAGCCCAGGCTCAGAACCACCGTGCTTCACTCCTGTCAGATGCTACCGAGGGGTCAAGCAAAATGAAGACAGAAAAGCTTGGTCGTTTCAGAAGTATGGAGGGAATTAGCAGTCTTGGAGCCGTTTCATGGAGTTGAACGTCCATGGGTTAAGATGCAAGTGGCACCAGAGAGAGAAAGTAGGCCGCCTAAGTGTAGTCCCCTCTGAGAAACTCAGCCGTGCAGGGAGAGAGGGACGGCTGTCCCCGGGGAACTTGAGAATGAGAGGGGGGGTCATTTGTTTTTTCCTGGGTGGTTTGCTAGTTTGCGATGAACTAAGCTGTGCCGGGGGAAGGATCTGACAGAGGAGAGGGAGGAAGCGATTCTGGGGACCCTGTCCCAGAGATGAAAATGCACGGGATCCAGTCACTGGCAGAGAGGTCAGCCTTGGATGGCTCCTTCCAAGGTGGGAGAGAAGAAAGCAAGCATGATCACGGACCTCTCACTGGGGAGGGGTGGAAATCTGGACTCTGCTGAGTTTGGGTGTCTTGTCCCCTACGTCAGCTGGCCTTTGACATATGTTCTCGATGTCTCCTTGCTGCCACGTTCTAGGCTGATGGCTGTGGAAGAGGAACTGAAGAAGGATCATGCTGAGATGCAAGCAGTTATTGATGCAAAGCAAAAAATAATCGATGCACAGGTGAGCAGGCCTTGAATCTAGTAGAAGGCACTTGTTTATAATGACTGTTCAATTTCCTGACTTCCGACCCTTCGGAAATGCCCAAGGCATGTACTGCAAAAATGGGTCATTGGGAAGTTCTCAGCATTACCTTTTGAAGATTAAAAGAGTCTCTATGTGACCTGTATTACTTTTCCTTTCTTTGACTGGTGACAAGTCTGTTAACCCAGCAAAGTATTAGCGTGCTTAGAGCAGTTGCTTGACAAATCTCAACCTAGTGCATGATGGGGTTTCCTTCTTTCCTTATGGAAAGGAGGGCATTCTCTAAGGGGGTAACTGTGAAAAGTACACCGCATGTGTCTGGCTTGTGACCTCCACTGCCCATCGCTTGGCTGTGATGTTCACGGTCTTGTTAGTCACGTCCACTGTGCCATTGACCTCTAGCCCCACAGACGAGTGGAACTATAGGGGAAAGACAGGGTTGTGGCAGGTACCTTTCCTTCCTATTCTTTCGGTGCAGGGTTTGGCAGGGATGCTTGGGATTTGCTTGGCTGCCCTCCTTCATTGGCACTGTGCTTAGAGAGCCTCTTGGTTTTGATGAAATCAGAACCTGGGCCTCTGCTCGTTGTAGCTTACACCTGTGACACTAATGGCAGGATGACTGCCAAGAGCACCTCACAGGGCACATCAGTGATCAGAGCCAATCCAGGCGGCAGGAAACATTGCGGATTTGGTGTCATTTTATCATTGCAAAATATGGTTGTATTTCTTAGAGTGAAATAAATAACAAAAGGCAGGTGCGGTTTTGTTAGTAGCTGGTCTAGCCACCGAATGTATCCCCTTCCTAGAGACAACCAACCCACACGGGTTTGCATTTCTCACCCTTAAAGACCTTATCATATCCCCAAGCTATGGAATAAAAATGGGAGCAAGGACTTTATCAGGGACCTTCTCCACATAGGTGACCCTCTGTGTCGGAGCCCCTGGGATTATTAAGCATGCACTTAACACCCCCTATCTGGTTTCCTGACAGGGTTAATGTGGGATGGGGTTTATTTTTCAAAGGAGGTGGGAGGGAGGCTGAAAGCAGAGTCGTGCAAGGAGGCTTCCTGGGCCCGATGCTCCACAGACACACCCACCTTGTAGGCCAGTGTGAGCTGTGACACTCTCGTCAGCGTAGCTACTGGAATATTTTGGACTCTGTAGTTTCTGGATATTTGGACCTCATAAGAATCAGAAGAAAGGTCTGCTGTAATGATCTGACTTGGTCCTTTTTTTAAACCTTTCTGGGTGTCCCCAAGGTGGGTGAGGGAGGGGCAGTGGACACAAGGCCATCTTGCCGTACATACTATAAAAAATTCATCCCAGAGCCTTCAGAGAGATGACCTGAATACAGAAAGCAGCTTAGTCAGGAAAACCACTGTTAATAAGTTTTCACTGGTGGGTTTTCAGTGTGACAGAAGGATGCAGGAAGAGTCCTATTAATAATCACACCAGGAGAGATTTTGGTTCTGCTGAGATAAAACAGACCATTTTCATAATTCCAGCTGTTCTAAAACTGTGTCAGTCTTGAGCAGAGGAAGCTTGGGTGTGTCACAGTGGTGGCTCTGGGCACAGAGCATTTCCCTCTTCATGGCTGCCTGCAGGACAGCCTTATTAGCTTCTAGCCGGTTCTACCCCCTCCCGTCCCCTATTTTGACATCGAGGGCCAGATGACTGGGTGTGAAGCTGGAGTCAGGCATGGACGGTGAGCACAAGGAAGGGAGCAGGATCTATCAGGCCTCAAAAGCTCTGGAAAGTAAGGACCATCTGTCAGTTAACCAGGAGGGTGTTGCTGTTCAGGGACGGGTGAAATGTGATCCTCAGAGCATTAGTCAGCATCAGCTTGTGGTTTGGCTAAACTAGATGTTTTGGGTCCATACCTCAAGGCAGTGGTTTTCAAATGCTTTGATTGTGGACTATTTTGGTCAAACCAGAGGGACCTTCCATAGGTCACTTTCCAACTGCTCGTACTGAGCACCACCAGCAAGGACCACTTTCAGCTCAGGGATGAAATCACACTGAGGTTGGCTGAATATAGTAAATTACCTTGTCAGACACGGGCATTAATGTACAGTAAGCTTTCTACCAGAGGCCCACCAGGGATCCCTGAAGAATACTTGGAGAATTCACTGGACCACATTTTGAAAAACAGTGTACGGTGTATAGCACAAATCATAAACACTAAAGCTAACTTTAAAAAAAAAAAATTATAACCTCCAATTCCAGCTGTTGTCTTACTGATACATTCAAGTCTTATTATAGCAAAAGACTTTGAACATCTTGGGGCAGCCTTTGTAATGAATAACTTTTTATATCAGAGCCTGTCCTTTGTCGGGATCAGTCTTACATCCTAAGTGTCTGATGGAGCAGAGCAGTCCTTCTGGCTCATTTAATAGAATGCACACATGTTTGGGGTGAAAGCTTCCCAGTGAGGTAGCCCAGCCTTTTAGGTCTCTGGCATCTTCCTTGGTGCCACTGGTAGTGGAAAATATTTCTCATGTGAATACGGTTTGCTTTCCTTATATTCGAGCTGAGCCCAGCATTTCCCAAAGCACTGAAGGCCTGGTGCCCAGTGAACTGGTTTTCATCTGTGCCAGCAGTCCTGCGCCCCTCTGGGCAAGGCTTGTTGCTGAGGTCAGCCTGTCCGTCTCCTGCACTTTATGCCGTGAGGCCCGGCCTGGGTCAGCCACCATCTAACTGCACTGCAGGACGATGAGCATTGCACTGGCCAGGCCAGAACCAGCTGTCTTGGACCTTGTAACGCAGCCATGGGGATCCTGGTGATGGAACTAAGGGGATCTTTTCTGAAGCATCAGACCAGGGACTGTGCCACTCTCACCCCCCCAGGATCTCTCCATGTGACTCAGATGGAGAACAGAGAAGGGCTTCCTCCTCTGAGAAGCAAGCAGCTGCCTAGTTACTGTTGCAAGTGATATCTCCGCTGTGTTAAATTACAGGTCATAAATGGAGATGAGATTATTCAAACAGGCAAGTAAACCCAGTCCGTTCTGTAGCTGAGCAGTCCCAGCCCTGGTCCGGGACACCGGCCTCCTACCCATTCCAGCTCCTACAGCCCCCACCCTGGAAAGCCTTCCTGTCAGGCGTGGATTGCTTTGCCTGTCAACCCAAGCGGAATCAAAATGTCAGAGCATCTTTGTCAACTGACCTTGACTTTCAAAAGTCCCTATTTGATGATTTTTCTTTTACTTTTTGTTTTATTTTGAGATGTTGGCCGTGGGGGGAATTACAAAAGGGGATTTGTCCACTTGGAAACTTTCAGCTGTTCAGCAGGGGGGTTATTTGGCTTCAGCTGTTACTCTTGTAGGAAATAAATAATTGCAATCATTCTTAGCCTTCTTTTTGACCCTTTAAGAATCAAATAACTTTTTACAAATGCCTAAAAAAATTTTGGGGGGGTGGGGTAAACCTGAAGAATCCTACTTTCCTTCTTATTGGGGCCTTATAATTTATCCTAATATTGAAATTTCTTTTTTAATCATTTCAGGATATTAACAGTTACTCTGTTCAGAGACCATTCTTAACCAGAGGGGGAAACATCGTATTTGGCCCCCCACTCCTTGTTTCCTGGTAACCACTGCCCAGTCCTTACCTCCTGGCTTTTTAAAGATCTAGACTCGTTATCCCAATAAACTCCATTGGCTATGATTTTTTTAATTACGATTTTTTTAAGCCTCACAGATCTTTCTTTCATTGAGTTTTGCCTACCCTCAAAATGAGTTACCCTCCCAAAATAAAAAGCATCTTATACTAGATGAATGCTTACCTAATAATGCTGATTTTATGTATCTTACCACCTGAGACTTCCATCAGAGAAAAGGAGAACATTTTTTTAATGCCAGTAACAAGGGTCTTTTTTCATACTTTTGAAACCCCCAGCCCTGCTGCCCCGCCCCACCCCCAGAGTAGGAGATTAAAGGGCAGCATTTACTTGATGCTGTTGTCTGTAATGCTTTTGCCTCCAGCATCCCCCAGGGCAGTGGAGGGCAGTGGTCCTCCCTCCTCCGGCCCCCTCCTGGCGGCGCGTTGCTGGGAGCACCCCGACATGGCCCTGGGGGGCTGCTGCCCGCTATCGAGGAGCAGCATCCAACCCTCAGCCCTTCCTGCCCTCTCTGCACCTCCCCGTGACCCGCCTTACCACGCTTTTCCCCGGGGTAAATTCAGACACTCCAGGGGAGGAAAGCTGCTTTTGGCTTTGGGGCTTGTTCCTCACATGTTTTTTTTTTCTTTCTAATTTCATGAACATAAGTAAAGACCACCCCCCCTCAGCGTTAGCCTCTTTTCTGAAAAGTGACAACTTCATGTTGGAAAGGTTCTGGAATGATCTCCCTACCTGCTGAAACTAAGATTAGGGTTTCTCTCCTAATCTTTGTGAGACTGATAATATTTTGACGGGATGATTTCTTTTCTTAGATGAGCGTACTTTCCTTTAGATTGCCATATTTTGATGGGGTCGGGGTGGCCCTTTTTTCTCTCTTGGTTTTTTGTTTTGTTGTGTTTTTTTTTTTCTTTTTCGTGTATGTGTAATTCAACAATCTTTGGTTCCAAAATATTGATCCTAAGACATTTTTTTTTTTCCCCCAGAGACTCAAAAGGAAAATGAAAGCAATCTCCTTATTGGGTAGCTTTCCTGGAGTAACTCTGAGCTGGAATGAGTCGAGGAGCTTGTGTTCTCTGTTTGTTTTCATGTGTTATGTTTCTGGCATCCCCTTTCGGCCACATCTCCCTTCCCATATTCAAATGACCCCTTGGTCTGAGCTTCTGGCTGCTTTTTCCCCTCTTGCTGTTGCATCCTCACTTTGTTGGTGACTAGAAACTGCCACCATGTATTGTTGTAATTTTGAGCACAATGTGAATTCTCTCCAAATGTGACTGATGTGTCCTCTTGAGGGGCCGAGAACCCATAGAGCACATGCACTTCTCCTCTGTGAAATGAAACCTCTGGTGCTTCTTTCTTTGCCACCTGATTTCTGTGTTTTAATTTTGACCCAAAGCACTTAATACTGTAAGGCAGCTTGACACCCCTGTTGCACAGTCTGAAGTAACACCTGGTGTCTTGTTCACATCATCCTAGCGTCCCAAGGGATTATTAATAACCAGTCCTGCTGTGCTGAAAGGAAAAAAGAGAGAGAAAAGAAACACAGATGCACTGGGCTCAGGGGAAGCTGAGCCTGAGTAGGGTGCAGAAAGAGGCAGAGACGTTCCATTTGTCTGGGAAGCATCATGCATACTGCTGTTTGATAGAAAGCATTAGAACAGTCATTCAGTGGAGCATTACCATGTGGTTTCCTGCATGTGGCCTGAATAAAGCCCCGATTGGTGTGTTGCAGGAAAAGCGGATCGTGTCCCTGGATTCAGCCAACACCAGACTGATGAGCGCGCTGACGCAAGTGAAGGAGCGGTACAACATGCAGGTCCGCAATGGCATCTCCCCCACCAACCCCACCAAGCTTTCCATCACGGAGAATGGTGAATTCAAAAACAGCAGCTGCTGACGGCCTTTGTGACCACACAGACTGTGGGAGGAGACAGAAGGAAATGTCCCCGCTCTCCTGGCCCCAGCCCTCTCCCTGACCCCCCCAGGTTTACAGAATGTTGCTATTTCCGAACAGCAGAGTGGCGAGACACTCTTGAATGAAGAAAGGAACCTTGTCTTTCAGGGCATAAGGCTAAGACTTCCAAGGTCGATGCTTTCCCCCCATGTCTCTATGTACATAGGGAACTTAGTTCTGGGCCATGTACAGAAAATACCACTGTAATATACCAAAAGGAAGTGAATAATGTAGATTACCTTTTTAATTATTACTATTTTTATTATTGTTTTCCTCTTGTTGAAAGCACTGCAGTTGTTAGAGGAGGAAAAAGTAGGAACGACATGTGAGTGAGAGATGAGCCCATGGGCTCGGTAGGTAGAGACCAAGTGTCTATTGGATAGAAGCACGTGGAGTGCAATAGGACATCGTCAGAATGAATTTTTCAGGGATTCATCTGCCAGTCTAAAAACCCCACTCCGGCCCCCTTGTCCATTAGGAGAACATGCAAATACCAAGAACCAACCAAAACAATTGATCCCATTGATCAACCGAGACTGGTTCTGAATGGACAGCTGATGTAATTTGGGAATACACTGTTTCAGAAGACACAGATAAGAGCTGTTGCATCAAAACTGGACTTTAGGAGTGGTTTCTATTGAACTGTTGATGTTCATTTCCTTCTGTCTAGAGCAGATGGGAATTTTCCATTTTAGATAGGGGGCTTTTTTTAACCCCAGTTGTAATAAAGGGTGTTCTTTTTCCTCTTTAGAGTTTACAGAACTATAAATATTTGTGTCTCTGCATACCATCTTCATCTTCACACACTCACTGCCCTTTCCAAACCCCTGGTGGGAGCAGTCTTCACCAACAGGGTTCACTCTCCCCTGGAGAGATTGTTCAAATATGCTGTCCATAATCCATCCAAAATAAACACCCTTTCTTCCACACAGAAAAGGGCTAACCATACCATAGCAGGAATCTCTGAATATTTCCTATTAAAAAAAAAAAAAAAAACTTTTCTATGTGTAACTTAACAATTTTTGTTTGGGATAAAGATTTTATCCATTGTACTAGTAAATCTCCGGGCAGGGTAATTTTATCTCAGTCTTTAGCTTTGAAATGGCTTCTTCTAATTCCCTCACTAAAATTTAGAAAGGAAATCCAGAAGTCATGATTCTGCTTATAAACAAAGAAAATTAAAAGTGCAAGGACCATGCATTCCAGTCATTACTCCCATGTTCTTCATAGATTTGGCAATAATCACTCCATTTCACCGACTGTCATCCTTGGCTTTATTGTAGGACAGAAACCGTCGTGGAAGCTAATTTACTTCCTTTTTTCCAGAGGTGTGAAATGTCATCTTGAATGCGAACTTGATTATCAGAAGTATGGAATGTTATGTGTTAAAACACATTATATATACAAATATATATACATATATACTCACACATATGTACATAAAACTGCACAAATAGGAAAAGTTCATGCCTTCTCTGCTGTCAGATATAACGTTAAAAGGGTTTTGAATCTCTTTAAGCAAGATCTAAGCAGCTCTTTATCCTGAGAAAGCAACAACATTTCTCAAATGTTAAGGATGTTTATTTTAAATTATAAACTTTAAGGAAATTTTTTAAAAAGAAAAGGAAAAAGGGAGAGGGAAAAAACAAAGACCCGAGGGAGCCCTATGCACGGAGTGAGTGTTTCTACTGAAGAGAGTATTATAAGGAAACAGGAGGACATTTATCGGGTCCTCTGCTGGGTGAGGCCCAGCCTCGACATCTGTGAATAGCCTCCCTCTCGAGGCACCCCTGGCTTTCGCTTGGACCTCTTGAGCCCTCCCCTCTTCCAGGTGGATCTCTGTGTTGGACCTTGCATCTCAGCAACCTTCTGATGGCCCCCAACCTTTTAAAACATTTCCGTTCATAATCTTCTCGTCTCTGCCGGTCAGAGCTGTAAATCAGGGCTATTCCTTCTACTTATCTGATCTACGGTTTTCGTGCCCTCGGATATTGGGCACTTGGTTCATTTCTTGACACCTGGCAGTTGTTTTACAAATTCTGACCTCCTCCCTCGAAGCTTAGGGCACACTGTGGTCAAAATCACTTTACTAGGAAAACAACTTTACTAATTCTGAAGGTGTGCCCTGTGTTGGCTTGGGCGGCGGTGGGGGGGTGGGGTGGGGAATGTAAATGTAGGTGTCCTCGTTTAGAGCTATTCTCAGCTCCAGTCCCTTTTAATCTGTTCTTTGTAAAGCCTTCCATTGTGCCGCAGAAAACCTGGTAAAAGAAGTGTCAGTCTCAGTGGCCTTAAGTATGTAACTCGGGAGATGTCTTGCATTGAGGTTTGCAAGTTCAAAGTGTTGGTTATGGATTACAGAGGGCTGATCAGCTTACCTATATTGGGGGTTTGAGAGAGACACAAAAAACCAAATGTGCGTGTGATGGCTTGATGGCTGCCTCCAGCTTGGAGGCATTGTGGGAGCCCCTTAGAGGGCTGCCTGCTCTGGAAGATTTAATGCCCAAAATGTTTGGAAACATGATGCAGCCCTCTCTTATCAGGTTATCTTGAATGAAGAGAAAAGAGTTAAAAAAAAAAAATCAGAAGTCAGCTAGAAGTTCAGATTGTTCAGAAGTTCAGAAATTTTCGATGATCCTTTGAGCCTGTTCCTATCCAAACATTTTTCTGAGTATTTCTTTAGAGAAGCTGTCATCTGTAGAACTTATTCCAAAAGATTTTTTAAGTATAGAAGACTGCAGCAAACAGCTGGTAATTTTTATGGAGGTATTGCTTAGTTCGGCTTTTCTTCAGCCCAGAAGACTCCATCTAGATGTTCGGCCAGAGGAGGGCCTGGTTGAGGTGAGGCGGGCGGGTGAAGATTGCCATGGCCGCACTCCCCCTTCAGCCACACATCCGCCACATTGCAGGCTGCCTCCGGGCTGCGGTCCGCTGGCATTTGGGGTTCAGGGGAAGTGCTTGTGAAGCACTCGTCTAAGCTGACAGCCAGGCTTGGCCATTGACAAGGACAATGTGGGTGGGATTTAGGAATTCAGGAAAGGGCTTCCATACTCCCTTTTTATATCACCGGAGCGACAGGCTTTCTGGGCCAAAGCAGAAGAAAGAGTGACATTTCCACCAGGTCCTCGAGTTCCCCAAGTCTCAACAACATAAGCCGAGACCTAGGAGATGGCATCCAGGTAACTAGAACAGACACTTGAGCGCCCACCGTGTCCCAGGCACCCTCACCGAGGAGCCATCGGGGTCCAGGGCAGCCCGTTCGTGAAGAGACTGTGGTAAAATGAGCTAATCATGCTTTCTTCGCTGTTTGTTGTCTTCACTCAGTATCTAGATGGTGACAAGTCGCTTTCTCTGATCTGCTCTGAGACCTTCCCTGTGATGGTGTTGGACAGTGAAGGAAAGAGTAAGAGTTTCTGTCTCCGACTGCTGTATGACCTTGAGAATTTGCTGGACTTTAAAAGTAGAGCTTTCCAGATCTTTGTCAACCTCAGCCTTTGTTCTTGGAGCTGTGGTTCTTTTGGCCCCTGGCTCTCACTCTGTCCTCAGAGGTGCCCCAGGTAGGGAGCAGTTCTTCTCCAGACGTCCCAGGGCAAGACCGTGGCCATCGAGTGAGTTTGCATTAGTATTTGCCTTCCACCGAGATTGAGTTCTAGTTAGCTCCAGTTTGGAGCTCCTGAGAAGGCTGGTTGTGGGGCTGAACTTGGGGAAGGAACCCCCTTCGGGATTCCCTAAGTCCCGTGTGACCTGGAGCTCTGGAAGATTTAATGCCCAAAATGTTTGGAAACATCTTAGGCAGGGAAACATTCTGGGCTGGACACCAGACTAGACTGGTCACTGGGCCTGGCCCAGCAGCTCCTGAGGCCGTGCCACCTCCTCAGCGCACTGTCAGCTACACCCACGGGGGCCGCCTTCTCCCACGGATTGTGGAAACCAAAAGGGCCTGCTTTCTCCATTCCCCTTTCCCTTCTCAAGTCGCGTGTGAAATCGCCTGCTTGCCCCAACAGTAAATCTTTGCCTTCCTACCCATTACCTGAGAGCCAAGAATTTGGGATACTTTGTTCTTATCAATGTGTCAATTGGAAGAACCTATTTTACTGTCTTTTAAAAGCAAGATATGTTGGGGTGTTGAATTTTTAAATAGAATCTCTTTCCATGTTCGAGTGATTGTTATTAGTTCTAGAAGCATCCCCTTGTTGTCATGACCCAGTTATGAATTCTCTTGAGTTTAGGAAAGAAAAAAGTGATGAAATTTGCATGAGACAGAATAAATATCTTATGAGGAGAGAAAGAACGTGAAGATAAATGATCCGAAAGGGGACAGCAGCCGTCTCAGTAGCCCAGAGGTTCGAGGAAACAGGATTTATATCCTTTGCCTGATCTTAAAATACATAGATAAGTGGAAAGGCCGTCTCTGGAGACAGCACATGCACAGCCACACAAAACACACAATTCCTAGGGCTTCCTTTTTCTGAATGTTAGTCCATCTTACAGAACAGTGATTCCCAGACTTTCTTGAGCTTTTTAGGTTTTGTGCTCTCATTTGTTAGATGTTATGACTGTGGTTCGTTCCTCTTTAAAATGTATGTACCATATGTGTTATATGTATATATAAGTTAAAGTGACTTGAAATTGATTTGGTCTGACATTGTCTCAAGAATCCTAGATATCGTCATTGATACCATGTGGCTCATAGAAAGAAAGCTGAATATCACTGATCTGAGAGTAAGTTCCAGAAAGAAGGAGCTTTGGTTCCTGGTCAGTTAATCCTCAGGTGTTTGAGAAACCAAGCCAGCAGGACTTGGCAAAGACAGCGAGCCACCCCAGGAAAGCAAAGTGGTCGTTCTGCCGGTGTCTCAGCCGGCGTTTTCATTTCCTACTCCTCTCTTCCTTTTCATTCAAATGCCCTCGTGTTCCACTGGGAAGTGTTTTCGTTTGGGACCTAAAACCAGGTTTATCTCTTGTTGTAAAACACAGAAGCTGTGTTTTAGGGGCCTCCATCATCTGTGGGAGGGGTTCAAATGTTGGCATATAAATATCGTATTTATGTCATTTCTAAACTCCCAAGGGAGAAATTTCAGTTCCCAGTTCACCAAAAGGTTAAAATACTAATTGACTCAATGACCACTAACCTGCAGAAAGGTAGAAATAAATAGTAAAGGTTAAATTTTGACTGGTGCTTAGATATTTCCTTGTGACATTAAAATTAACCCAAGCAGACAGCAGCACACTAACCTGAGTACACCTGTGAGGAATTTACCTTCTAAATTTGATTCTGTTTTTCATCTCCAGGGCCTTAATAAGAATGTGTTAATACACATGACTATTTTACAATGATAGCTCTAAATAATTTATTTTTTATTTCAAGAAAGAGAAATACACCTTAGAAAAACAAAACCCAAGATTTTATTTTATTTTTAAAGCCATATTTTTGTGCTGGTAGCACTTAGATCGTTCCATACATGAGATCCATATCTGCATTTCATTACCTGGGTTTGTTCTAAAGAAGATTTATTTTTGTTCTGTGAATAATTTTTGATGGTTCTTGTACATGTAGAGATACAGATACGTTTGAGGTCTTTTATTGATATTCCTACAAAGAATACAAATAAACTTTAACTTTAAACATTTCAGACTAAAGTTGCTAATGTATTTGACATATTTACTACCTTATTGCTAGCATGTATCTGGGTGAGTAGAACACTTGGAGAAAAACCAGAAAGGAAATGTATGCAGGAACATTCTTCTGAGGTTATATTTTTTTTTCTGAAGTTAATAGTTTAACATTGAGAACAATGTGTCAGAGAATTTCCCAATTGACAAGTAAAAAATATTTACGTGCAGTAGGACAGACAGCTCGCATTAATATGTTATATTGTGATGATGCCCTTAGAGAGCTCCTCATTCTGAAGAACTTGCAATCTCTTTAATAGCTCATCGCTCGGAAGGAAAGTGTCCTCCACGTCATTTGGAAGCGTGGCCCCACTTAGCTTCCCAGCCAGCCCACTACTGTCCTCCCTTAATTCCCTAGGTAGATTAATTAATGGGGTTTGGGTCAGGATTTTTGTTGCTTCGTTGGGGTTTTGTGTTCTTGTTTGCTTGTCATTCTCCAGGTTACTGTCCCCAAATTCTTCCATCTGCTTCTGCTTACCTATTTCTATAAAATCCAGGAAGGCCATTTTTCTTCTCTTACATAATATTCTTGTGTGTGAGGTACAGGTCTGAAATCCTACCAGTCAGCCCTTCATATAGCTGGAGTTATTTCTAAAAGCCTGGAACAAATGTGTAGTCTAATGTACAGGAATGAAAAGACTAAAATTCACTCAAAATCCAGAGAAGATTGTGTGAGAAGGAGACTCCAGATCAGTCGACGTGGGCTCTTTCTTGTTTGCTTGGAAGCCAACCCATTTCAATCTGAATTGCCCATGACCTAATGTAAGCTTTAAGACTTCTTGGATCTGAAACATCAAAAAGAGAGAAACTGCATTGCTTTCTTGTGACCTCCTGGCCTAAGCTGCCCACCTCTACCCTTTATGTGCAGCCATGTCCTTTATTTTTCTTAGCCCCCCGCCTCCAGCTGCCTGCCTTCTGTCCTTAGCAGCTCCCCTAGTGGGAAAGTACATAAATCAATTTGGTTATAGGACACTATGGCCACCACCACTCACACCCCGCGGCCCCGGGGAAGGGGGGAGGGGGAGTCTGATGACAAAGGGGCTAAAACAAAGGACTTAATCAGGGCTTCTCAATCCTGTTAATCAGAATCACTACTGAACTTTGAAATCAGAAAAGAGGGGGGATGCCTCTTGAGCTCCCCCACTGACCAATTAACTAACTATATCTCTCTACGGATTGGGGTTGAGCTCTTTTTTCCACTTCCCCAGGGGATTCTAACTTGAGTTGGGGTTAACAACCACTGGTCCATAGTGAGCCCTGAGCGCTGTGTGTCTGCCACCATGTTTCTCTGTCCCTGTCCCTGGAACTGGGGTAAGTTGGCTCCAGGTGTTTCCTCGCCTTCTGTTTGGAATTTAAAATGCTGCTAAAACTAATATATGCTCTACCTTCCTACACACAGACACACATCGTCCCCACCTTTTCCATCCTTTAAATCTGTGAGGTAGAACTTCTCTCCAATAACAGGGAATAGAGACATCCTAACAAAGATGGAATTCAAAGATGTTTGACTTTGGCTTTACTCTAAAACAGAAGGAAGATGATTTCTGGTTTGGCTCCCCCCACCCACCCCCCAAAAAAGGGTCCTTGACTTTTGAAAACCTTCTACTGAGCACTGCAGTCTTATTACTTGAACTTCTACTAAAAAAATTATCCGATGTTGAATTGCCTCGTTTGCACCTGTTCTTCTTTCAATAGCAAAATGCACTGAGAACTTTCTAGTTCCTCTCCCCAGTCCCCGGCAGGCCAGTGCACGTACACACGCGTGTGTGCACACACACACACACACACTACTGTTCTTTCCAGACACTTGAGTTTGTGAGGTTTTAGAACGAGTTGCCTGGGTGCTATTTCTTTGGCCTGTGAATAAATTGCAGTAAGCTACCAGATAAATGCCAAACTGTTTCCTGTCTGTAACATTATGATTTGGTTAGATGACCCATAAGGAACCCTCTAGCTCTGACATCTATGGTTATTATCTGGTATAACTAAAAAATGTGCCCTTTTGCCATATTCAAAAATCAGTTTGAGGCTTCTGTTGCAATATTTGGGAACAATTCTTCCTATTCAAAATGTCCTACCTTATAATCCTTTAAAAGAACAGAGGATGGTAGGGGGAGCCTAGAACAAATGTATATCCAAAACAATAATAATTGATAGTAACAGTTAATGTTTGTGTTTATCAAGCACTTACTACGTGCCAACTTGCTAAGCACTTTATATGGAATATTTCACTTAATCATAATACCAACCATATGAGGTTGATTTTGTTGGCCCTAATTCATGAGGAAACTGATATACAGAAAGGTTATTTGTCCAAGGTCACACAGCTAATAAGTAGAAAGCCAAGACCCCAATTCAGGTCTTTCTGACTATGCTATCTTGATTTAAAAAAAAAAAAAAAAAAAGCTCAGGAAAAAAAATGTTAGACTAAGAAAAAGATCTGAAAGTCTCAGCACACGCACCAACCTGTCACCCTGAGCCAGAGTGATGGCAATGGGAACAGAGGAGCTAATTTTCCAGAGCTTTTTCTCTAGGTATATTGGTTCCCACAATATTGCCTTGCATCGTCAAAGTCATCTGACTGATCAAAATCAGAAGTGGTCTGAAGTCTCACCTCACTCAAAAATTGGTCTTTCATATCTTTTGGGTCCATCAGAGCTGGGATGGTAAAATCTGCTTTCAGGATTCCAAAGAGTTGCCCTGGAAAAGAAAGTGCTATCCGGTTTGGGGAAAATGATCCTATTGCCATTTGGAAACTAAGTTCTTAGCAGTCAGGATTGCCCCTGGTGGATACCGCAGACGCTCCATGGTGATTTCGGATTTCAAAAAGGAAGAGGAAAGAAGCTGCCCAGCCCGTTCCGTGGCTGATGGGAAAGAGCCTCAGGCCACTGTGGGGTAAGGCCGGCTCCCCTCCCACGTCCTGGCCACCGGCTGGCTGCAGGAGCCTGCCGATGTTTTCTGTCTCACCTGTATTTTCCTTCTTTTTAACAA
This sequence comes from Callorhinus ursinus, assembly GCF_003265705.2. Taxonomy (NCBI): domain Eukaryota; kingdom Metazoa; phylum Chordata; class Mammalia; order Carnivora; family Otariidae; genus Callorhinus; species Callorhinus ursinus. Next base: position 36,352,128 of record NW_027397075.1, read on the forward strand.
ATCTATTAGGTAGATACTCCACACCACGCTGGAAATACTCAGCTCTCCCTGGCCCCACATTTTAAAGGCCAACTCTACCCCCAGAAAACCCTAAGTGGGTTCTCTGAGCCTATAAACAAGCTCAGCCTTGGGCCGTGAGCCACTGTCCTCATCACAGGAAGGACAGCCTCATGCCAGGACGGCTTTCTATTTGCACAGCATTCTGTATACAGTACCTTCGCATAATTACCTCAGTGGGCACTTGCAACAAGCCTGGGCCGTGGGCCGGGGAGTTTTCACTGTCCCTCTTTTGCAGATGAGGAAGAAGAGATGGTGAACAAAGTGAGGGAGTTTGCTCCCCAGGCTTTCGCAGTACTCTGGGAGCTAACTCCAGGCTCCTCGACCTTGTTCCTGTTCTCGTTCCCTTCCCAACACTTCATGCCGTCTGTCATAAAAAGGTCTCGGGTGCCCTGTGCTAAGGAGTGGCTGTCCAGATTGGATGGCTCCCCTGGGAAGAGTGGGATCCCGGTGACCAGAGGCAGTTACCTGGTGCAGGCGCTGCAGTGGTGTCTTTAGACGCTGGGTGTTTAGATGCGCTCAGACGCTGGGCCTGAGCGGCCGTGGCCGGGTCTCTCCTATTGCTGCCAGTTCCTTCAGTGGCCACAGCTACTGGAGGGGAAAATGAAGGAGTCTCAGGAGCAAAGGGGGTCTGAGACCGGGGCCAGCCCCTGAGCTAGAAGCCAGGCGTGGGCAGCCACTGCCCCACGCACAGTTGCTGCAGAAACCGGCCAGTCGGGGAAGCTGAGTCCCAGCCACACCCTGACTTACTCCCACAGGCTCGCGCACCCAGCCCTCGAGTTCGAGTTCCTACCCCATCGTTCTCAGTGGCCCTGCCACCAGGATGTGTGGGGATTGGGCAACATTATGAGAATTCTTCCCAGCAGCAAATGTTGTCTTTCAGTAGGCCCTGCCCCCAGGGGGGCCCGATGCCCTTACGTTGTCTGCCAGCTTCACAGAGACCCCACTACGGCAGCCAGGGACCCCCGACGTTTCCATCAAGAGGTAGCACTTTGGGGCGCCTGGGTGGCTCAGTCGGTTAAGCGTCTGCCTTTGGCTCAGGTCATGATCTCAGGGTCCTGGGATCGAGTCCTGTGTTGGGCTCCCTGCTCAGCAGGGAGTCTGCTTCTCCCTCTGCCTCTGTCCCTCTCCCTGCTCCTTCCCGCTCTCGCTCTCTCTCAAATAAATAAAATCTTAAAAAAAAAAAATAAGAGGTAGCACTTCAAACTCAACGTATTCCAAAACCAAGTGCAGCCTCCCCTCAGCAACCTCCTCTCCCCTGTGTGGCTGCCCCTCTGCTGAGGCCCAGAGACCCCAGGTACCCTCAGCGGCTCCCTTACTCCCTCTCATGTTCAGTCACCAAAGTCCTGTCAGTGCCTTGCAGATGTCATTTTTTTCCCTTCCAAATATGGAAATAACCATATTGCTTTTGTGGTATATTATTGTAAAATACTGAAATAAAAGTATCCCCTCCCCCGACCCAGGGACAACCACTGTTAACAGTTTGTTATAGAATATTCTTCACACACTCGAGTTTTTTATTTGAATGGGTAAAGATCTACTTTCTTCTTTTTAAAGGCTGCACAGTATTTCATTGAATGTACCATACTGTATTTAACCCACCTGCTTTCAGTGGACATTCAATTGCCTCCGGTTCTTCACTGCAATAACCAGCTCTGTGTGCGGGGTGTGTGGGTATGTGTGTGCCTTGTACTATTGTTTCTTTTTTCTTTTTTTTATATATTTTTATTTATTTGAGAGAGACAGCGAGAGAGGGAACACAAGCAGGGGGAGTGGGAGAGGGAGAAGCAGGCTTCCCGCGGAGCAGGGAGCCCGATGCGGGGCTTGATCCCAGGACCCTGAGATCATGACCTGAGCCAAAGGCAGATGCTTAACGACTGAGCCACCCAGGCGCCCCTATTGTTTCTTAATAAAGTCCCCAAAATAGTACGACTGTATGGAAGGGTTTGCACATCTCAGAACTGACACGCTGCCAGAAGGCTAGCACCCTACTTTCCTGTCCAGGGTCTGGGATCGCTGATTTCCCCACATTAGCACCAGCATTATCACCCCTTTAAATCTTTGCCAAACTGGTAAGTAAAAATATTATTTTAAGGGGTGCCTGCGTGGCTGAGTCAGTTAAGCGTCCAACTTGATTTCAGCTCAGGTCATGATCTCAGAGTCTTGAGATCGAGCCCCAGGTTGGGCTCCGCGCTGGGCATGGAACCTGCTTTAAGAGTCTCTCTCTCTCCCTCTGCCGCTCCCCCTCCCACTCCCCCAAAAAATTATTTTAAAAATGCATCTTGCTTTTAGTTTGTATTTCTGTGATTCAATGAACAAAGCTGAACCTTTTTAAAAATGTGTATTTCTGTTTCTTCAATTACTGTCACTTGTACAGGAGGTAAAACCAATTCCCTCGCGGCCCTCCTCGCTGCTGGCCTACCCCTGGCCTCAGTCCTGCGTCCCAGCCAGTGCAACAGCCTTTGCCCCCACGTGTCCTTCCTGCCTCTCCCCTCCAAATGCCCCCCTCTCTCCCCACCCAAAGCACTGTCCTTAAAATCCAGAAACACGGAACCGGAGAACATTCATGGTCTCATCACCTGAACCTAACCCAGCACACAGCCCCTGCCCTCAGCCTCCTGCCTGCAGCCTGCGGGTGGAGCCCAGGGCTCCGTCACCCCCAGGAGGAGCCAGGCGCTGGGGGTCCGGCCGGTGTGGCGTCCCCAACCGGCAGCGACGCGGGCGGGCACCTGTGTCGGGCCCTGGCCAGCTCCCAGGGGTCTCCCCGGCGTCCGTCCGAAGGCTTCGGGGCGCTCTCTTCGGTCCCCGGGGAGCTCCCGGGAGAGGCTGGGAGGCGCCCCCACCCTGGGTGACGCCCCCCCCACCCGGGGACGCGTGGACCAGGGCAGGGCTCGAAGCGGAGGCCGGAGCGGCCCCACGGGCCCGGGCTGCAGGACAGAGAGCGTCCCCGGAGGGCCAGGCGGGCTCGGCGGCGAGCACAGTTACCCGCAGGGGCCGGGCTCTTCCTCGCGGGGCTAGGAGTCTCCGGGGCGGCGGTGGTCCCCCGGGGCTGGGGAGCCGCGGGGCCCGCAGGGGGGGCGGGGGGGGGCGAGCTCGGCGGGGCTCTGGGCGCTGGTCCGTGTGGCAGGAGCGAAGGCTCGCGACGGGGCCCCTGCGCCCGGCGACCCCTGCCAAGGCCGGGGCCGCGGGCCGAGGACGCCGACGGGTGGCGTCCAGCGGCCGAGGCGGGACGCGCGCTGCGCCCCAACCGGGCCCGCCGGGCACGTCGCGGAGTGGGGAAGCCGTCGCCGGCCTCGGCTCCTGGGCCCTGCCGCGCCCTCCTGTTCTTCCACGCCTGGCCCTGCCCGCCCAGTCGGGTCCGGGGCAGCCAGGCAGGGGCCAGGCTAGATCTTAGATGGGAAGCAGATGACAGGATCTCACCCAGTTTCTGAGCCAAATCTGATCGCTGGCCCAGCCCTGGCGCTGTTGCCTTCAGGGTGAGGCCACGTTCCTTTGCAGCTCACAGAGGGTTCCCCTGCAGGACCAGGGTGTCTCCACTCAGCCTTAAGCACCCCACTCCCCTTTGCGAGCTAACTCCTCCTCGCCGTCCTAAACAGGTACACAATCACCTCCTCCAGGAAATCCAGATCATCACAGGGGACTGGGACACGCCCCTCCTGTGTTCCCACCATGCCTGTGCCTAGACACAGAACACCAACTGTTGGGGCCTTGGGCTCCTCCAGAGGAGCCCCTGATTTTACTTTGTGTCCCCAGAATATAAATCCCCTAACTTCTCTGTGTCCTCAGCAAAGGCAATAATGCCTTTGTCAGACGGATGGATCTGGAACGAAGCAAGGAGAACTGTGTTTTACCCTCAGTTACCCTACTTAGCTTCAGAACTCTTGGGAAGCAAAATGAGGTAATAGCTGTGAAGATGTTTCCAGAATTTAAAAATGCTATAGGAATGCAATCTGTCATTCCCAACATGTCCCCCCATAGTCCCAACAACTCATCCCACAACTTCTCTCCACCCAGAGGAGCCCGAAATCACAAGGGATTCAACAGGCACCTCTCCTGCGCTTCCCTCTCTGGATGCCAAACCTCAAAGGCCTCTCTGATGACTTCTGGGGAGCACCGCCCAGCGTCTTCCCCTCAGTCTCCCAGGCTGGCCCTCATCACTGTGCGGGGGGCCACACAGCCTCTCTGGAGCCTCCTGGCTCTGGAGCTGCAAGTTAGTGGCCCAGTTCAAGCAGGGAGGTTGATGGTGATGGAGTCCCCCTTCTCCAAACCCAGCTGGCCCTGCAGGGGGCTGGGGGGCGGGCTGGAAAATCCTCTTCAGGGAGGATCCCATGGGGCCGCCCCGCGCTTCCGCCTGCAGGCGACCTCTCCACCGCGCAGGCCCTGGAGACCCCGGGACCCAGCCAAGAACAGGTCCAAAGCACCCACACAGAACAGAAAACAGGGATGTACTTGGTCTGAGCGTTGGCTCCACAGTCACTTCTGCGGAGGGAGCATGAAAGGCTGGAGAGAGAGTGGCGGACTCCTGGTGCCCAATGGTGGGGTCTGCAAGGAAGGAGGGAGAGTGGTGAGGGCAGGGCTGACATGGGACAGAGCTCCCCCAGGTCTGTCTCACCTGGGGGGGGCGCTCAGCAGCCCCCATCTCAGCCACCTCCACGCTTGCATGCACCTGTGTGCCAATCACGGGAGGGGGCTTGCGGGGTCTTTAACCCTCACAGGAACCCTGCAAGGGAGGAACCATCATCCTTCCTGCTTTACAGATAAGGATCGCAGTTCTCATCAAATCCAAAACACGAAAAGAAACAGCCAAGAACAGGCAAATTCACAGAGACATGAAGTGCATTAGCAGCTGCTGGGGCTGAGGATGGGGGAGAATGGGGAGTTACCACTCAAGGGTAAGGAGTTCCTTTTGGGGTGATAAAAATGTCCTAAAATTAGATAGCAGTGATGTTTACACCCCCCTATAACTACTAAAACCCACTGAGTCAGACACTTCAAAGGGGTGATTTTTAAGGTATATGGACTATATCACAATAAAGCTATTGCAAAAAAGTAGGAAGGCTAGAAAGGAAGGAGGGAGGGAGGGAAAAAAAGAAAGGAAAGGAAAGGAAAGGAAGGAAGGAAGGAAGGAAGAAAGAAGAAAGAAAGAAAGAAAGAAAGAAAGAAAGAAAGAAAGAAAGAAAGAAAGAAAAAGAAAGAAAGGAAGGAAGCAGGAAATGGAGAAGCAGGATGTCACCTGTTGCTGAGGACACACGATATACAGGATCCAGAAGAACCAGGCGGGTGTCTGGTTCCCATGACTTACGGTGCAGCAGTGACAAGAGCTACTATGTGCTGGGGCCTTACTCCGCCCGTATCTCTACTAGCTCCTTTATATACATTCTCATTCAGTCTCTGAAGCCAGCCTTGGAGGTAGGCGTCGCCAATACCATTTTGTTAAATATATTTTCCAAAAGAGGAAAAAGAAGCTCAGAGATGCCTCGCACCTTGTTTCTAGCAAGTGGTAGACTCTGATTCCAAAGTGCATGCTTTTAACCTCTGCATCGCCCCCAACCTACTAGCCACTGCTACTGGCTAATGCCCTGAGACTCGATAGGGTCCATTCCATTCTTGAAAGCTCCCTCAGAATTAAAGCAAAGCCTGCTCCTGTTACCCTCGGAGTCTAGAAGCGCTTCTTTGGGTCTAACCTCAGTGTCTCCTGCTGCCAAGTAAACCCATGTCCCGTCCTAGCCACGGTGAGCCCAGGGTCGGGGTGGGGGGGTTGCTGCCACGCACCGGAGAAACAGATGAAGGGTTTCAGGGCAGAGCAGACCAGCGAATACACTCTGGGGGAGTAGCGCGCATAGGTGCGGAGCCCCGCGCACAGTCCTGTACCCAACTCGGGCACCTGAAGCCGGGGGCGGGTGCTGGAGCCCAGGCCGCTCAACAAGCTCAGGGCCCCAGAGGCCGCGTTGAAGTAGAGGCCAGTCCAGGCCTCGGTCTCACTGGTGATGGACTTCAAGGCCTCCTTGCCCGCCTCGTCGGTCACTGCAGGTCGGCCAGGTCCGTGTGGTGGCTGCGGCAGTAGAGCCGGGCCGCCTGCCACGTCACCTCCTGGGCAAATCGCAGGAAGGTCTGTCGGCCAACCTGGACCACGGCTGCGGGCAAAGAACAGGGAGACCCCCGGCCTGAGGTCCTGGACTCTGACAGCCCAGGCCTCGTTGCTCCCCGGGGACAAAGCTCTCTGGTCCGGCCCAGGCCCTCCCCCCAGGGCCCTGGGTGTTAGGTTTGATGAAACCCATGATTTTACAGGACTAAATACCAGGCTGGGAGAATGGATGAGTTCTCAGGGCAGCCGTGGGGAGCAAGAAATTTAGGAAAAGCAGGGGTGAAGAGCTTTCCTTGTGGCTAAAGGCCTCATAAGTGAAGTCTAAGTCTCCATTTCGTCATCTGTGCAAGGGGGTGAATAGTATCACCTGAATGAATTTAAAGGCTTAAATGAGAACCTTGTAAACAAGTGGGTTTGCAGAGCGCGTGCAAATAATTAGCACTTAATTAAATGGTGGTTAAACTGTGGGGACGGGATGAGGAAGATAGGATAATCCTAGTTTAGAGGCAGTCTCTTGTGGTTTCCAGGAGCATCTGGTGCTGCTCTCAGGAGGCTGAGGCAGAATAAAGTATGTGATATTCTTCCTATCAGGAGAGCCAGGGAGGAGAGAAGAGCCTGGTGAGGGAAGACCTGCCAGACAGGAGGCAGAGTGCGCCTCTCCCCAGCGGCCCTGACTTCTGGTGGGCTTCAGACAGCCCAGGACGCCGGTCTCCCACAGCCTCTACCCGCCCCCACCCCACGCCCCCACCCCCCACCCCGTCTCTGCCTGAGGCTGGCCTGGGCCACCCCCCACGGCCCCCACCTGCCCTGCCCCTTGCCAGCTCTGTCTCATCACAAGCCCACACATCTGATTCTAAACAATGGAAGGTGGGAAAGTTTGTGCCGTGGGATCCTGAGGGATGGATTCCGGAGCCCTGCTGAAGGAAACGCCTCTATTTGCAGCACAGAGAGCCACATCGTCAGATTCAAATCGGGCCTCTCCAACTCTTTGACACACGCCTGTTCATCTAAGCCCATCAAGATTTGCCTGATGGTTCCCTAACTTTCCCTATCTAAACCGATTTTTTAAAGCTACCCTCTATTAAGCAACCACTGTTCCCAGCCCCGAGCTATGCTGTGGCATTGGTCATCCATTTAAATCCTCACTATAATCCTGAGAGGTCGCTGTCATGAACCTCATTTTACAGGTGGGAAAAGGGGGGCTCGGGTCGGTGATGGCTTGCCCAAACTCATGCCATATTAAACGGCAAGACGAGAGTCAGCCTGGGAAGCCGGGACATCTTCACTCTACAACTCCACACTCCAGAGCATGCGGAAAACCAACTCTACAAAGCAGATGGAGTGAGGAGTTTATATTTCCTTTGTCATGGATTCTTTACACCAGATGTGAAGAAAGTAAAAAAAAAAAAAAAAAAAAATTCAGGGTAGTAATAATCAGAAGGGAAGTCCCCCTCACCAGCTGGATGGGCCTGGGCTGGGAAGAAGTGCTCCCTCTCCTCCACCCCCAAACCACTGACGGGGGGGGGGGTGGTTGGGATGCAGCCTCAGCCATTAATGCCACTGTCCTTGAGCAAGTCACCTCCTTGTCTGAATAATAAAATAATAATAAATAATCTGCATACTCTCTCTCAAATAAATAAAACCTTTAAAAGGTGGGGGGCGGTGTGCCTGGGTGGCTCAGTTGGGTAAGCCTCTGACTTCAGCTCAGGTCATGATCCATGATCTCAGGGTCGTGGGATGGAGTCCTGTATGATCAGCGGGGGTCTGCTTCTCCCTCTCTCCCTCCCCCTGCTCATGCGCACGTGCATGCGCGCTCTCTCTCTCTCTCTCAAATCAATAAATAAAATCTTTAAAAAAATAATAATCTGAATAGTAACACTGGATTGATTCTCTCCATGGGCCCCAGCCTAGGGACAGCAGAGCCAGGGGATCCCTCAGCCAGACAAGGGGCGGGGAAGCAGAAGGGATGCAGGTGGTGTGACCCTGTGGCAGGTCCAGGTGGACGAATCAGAAGGAAGGCAGAGCTCCTTGGTGTGTACCTGGCTGTGGAAAGGTGGTTGGGCTGAGAGCAGGCTCCGTGAAGATGCGGTGTCCCACAGCAGGGTCTGTAAAAGAGAAACAGACCATGCGTTATGGGGAGGGAGAGGGCTGCCCAGGATCCTCTACAGGCACCAGGAGCCACGGAACTGAGACTGGGGGAGGGGAAGCCTAGCTCGAGGGTAGACAGGTTCATCCATTCCTATTACATTTATTCAAGAAATACATACAGAGAGAGAGAGAGGCTGCCCCTATTTTGTGGCAGACACTATTGTAGGCCCTGGGAAAAGAGAAGAAATAAGAGAAGCAGAATCCTTGCTCTTGAAGAGAATATGAGAAGCAGCCAGCCTCACAAAGTGGTAGGAAGGAATACCACAGGCAGAGCCAAGGCCAAGACCCCGAGGGGGAAGGGCCAGCGGGTGTGGGAGGGGCAGAAAGCAGCCAGCGTGGCCAGGGCCCAGGATGAAGAGGAAGCCAGAAATGTCAAGCAGGCCTGGCTGGCCTCAAAAGGGATGAGATTCTAAGTGCTAAGGGAATCTACTGAATATGTTCAAGCAGAGTGACCTGATTTGCATTTTTGGGGGCTCACTCTGTGTTGAGAACTGACTGTCGGGGCAGAGCAGGCCACCCCCACCTCCCCAACAGAGGCCACAGCGGTGGGCCTGGGGAGAAGGAGAGAAGTGGGTGGAGTCAGGACCCGGTTCCCTGGGGCCCAAAACACAGAGGGAGGAGGGGAGAGCCTGCACCCATGGCCCTTTCTTCGAGAGGACTCCCACCCCTGCACATTCACCACCCCTGAACATTTCTCTGCTGGCTTGGGAATCCCAAGGTCACACCTCGCCCCTGTGGGCTACATTTCAAGGCCCTGTGACAGGCACAGTGTGGTGGAGAACTGGGGACACATCAGGTTGGTGCTCCATACCCTATTCGAGGGCTTAGGGGGGCGAAGAGCTGGGCTGGGCTTCAGCTGACAGAGAAAAGCAGAAACGGGCACTTTTGACCAAAACAGTACGGTCAGGTCTATAAGCATCCCCGGCTGCGAGATCTGAGCACCTTCCTAACAAGGTCCGCGGCAGGGGCTGCCGGGCCGAGAGGGGCCAGCAGGGGGCAGGATGGAGGCGCGTTGATTACCCCGGATTTCCTGCGGGGAGGCCTGAAGGGGTTGGCTCCCTTCACTCCTTCCCAAGAGCAGAGTGGCTGCTCCACGCTCCCCGCGGCGGGCGCGGGCGGGGGCCGCAGCCCAGCGCTCGGTGAGGAGCAGGAAGAGACGGCATTCCGCTCTCACTGCTGCAGAGATGCAAGTGGACCCCCAGCCTGTCTTTTCCTTTTTTCCTCCCTTTCTTTTTACTCGTCTCCCAAGTCCCTAGTTGGCAGGTGGAACATTCCAGATTTTACTTTCTCTCTACCCTGATTTACACCTGTCTCTCTGATGAGGGGGTCTCAGGAATGAGAGGAGATAGACCCTCAGACCGCACAGAGGACTCGAGCAAAGGGGGTTAGGCTACTCGTCAGTTGTCCCGTGAAAGACTCGAGAATGTTCCCCGCGCCCGCCCCCCGCACCCCGCCTCCCGGGCTTGCTCTGGAGAATGGGACTCGGAACACACCGTAGTAGCAGATGAAGGGCTTCTGCGCAGTGCACGAGGCGGCCCCCAGGCTGGGGAAAATGGAGATGGAAAATAGGGTGGCACAGACGCCCTCCTTGAAGACGGGCAGTGAGCTCCACACCGGGGCCGTGAAGGTGGAGCCGCTGGACCAGCTCAGGCCCTGGATGCGCACGTCGAAGAAGAGGCCGATCCACGCCTGGGTGCTGCTGGTGAGGGAGTAGAGGGTGCTCATGCTGTGCACGCTGTTCATGCTCTGCAGATCGGCCAGGTCCGTGTGGTGCAGCCGGCAGTACCGCAGGGCCTCGGACCAGCTCAGCCCCACCTCCACCCTTGAGAAGTTCTTGCCGCTGTTCATCAGCTGCCGGGCTGGGACGCGAGAGGCAGTCATCGCCCGCTCAGCTGCCCCCTCCCAGCTCTGGTCCCCAAAGAGCTTTCAGCCTCAACACAGGCAGCCTCCCCAGCCCCTTCTTTCCCACTCCACCCCGTACCGTGGGCTCTCCACTCACACGCGGCTCTGCCTCTGGACCTTTGCACAGGCTGCCCTCTTGGCCTGGAAGGACTGGCCATTCCCCCACGCCCTGCTCCCCCAGTCCCTTGCTCTCCCATGACTTGATCTCCCCTTTCCCTTTGCCCAACTAACGGCTCCCCACCCACCCCAGCCCCCTCCTGGGCAGGCACCCCTTGCATTTGCTAAAGTGGCTTCTGTTAGTGCTTAATAAAGCCCGAGTTTACTGAGCGCTCCTGGAGCACCTGGAACTCATTGAATCCTTCCAATAACTCCTTAGGATAGACATTACCATGTCTGTTTTACAAATGAGGAAACCTAGTCACAGAGAGGTAAGTGACTTGGCCAGGGCCACCCAGTGGGAAGGGATGGAGGTGGGCCTTAAGGACATGGGTGGAGTTCCCAGGTCTGGGCCCTTGATCATAGCGCAGCATTGCCCTTGCGGTAGGTGGGGCTCGTCCCTGGTGCTGCACATTAGAACCCCCTGGGGAGCTTTCCAAATACACTGATGTCCCAGTGCACCCTACACCAAGGATCTGAATTTGCTGGGATTGCAACAGAATTTTGTTAAAGCCCCCGGGGAAAGGACCTTTTTGCTTGTCTGTCTCCATCACCAGGTGCAAGCAAATTGGGAGCAAAGAATGAATCTTATTCATCATTATATTCGCAGTGCCCAGCACACCGGAAGGACTCAATGTGTTGAAAATGAATGAATAATGAATTAACTAATGAGGAAGTCAAACCTCTCCCAGGGGCCAACCCCAAGCCCCAAACTCTCCATGTTGGCTTCCTTCCTTCCTGACTCCATGCCCTTGTGGGTCCCCCCAGAAGTCGTCAAGGACGAATTTGCCTTGCCAGACCCTGCCTGTGTGCAGGGGTGGAGGGGCCAGGATGGTTGGGGGTGGGTCCTAGGCCTTAAGGGATCAGCCTCAAGCCAGGTGCCCGAGGAGAGGAAAATAAGACCGAAGAACTGGGCATACACAGTGGCCAACATGGGCACGATCGGGAGGGCAGGGAAAGGGCTGACGGGACACTTGCCACATGGGGTGAAGCTCCTCACACCCACCAGAGTCCAAGATGCTGCCTGTGGCTGAGAAAAGTTGGAGGATCCCTGCATCAGAGAAGGGGAACGGAAAAAAAGAAATCACTCTTTCTTAGGATGTGTGATTCACTTTGATGTTTTTTATCCTATTCTGTTTAATTTTTTAAAATCACTGACTGTGGCCCACAGTCGATTTTAGGACCCAGTGGGTTACAACTCGCAGTTTGAGAAACACCGGCTACAAACACTGTGTCCTGTTGCCTCCCAGACTCCAGCCTCCAGTGCTGAGCTCTGGGTCTGTGTCCCACCGTCCAAGAAGGACCGGGTAGTCAGTGAGCAGAGAGAGGCAGCGTGTGGGGACCAGGCTTTGCCGGACTACCCTCCCTGCTCAGGGCTGCAACCACAGCACCAGGGAGTGGCCTTCGGCTCCCCATTTCACAGGTGGGAAGGTTGTGGCTGGGAGAAGTGAACTAACTCACTTATAGCTACCTGGTAGGCACAGCAGCTGAAGGTCACGGGAAAGCAGGAGGTGGAGACGATGGGCCCCCAGCAAGTCCTACTTCCATGACGTCAGAGGCCCTCCAGCCCGGCCTGGGCTCTGGCTCTATGATTAAGCACAGACCAGAGACCAAGGCTCTTTTTTTGGGGAACCAAGAACAGCTGTCTCTCTCTCTCTCAACATCCTGTTTATGCCCAGAGCTCTCTCCATCCCCTTAAGGGCTAAGCTTTCGGAAACCAGAGTCTGGAAGATTCTTTGCTGTCCCCCACCCCTTCACACCCTCCCCAGAGGGAAGGGCGAACAGCCCCTCTGACTGAAAGGGCAAAGGGAAAGAGGAAAAGATTATGAATGCTTCAACGCTAATGCTCTGCCACAATATTCTCTTGTGCAGTGAAGGCCTCAGATGGCTTCCTCCGCGTGGCAGGATGCATTTGTGCCAGGGCCTCTCCTGGGACAGAAGAGAGCCTGACAGTGAGGGCACAGACGGTGCCAGGCCTGCCGGGACCCCGCCCCCCCCGGGGCAGCTCGGCCATTCACCCAGGAGTCATCAGGTCTCGTGGTTTGAGGGCCTGGCTAGGCACCCCAGGCTGCCCCGCGTGGGCAGAGGGAGCCCCCTGGGGAAGTTCAGCAAAATCTCTCAGTAGAGAGCCAGCTCCGGTTTGTCTTAGGAGAATGTGCTTTTACTTTTCTCTTAGGCTTCCCCCTCCTACCCAGGACTGTTTGGTACCCAGACACACCCTGTATCGGGAAGGAACGAGGAGGCTTCACTGGGCACGGAGGGCTGGTGATGAGGGGAGGATGACAGCCCTGCTCCCCAGGACGTGGGTTTCATTGGACTTGGGTCAGGGCAAAAGGAACAGAGAGACAAGAAAGCAGCAGTCTTCCTAAGAGACCCAGGGACAGACCGTTGGATTGCACAAGCCACCGGAAGCAAAGGGGGTTCATGAAACTTCCCAGAGCTTTTTACCCCATTCCCCAAAGTAAGAATGCATTTCCGCCCGGACATGATACACCCTTCGGTGTAGGTCTAGATAACCTTCACTTTCCCACAGTCAATATATACCTTTTCTCCCAAACCAACTAGATCTGCACCCCCAAATTGGAAACCTCATTGTCCATGCTTGCTTTATTACTGGGACAGGATCTTAGCCCCCCAGAGAGCAGGCAGGTGTTCTCCTGCATAGCGAGCCGCTAATCACTGCCTAGGGTCTTTGTTAGAGATGCGCTTTGTGGCCACAAGGCCCCAGCCAAGAACAACGTGAGTGGGTTTCTCTAAGCCTTGATTCCTGTGAGATAATAGAAAAAATATGTTTATTGGTCTGTGGCGCTTCTTGGCACAAAGCTTCTAGAAACTGTGTCATTTCTTGGGTGATAGGAGTGACTTTTGTTCTAATGAGGCGACTCTAGATGGGCTCCTGAATGGCATGGGGAGAGGCTCCCCAGGAAGTGCAGGCCATGATGAGAACTTTGGAACTGTTGGCCCCAACCCCCCCGCAGAGTTCATGATTGGTCATGCCTACGTAGTGAAAGCTCCATAAAAATCCCAAAAGGGTCGGGGTACAGAGAGCTTCTGGGAGGGTGAACACATGGAGATTGGGGAGAGTGGGGGGCTTGAAGGGGGCTCGGAAGCTCCGCCCTTTCCTCCCGCCCTTGCCCTGTGCGTCTCTTCCATCCAGCTGTTCCTGAGTTGCATCCTTTTGCGATAAACCAGTGATCTAGTAAGTCAAATGTTGCTCTTTCTGTGAGCAGCTCTCACAAATTAACTGAACCTGAGGAGAGGTGATGGGAACCTCCAATCTACAGCCAGCTGGTCAGAAGTATAGACCACTGCCTGGCTTTGCGGCTGGCGTCCGAAGCAGGGGCTGGGGGGTGGCTTCAGTCTTCCAGGACTGAGCCCTAACCTGTGGGATCACTCGGACGCTATCTGCAGGTGCACAGTGTCAGAGCTGAGTGAGATCATCGTACCCCCAGCTGGTGTCACACAATTGCTGTTGCCCCCCCCCACATCTGGTATCAGAAGTCTCGTGAGTGTGGCCTTGGCGTCTGAGGGAGGGAGACACACAGGGACTGGGGTGCTTTTCCTGAACAATTCCGGACTGGGGTTGTTAATTCCTTGACCAGGAGGGTGATGATGGCTAGCTTACAAGGGTGTTATGAGGACTAAATGGAATGATCTTTGCGGTGGATTTGACATACGCACAAATTCTAGTGTGCCACAAAATTGTACCTCTTGATTGCCTCTAAGTCAACCTACGTGTTTTAAGGCGCACGCACATTAAAATGCGTCTAAGTATTTGAGGATACAGTTTGATCAGTTTTGCAGTGTGTATACACCAGTGGAACCCCCGCCGCGGCTGGGTTCTGGAACATTACCAACACCCCAGAACGTTCCCTCCTGCCCTTCGCTGCAGGCCCTGCTCCCACCCCAGCTCCAGGCTTTCTGTTGCTATAGATTTGTTCTCTAGCATTTCGTTTGAATGGAATTGCCCTCAGTAGATTCGCCCATTCGTCACAGGTATCTGGAGTTCACTGCTCTTTACTTCACTCTCCTGCTGGCTGCATGTGGTCCGGTTTGGGGGTCACTGTCCACAAAGCCTCTGTGAACATTCATAAACAAGTCTTGATGGATATACGTGCTCTTTTTTTTTTGGACAGATCCTGCCGCGGGTTTCTTGGTACCCATAGCTCAGGAGGACAGCAGCCCCGCACAGACAGAAGCCCAGGGGTCACGCCGGTCCTCCCGTCCTCACGCTGGGAGGCAGAAGCCTCTACGCTGGAGCCTGCGTGGGGGCCTGGGCACCTGTGGGAGCCTGAGCCACAGCAGGAGCTGCAGCCTGGGCCTTGGTTTGCGTCTTGGCCTCGGACTCTGGCCAGCAGAGCCTGAGACCCTTGCCAATGCCGCACAAGCATGTTTCCCCAGCTTGGGGTGAGCGATGCAGGCAAGTCTATTTAGCTTGCAGCTGCCGCTCTTTGGGATCTTGGGCTTGACCTCCTTGGGCTGGACGAGGGCCTTGGGATCCTCGGCACGTGCACTCATGGCCTTGGCGTTGTTGGCCCGCATCTTCTTCAGGCCCTTCTTCTTGTGCTCCTTGGCAGAATGCACGTTCCCCAGGAACTTGGGTTCTACCCCTGAAGAGAGTCATATCTTTGTGACTGGGGTCTCTTGATGCCGTGTCTGTGCCGTCTGCATGACTGGTTGTGTGTGGTGTGATTCTTGGACTTGGCCATGTCTGCACGGAAGCCCGCGGTTCCCAAAGCGCCTCGGACCGGAAGAGAAAGAGAAAGACTGGATATTATGTTCTTATTTCTTTGGGGTAAGTGCCTAGGGGTGGGACTGCTGGGAAGCATGGTAAGATCTGTAAGTGGGTGCTATTAAGAAACGGTTAGTAGCCGTTTCTTCCAGAGTAGCTGTGTCATTCCTACTCCTGCCGAAACACAGGATAGTTCCAGTGCCTTTGCTACCGTGGCAACATTAACTATGACTCTGAGCTCTCACTCTAGCAGGTAAGGAAGAAATTTAGCCTCATCTATTTTCAGGGCTATCCCCACAACATACACACACAGACACACACACACATGGTGGGAGAAGAACGAAGCCTGGGTCTCACACTGTCTACACCACTTACCACTGAGATCTCCATTTTCCTGGATTATTTGACGTCTGCCAACCCCGCCATGGCTGAGCCCCACACAGCTGTTTTTCTGTGAGGTCCTTCTGCCCAGGGCACTAGAAGAAAAGCACAGATTAATAGCTAAAAATGTTATTCTGCCATATATATAAAGCACTTAGCACAATCCCAGACCCATAGACGATGCTTAGTTAATGCTTCCTCTCCCTTAAGAGAGGGGGAAGTTGTTCTCTCCCCTGTGGAGATGCATTTTGAGCTGACGGTGAGGACTGGCACTGAGAGTATTACAGAGACAGTGCACCTGCCCCCCTGAGAAGGCTCAGTCAGCTGTCTGGCCTGAGAATGGTCTACAGTGACCACTTGACTCCAAGCTCCTGCTGCACCTTGTTCATGTTGTCGATCCCGCAGAGCCGCAAACAATATTCCAGTTAATAAAGGGACATCTCCTAAGTGTGTTTGCTCACCACTGGCCTCCTTCTCTACCTCGAAAATGGGGCTCTGGGGTGAGAGGTTTTGACCTTTATTCCTGCTCCCTGTTATGAACCATTTATTCAGGTTGTAACCCAAATCCGCGTTGACCATCTTCTGTTGCAAACATAAGTCTCAGTACCTGGCAACCAGGCAGCTGGTACACATATTGATCGAATAAGTGAATGAATGAATCATTGACTGTTGGTGATTTTATGGATGTGGACATGACCTGTTGAAGTTAATCGTGCTCTGTGGGGCCATTTCTGCTTGAGGGAAACGTTCTGCTACGGCCAGCATGTCTAATCCCTGCACACCTGGGGAAAGCAGTGGGGTACCTGGGGCAGGTCACTGGAGCCTTCCTTGGACACTTGGGTCCCTTGGAAAGAACCACCCAGGTTCCTCTGCTCTTGGGTGCCCCCTATGGGCTGGCACACAGTAATGGACATCCTGTCCTTCCTTTATCCTGAAGAAACATTTTTCCTAGTGCCTAAAGGAAGATGAGCCCTTAGACTCTAAACTACCACTGAATGGATTTTTCATTTATTTCCCCCCCTGGTTAAGTGCTGTTTTAATAACTAATCTTTTAAAAGAAATTCTACTTTATTCCTTTAAAAGTAAATATTTCAGCCAATAAACACATGAAAAAAACCTGCTCAACATCACTAATCATTAGGGAAATGTAAATCAAAACTGTTGTGAGATACCAATATACATTCATTAGGATGGCTACTATCAAAAAAACAAAACAGCAAGCGTTGGAGAGGGTTTGGAGAAAAGGGAATCCTTGTGCTCTGTTGGTAGAAAGGCAAATTGATGCCGCTACCATAGAAAACAATATGGAGGCCCCTCAAAAAATTAAAAACAGAAGTACCATATGATCTAGCAATCCCACTTTGGGGCATACACCCAAAGAATTGAAAGCAGTGGGGCGCCTGGGTGGCTCAGTCAGCTGAGCGTCCGTCCGTCTGTCTGACTCCTGATTTCAGCTAAGGTCGTGATCTTGGGGTCTTGGGATGGAGCCCAGCCCCGGGCTCCATGCTCAGCAGGGAGACTGCTTGAGTTTCTCTCTCCCTCTGCCCCTCCCCCTTGCTCTCTCGCTCTCAAATAAATAAATCTTTTTAAAAGAGCATTGAAAGCAAAGACTCAGATATTTGTACATCCATGTTTATAGCAGCATTTATTCACAGTAACTGAAACATGGAAGCAACCCAGCATCCATGGAGGGAAGAATGGATAAGCAAAGTGTGATATATATATATATACACATATATATATATATACATACACACACTGGAATATTATTTTGCAGCCTTTAAACGGAAGGACATCCTGGGGGCACCTGGCTGGCTCTCTCAGTAGAGCGTGCAACTCCTGATCTCGGGGTGTGAGTTCGAGCCTCCTGTTGGGTATAGAAATTACTTAAAAATAAAATCTTTAAAAAATAAAATAAAAGGAAGGACATTCTGATCCAGGCTACAACATGGATGAACTGTGAGGACATTATGCTAAATGAAATAAGTCAGCCAGGTGAAGACAAATATTGTATGATTCCTCTTGAATGAGGTACTTAGTCAAATTCATAAATATGGAAAGTGGAATGGGGATTGCCAGGGGCTGGAGAAGGCAAGAAGGAAGAGTGACTGTTTAATGGGTACAGAGCTTCAGTTTTACAAGATGAAAAGAGTTCTAAATGTATTTAACATCCCTGAACAGTACATTTAAATATGGTTGAGATGATAGATTTTGTGTATTTTACTACAATAAAAAAATCAGAAAAAAGGAAATGTCTCCTGAGTTAATATTTCTTTAACCTATTATGTGTATTATCTCCAATTTTGCTCGTATTATCTCTCGGGTTACTAAAGTCTTTTGGCTTCATGTTACTGTGTGTGCGTGCAGGTCAGCCTTTTGGTTTGTTCTGTTCTATTTCATGTCATTTTCTTCAACAATTATTTCATCCTCTTAGTAGGTGCCATGACTTCAAAAATTCCTTATTGATTTCCTTTCAATGTTTTATTTACTTCATTTTAAGTATGCAGTGAGGGGTTCTAGCAGGAGGGAGTTTTTGGGGTACACACATGTACCCGCACATCTCTTTGTCTGCCAAATCTCCCCCACCCTCACCCCAATACACTTCTGGGCTTGATCCAGAGCTGTGGGGGGCAGGGGTGGGTCTACAAATAAAAAAGTGGAATCACTGGTATCTCTGCTAAGTGCTGCTTCCTGCCCTGTGAGATCCTGGCCACGGTGTAAGGAGTGGAGGGCACTGTCCTCAGGAATGAGGGGACATGGGAGCAGCCACAGGTCACAAGGAGCAGGTACCTCACCCTTTACATACTTTGCCTTATTTAATTCTAAGAGATAAAATATAAAAGCCCCATGAGGTAGGTAGTTTATTATTACCCCATTTTCTGGAGAGGAAACCAGTTCAGGGTGCATCAGAAACTAGCCAAGGTCATATAACATGTATGGAGAGGCCCATGGGGTTTGAAGCCAGGTCTGCATGATCCTCCGGGCCTGTGTCCCATGAGGTTGCCATTGGAGGCCTCCCCTCCGGGCGGCTGACTCTGCTGGAGGCAGGGATAGAGTCCCTGCATCTGCAGGCAGGCCGGCCTCATGGCTCCTCCTTTCTCTCTTTAACCCCAATTTTGCAACTGTCAAGGGGGAAACGCTGATGTGCAGCTGCAGCGGTTGGGACAGGCCACCCCTCAGCTCCCAGAGCCGGTGGTGGGTCCCCACCCTCGGCTGAGGTGCCCTGGGGCTGCCTGTCCTCCTGGCTCCCCCACCTAGCTCTGTGACCTCAGAGAATGATTTCATGTTGGAGCTAAACAGCTTCCTCCTCCGTAAAATGGAAGCAACAGTAAGGCCTCCTTCTTAGGATAGTTACGTGGATGAAATAAAATCACACTCCAAGTGCTTGGTGAAGACCCTAGTTATCTCACTATGGTGATTCTCCATCTCCGTGGGCAAACCCTTGGCTCTAGTTCAACCTGCAGGGGGAAACCCTGGCGGCGGTGCCAGGAAATCATTGCACCAGAGTCCACAGGCCCACAGCCCCTCTTCAGGGGAACCCTAAGTCCCTCCTCCCCAGTGGGACAGCCCAGTGGTCATGCCTGTGCGCCCCCGCCCTTCCGCAAGGACACGCAAGGCCAGGGGGCATGAGGCTTACCCGCGCACCTGTTGGCCATTGACCAAGCTGTTCGCCAGGCCGAGGAGATGCAGGGGACTGCAGAGGCCGGGCAGGGGCTCGGAGCTGGGTTTGCCCTCTTGATAGCAGGTCTGGGAAGATGCTCAGAAGGGGGCCAAGACTGAGCGAAGCCATGCAGCTGTGGCCCGGGGCTGCTGGGGGAATCTGGAAAAACAGGGAATTCCCTGCTGAAAGAATGGGGGATCGGAAGGTATGGACAAATGCCCTCCTACTTGATGGTTTCCAGGGGACAAAGCACTAGGAGTGAGCACAGGAGGTATGACTCCGTTGGAATGGAGCTGAGCAGACAGAGAGTAATGCCTTCCCGAGAAAGACTTTGCCTTGATGGTGGCCTGGGGAGAAAGCTCTCCAACAAGGGGAAAGGGAGGAAGGCAGGCTCTGGTATCACAACAGCTGGAGGCTAGGGTGTGTGTGGGAGGAGCCTGAGAACCCAGGGCCTCCTGCTAGGCCCGCCCTGGAAGGAGGTTCAGGAGGGTAGGACCTGAGGCCAGGCCCGAGGTCAGTAAAGGCGGACGATAAGCTGTGTTCCAGGTGAAGTGACCGGTCAGGAAGGCTGGAGAGACAGGTCATGTGATGGTTAATCTTACGGGTCAGCTTGACAGGGCCAGGGGTGCCCAGATACTTGGTTGAACATTATTCGGCGGGAGGGGGCTGTGTGTGAGAATGTTTCTAGAAGAGATTAGTATTTGAATTGGTGGACTGAATAAACCTGATTGTCCTCTCTAATGTGGGTGGGCCCCAGCCCACCTGCTGAAGGCTGAGGTCTAGTCCCATATACGATGCAGGTGTTTTCAACACCACATCATTATCTCAAGACTATCCTTGGAGCAGCTTCTGGGAGCAAGAAAGGTGAGCAGAAAGAAATCTTCCTCTCTGCCTGCCTGACTTCAAGCTGGGATACCAGTCTTCTGTGCTTGGACTGGTACTTAACCCCTGGTTCTCCTGGGCCTCCTGCCTGCAGACAGCAGAATGTGTGACTTCTCTGCTTCCAGGATCACGGGAGCCAGTTCCTCAAAATGAATCTCTTGTAGGTAGATGGATGATCTACCTTAGGCAGGTCTCCTGTTGATTCTATTTCTCCGGAGAACTCTAACACAGGTAACCAAGTAGAAGACAAAATAGAAGGTGCAAAGAATGCCCGGGGGCGGGGGGTGGGTTGTTGGGGCAGGTGGAGCAGGAGGGAGGTCAGGTCAGGTCAGGCTATCACGTAGACTCAGCAGGAACCTCTTCATGGATACCAGACCGGCACAGCAACGTCTCCTTCATGTAGACTTTGGGGTTTCCAGTTTCTAATTCTCCATGTCCTGAGAGCTGAGGGAGATCCATGTACAAAAACCTCAGGGCTGCTAGGTTTATGGATATCCCATTCTTTCCTGAGTCAGGAACCCACAGCACCTCTGAGAATATGTTACGTGCATACAGTCTGACATGGTGAAATATGAGCTCGACCCACACAGCTCAGAGGACACCTTGTTCTACACTGTTAGGGGCGGTGCAGATTTAAGTCCTGTCCAAACCACTATATCTAGTGACAAGGCCAGGTGGAGGAGAACTTGGGCCAGATGGAGCAGAGAAAGCTGATTTGGTATGCAATGCACCTGCCGGGACAGGCTAGGCATTCTCTATGCTGGAAGGAGGACCCATTGGATGTGCCAGAGACGGGTGAACACCGTCTAGGGCTCAGCATGGAGGGTGTGTGTTGGTTTGTAATCCTCCTGGGAGCTTCTTGGGTATAGTTTGAAACCAGCCCCTGTACTCGGGGCAGGGAGAGATGGAAGGAGGAGGCAGCCAAGGAGGTTAGCCGGTGGCAGGTATAATAAGCAAAGGGGACGTACCAGGCTTGTCTTGGACAGCAGCAAGATGAAAGTGTCCCTGCACCTCCCCGCCACATCTGAAAAGTTGAGACCTTCACAGCTTCTAGTCACATATGCCGTGCAGGTGTTTTCAACACCACATCCCTATCTCAAGGCTCTATCCTTGGAGCAGCCTCTGGGAACAAGAAAGCCAAGTGGAAACCATGTTCCAAGAACAGGGGAGGGAGTGAGGAGCCTCCAAGCGCTGGGGCCCAGCTCATGGGTCAATTTTTGATGACCGTCCCCAACAGGGTGATCCCCCTGATGGGTAGAGGGAACGCGTCATCTCTTCAGAGGTCCGGGCAGGTGTTGGCATTAGGAAAGTCAGGCATGTGGTGGGTAACGTGGTGGGTCCTGTGCTCGGTTTTAGAAAAGAACCTGGCTCTAGAGGAACCAGGGTACTGGGAACCTCACAAGGCCAGGAATGGGGTCCAGAAGAGCATGGGAGAGAACCAGCTCCAAGAACAGGCCAGGCCTCTCCTCTGGGCTCCCTCAGCTCCTGGGCCTACTGACTGTATTGTAAGTGCAATTCTATGGAGGCTCCTGTCAGCCGCATCACCCGTGGGTTCCTAGGGGCCAGCACCATGTCTTAGTTATCTCTGTGCCCCTGGTGCCCTGCAGGGTGCTTGGCACGCAGCGAGTGCTCAGTGAGCATGTGCTGAAAGAACAGGGGACTCAGTGAGGAGCCCCCCAACATAGTGAACCAGAGCTGCTTGCTCAGAACCAGGCTGGCCCAGAGCCTGGATGAGCAGTCTGTGAGTGAGGTGTGGGGCTGAGATCCAGGCGTGCCCCAGGCTTCACGGTCCTCTGGATGGGTTGTTGTGGTCATGGCTTCTAGAGGCGGGAGAAGGAAGGGGATCACTTTGTTTCGATCAATAATTAGACAAAAGTAAATGAACACTTGTGTTTTAGGGGGCTCGGGAAATGAGTGTGGCCTGCTTCAGCGTTTGATTCCTTCCAAGCTGTCTTCCCTCGTGCCGTGATTTTCACCGTGAGTTTTGCCACCCAGAGGAGCGATGTCACTTAACGCCTCCCTCCCTCAGCTTCAAGTAGGAGCCCAGGGCCCCAGAGTGTTTGTCTGTCACGTGGCCCAGAAGCACCCCAGAGCCCCATGGTGAGAGGAGCCGGGGCGACAGACGGCTCTTCTGTAGGAAGAAGATGCGCAGGCTTGCAGATTTTTCCCAAGCAGCTGAATGACCTTTCTGGAGAAATCACTGCCTGCAGAACCAACATACAGCATAACATGCTATCAACCTCTTGCAACGAAAAGGCCAGCCAAGGTGTCTTGATACTATAAGAAGCTGAGAGCTTGGCTACTTGCTCCTTAAGCCTATTTCCTCTTGTTCCTGGGAGAAACTCAGCTGCGTGTCCCAGCCTCCTTTGCAGTTAGGTGTGGCCTTGTGGTTGCGTTCTAGCCAAAAAAGTGGGAGCGAGAGTGGTGCAGGCTGCTCCCAGGACTAGCCCACAGAACTAGCCCACAGAACTCTGCCATTTTCAATCCTCCATGTACCCCTTGTGAACCCTAGTCCCCAGAAAGCCAATCCAGAGAGGCCACTGTGCCGCTCAGGTGTATGGCTTCAGGGATCGATGGAATTTGGAGGTGTCAGAGGTAGAGAGGAGGCTTTTAGGGTCTGGGGTAGCAACCGTAGAGAATCTCTGAGCAGGGATGCCAAAATAGGCAAGAGTATAATTGCTGTCCTCTATATGGACTCCATCCAAAGAGAGTGAAGGGACACCAGCCAAGCAAGGAGGTCCCAGGAGCCATATTTAGCAGGAGAAGGGGAGCCTCTGACTGTTGGTGGCTCTTGCTTTATCTCACACAGCAGTCTGTAACAGGTCCCCCCGGGTCCTGGAAGGCCCTGGCAAACATGTCCCCGTCATGGGGAATGCACAGGTGAAAAAAAAAAAAAAAGCCTGCAATCCTCATACATTTGCTCTTTTTACTTCTCATTAGCTGTATTGAATTATCTGGAGATTTACAATGATCTGTTCAGAATATTATGCATATATATATATATATTTTTTTTTTTTTTTTTACGGGACAAAGCAGGTACTAGTCAGGGGAGGGGCAGAGAGAGAGGGACAAGCAGACTCCCCACTGGGCAGGGAGCCCTACAAAGGGCTTGATCCCAGGACCCCGAGATCATGACCTGAGCCGAAGTCAGATACTTAACCAACGGAGCCACCCAGGCACCCCCAGAATATAATATTTTGTTCCTGAAATAGAGGAACTAGAAATTCATGATAGAAACTAGATATAATTTTTTCATAGAAACAATAGGATTATGATTCTAGCCAAGGTCTAACACAATATTTATAGAAATGATCAGAAATTGCATAGTAACCAATGTGTCAAGTGACAGATCTCCCCTGGCACAGTGGAGAGCTTTCTGAGATGTCTATAAATCAGTCAAGTAGGACAGTGCAGTAACCGATCCCAGTAAAGCTCCAAAAAATGTATGAGAGAGGTTCCCTGGGGCCAGGAGACAGAGAGCCCAGACGCTCAGTATGTCGGCGGGCTATTGTAGGGTAAACTGTCCAGGTCATCTGTGCTGAACCATGTCAGTCCACGGTTGACTGGAGACCCCAGCTGTCAGGCTTCCAGGCACCTTTATGAAATATTCTGTCCTCATCAAAGGGCTGTGGAACACTGGGTCATCTCTGGAATCACAAGAGGCCAAACTCAGAGGCCCAAAGCTATTTTTAAATTCTCCTCCCCCCCTTACCAGCCTCCCATACAACGTTGTCTTCGTGAAACCGGAAAACCAAAACCTCTGTAAAGAAAAGAAAGTTCAGTTGACACATTTTGGAGAAAAGAGACATGTGGCCACTGCTTTCTCTCTGTTGT
Source organism: Callorhinus ursinus (assembly GCF_003265705.2). Taxonomy (NCBI): domain Eukaryota; kingdom Metazoa; phylum Chordata; class Mammalia; order Carnivora; family Otariidae; genus Callorhinus; species Callorhinus ursinus. Next base: position 36,375,966 of record NW_027397075.1, read on the forward strand.
GAATACCCCTTTTCCACTGAACTATCAGAACATCTGTGGGCTTTGTGCTCCCTGCCCTTGTCCCAGTGAGTTTTGCCATGAAGGGGGTTTAGGAAAGGAATCCCTGGCATTCTTCAGGTAAGAACAGCCTGTGGCTTGCATAGACCCAAGTTCCATCAGAGCCATATCCGGTGTCACGATGGTGCCTCATGCCATCGCAAAATCTCACAGGAGAAGAAAATAACATGAGATTATGGATTTCCTCAGCCCTTCCAGAACACACTGATAATAACACTGATGTATTTGGACGCGTGACTAGTACATGCTATGAGGAGGCACAAGCCGGGAGCGTGGGTCAGTTGTTAACACCTGTTCAAATGATGAGAATTATAGATGTATCATTTATAAAGCAGTTTTACGAGACCCTGATTTCTTTTAGACCCACTTTCCCCACACACAGGCCAATGGGCTCATGGGTTATGCTTGGTTCGCAGGAGGCTCATTTAGCAACTGCTCAGCCAAGCAAAGGAAACTTTGCTGCAGGTCTAGGAGGCTCTCAAGCCCAGACCAAGAGGAGACAGTACCCACTTCCACCGGGGCTGGTAAATGTTGAGATGGAGTCTGCTGTTTTCCCTGCAGTTCCCTGCTCAAGCCTGCAGGATCTTTGGGAACTTGTGGAGAGAGGGCCCTCCTGCTCTGTGGCCGGCAGATCTGAGAGGACAGAGTACCTGGAACCTGGAAGTTTCTCCCCTCATTGACTAGCAGGAAGGAGCGCCTAAGAAGCTCACCACCCCTCTCCCCAGCTGAACAGAATGACAGACACTTCTTCCTTTGGTTGTGATGGACTATGAGCAACAGCCGTTAGCAGGTGGGGGGCTGTGATACAAGCCCCTGAGAAATGCCACGGCTCCCAGGGAGATGCCCGCGCTCCCGGCCTCTGGGAGGGACAAGTGCTCGCGGCGTGTGAGCGGGAGGGCGCGGGCCCATGCTGCCCATGCGATTTGCAGCCCTTCCTGCAATCCTGGGCTGTCTGTCCTCAGAATTCGCACGTTGGCCGTTTTGATTGCAGCTGGTCCTTGAAATGAGAGGGGAGGAGGTAGAATGCCCAAGAATACCAAGAAAAGGGAAATCAGGCTCACAAGCTGGATGCTGAATGATTTTTAGGTCCCACACTGAGAGGCCAGGACCTTTGACTCTTCAGGCACAAATTAGAGCCCCCCCGTCAGAATGGTCTCAGTATCCTCCGCACCCCCAGACGCTTCTCATCTTAAGCACTGTCCACGCTTTGCTTCTTGCTCCAACCCTCTTGCAGGATGATAGAGGAACCGAGGCACGGGATTGGGGTGGTGCTGGGGAGAGAGGGGCAGGGCCAGCCATGCAGGTGGATCAGGGTGTTAGAAGCCATCCTGCTAGGGTTGGCACCCCCAACCACCCCCCTCCCCAGCTTAGCATGGTACATGCACCTTGAACCAGAGGGACTTCGCGGGGTCTCAACACAAGACAGCTCCGGAGCCAAGGAACTGTCTGTCCGCATGGGGACATCAGGGCAGAACCTCGTGCAGACTCGGGGGAGAACCAGCAGTTTGGGGCAGACACCTCCTGGTAGGTAAGTCCCGCTGGGAGAGGAGACAGCAGCTTTTGCTTCTGGTGAGGTGTGCCTTCCACTAAGGCTGCACAAGACCAGTCTTCAGCAGGAGGGGTCTGCAGGAGAGCCCCTCTCCCGCTTGCAGGAGGGAAACCTCGTGGCTTCGGAACCTTCCCTGTCCCTCCTGCAGTGGCTGAGTCCCCCTCGGCTCAAAGCTGTGGTGACACTCCCCGCCAGCATGCGGGACCTGGGCATTGTGACCTCAGCTGTTCTGCACACAGAGAGGTGGTCATCCTGCCCTTACCTTGGCATGTAATCTGCATAGGACAGTGGCCTGGTCACAGGGGCCCATTGTGGGGAGGTTGGGAAGTTAAAGAACACTCTGGTCTCCTCCATCATGTCGGCCAAGAAGGCAGAACTGAAGAAAACGAGCCTGGTAAAGGAGAAACTGCTGGACAATGTGGGGCCTCTACGAGTTCCTGCTCTCCGGAGCTGTGGGGTGGAGATGGGGGTACAGAGAGCTCTCTGATGAATCCTCGGCTTTTCTTTCTCTGCTCTGAGCTCCAAGTGGCCTCTCAGCCAGGAAGGAGGGTGGGACTAATCCGTGGCCTGGGGGCGGGAAGGAAAGAGGCCTCTGCTGACTCCCTGTGGGACAAAGAACAATGTAATAGCCCCAGCACCTCTAGCCACTCCCGGAGCCACGTTCCCAGCTGGGCCCATGCCAGGCCCCATGGAAGGGCACGTCCATGGCACACAAGCACTGTGTTAGATGATACGATTCGTGCCCCTGATTTGCAGACGAGGAAATGGGGGCTCAGAGGGAGTAAATAAGCTCCTGGGTGGCACAGCCACAAGCAGCTGAGGTTAGGGTGTGAATCCATCTCTCTCCAAAGCCTGAGCTCCTGAAATAATACCCACACGGTTTCCATAAAGTTATCTCCAAGGGCTTTCCCTGCTCAGGCCCCCGGCAGGGAGAAGGAGGCCTGCTGACCGGGCAGGTGCGTGCTCATGAAAGGAAGATAAGCTGACAAGGTCTGGATTGGCTTGAATCCGGTCCTGGGGGGGGGGGGGGGGGGGGGGGGGGGGGGGGGGGGGGGGGGGGGGGGGGGGGGGGGCCCTCTCGAGAGGGCTAGTGTGATCCCCGCCCCCAAGTCCTGATGCCTGACAGACGGCGGACTGCCAACGTCCTCCCTCCACAGAACAAGAACTATAAGGCAGGGTGCCTGGAAATGAAGCCAGAGCCGACCAAAGTAAGAAGCTTTTTTGAGGCCATGCCGGCAGCCAGGCCTGAGACCCGTGGGGAGGTGACCTGGAGTCAGGGGTCATTCGCTGTTCCTGGTGGCCAAGACCTGTCCCAGGTGCTGGGGGATACACGAGAGAGAGACAAGCTCTCAGCTCTCACCGAACTTCACACTAGTAACTAATGTGATACAGAATAAATAAGGAAAACTCAGTAGTGTCACCTGCTAGGCAGAGAATTAAAATAGGGAGGTAGGGCCCTGGGCTTAGCACGAAGGCTGAGGAAGGGCGCTGTGGGGGGAGGAAGGAGCGCATGCAAAGTCCCTGAGGCAGGAGTGGGCTTGGCTGTTCAGGGGGCCAGGAGGGCAGTGGCGTGATGAGGGGATGAGCTCCAGGGAGAGGAGAAGGTGACGGGAACTGCTTCCTAGGCGGGGCCACCAGCTCTCACCTCCACCCCAGCCCTAAAGGAGGAACGGAACCTCAGGGGGATCTCTCCTGCCTCAATCACCCCACACCTGCGATTTCCAATGTTCTGTGTTTCTGCTTCCCACCAACAGACATATGACTACAAAGCAGTAAAACAAGAAGGGCCGTTTACCAAACCAGGAGGGACGCACGAGCTAAGGGTAGGTGTGCCAGCCCAGGGGGCGGGGTCGGCAGGGCACAGTCGAGATGTGGGCCCCCACCCACGGCTGGGGCAGGTCCCCTGCTGGCGTCTGGGGCTCTGCCCCAGGACCCATGGCTTTACTCCCTCCACCGCTTTTTGTTTTGTTTTAACTCTGTATTTTGAACTAATTTCAGACTTACGGAAAATTTTCAAAAAATTGGGCAATGAATTCTAGTCTACCTTTCACTCAGATTTCCCAAATGTTGACATTTGATCAGGGTTCTCTCTCTCTCTCCCTCTCTCTCTCTCTTTATATATATATACACATTCACACACATACATATGTATAATATAGGTTTCCTGAATCATCTGAGAGCATGTTTCTCTCAAATTTCAGTGTCTACTGTCTAAAAACAAGAACAATCTCTTACATAACCACAGTACAGTTATCAAAATATCAAAGTCAGGACATGAACACTGATTCAGTACTTAGTCTATTTGTACCAATTGTTCCACTAAGGTCTTTCCTAACAAGAAAAAACAACTGTTTTGATGTGGGATCCACCCCAGGCCCACACATGGTCTCTAGGTTCCATGTCCCTTCAGCTTCCTTCCATCTGGAATAGCCCGTGAACCTTTGTTTTTTGGGGACATTTCATTTATGAGGATTATAGGTCATTTATTTTGCAGACTGACCCTTCATTTGGGTGGTCTGATGCTCCCCGGTGATCAGACTTGGCTGCCCATTTTTGGGGGTCACATCATGGAAAAAAGGCGTGCCCTTCAGTGCATCTTACTGGGTGGCACATGATGTCCCCATGTCCCACCCTCCCATTTTCTTAACCGCATCCTTTCCTTCCCCCCTAGCAGGAGCCATCTCTCTGTTCCTCCTCATTTGCAATGCCCCAGGATCTTCCTTCCATCCAAGACATTTCCTTACTCCTTCTCTTCCCTGTTTTATTTCCCCAGAATGAACTCAGGGAGGTGAGGGAAGAGCTCAAGGAAAAAATGGACGAGATCAAACAGGTAACAGGGTGAGACTTTTCAGGACACGGAGGAAAAGGGTAGCACCCAGGAAAATGCAGTGCTGAACTCTGAATAGTGAGGGGAATCAGGAATTGCATGGAAAAAGCCTCAACCTAACTCAGCCTGATCTCCTCCAGCGTGTCGGTGCTGGGCAGCTTAGGATATCTAGTTCTTATTTGTTTGATGCTTAAACCCAGGTTTTGAATGCCAAGAACTCCCTAAGGGGTCACATTGAAGGTTGAGGAGATAGAACCTTAGTGACAGAGTGAGAGGGACTGATTGGGAAGTGGGGGCAGTCACAGACCAATTCCATTCTCCTTACCACACCCCCCCACCTTGAGCATGCTACAGAGAAGGAACTTTCTTGTTGCTTCTTGGATGGAACCACCTATGGCAAACTCATGAAGAGAAGGAGTGTATAAGCAAGGAGGTGTACGGGAAGCTGTGGTCTGAGTTCTGAGCTCCACTTGGAAGCGTCGAAGTAGCTGGATCTAAGCCCCGCCAAGGCTGGTGGGGGGTGGGAGGCTTCATGCTACATGCATCTTCATCCCTTCGTAGACTCTGTGGCAAGAAAAGGGCTTGGATAGGCCACGACATGTCCATTCCTTGAGCTTTATCCAGCTTATTCCAGAGGATCAGCTGCTGCCCTTTTTAAAATGCCACTGAGACGGCTCCAAAGTCATAATATGTGCTGTGCCTTTCTTCTTCGATAGATAAAGGGCATAATGGACAAGGATTTTGATAAACTCCAGGAATTCGTGGAGATTATGAAGGTGAGCATTTACTGAGCGCTTTCCATGGGCGGGCACCATGCTAGAAAATACAGAAGGGGACGCTAGACCCCGCACTGTAGCCACTTACAGTCTAGTAGGAAGACCCAAACTCTATGGAAAGAAGGAAATAGCAAGTACCAACCTACATGATAATTGGAGTTAATTAGGAGTCTGGAGAAATAAGGAATGAATGTGGGCTGGGGTAACCAGACAAATCCTTACAAAGAAGGTGAATCTTAGGGTGAGCTTTGAAGGCTATGTTGGAAGCTTAATGCAAATCTAACCAAAAGCCCAATACGATTAGTTTTGAACTCAACAATTACTAAGAGGACCATCTAGACTCTAGAATAGTGGTTCTCAAACCTTGATGTGTGTTGGAATTTCCTGGAGCATAAATAAAGAAAATAGAGCCCAGGTCCTATTTGGAGGGGGCTTAGACCCTTGGATTTTTTTCACATTCCCCAGATGAAAATTTGAGAACCACTGATGTGGAAGCATAAATAGGCAAAGGCAGGTATCTTTAAATTTTGAAGAGTTATAAAGGCGCCAGATATATAAAATTCATACAAAGCCACAATAATCTTGTCTAGATAACTAGCCAAATGAACAAAACCAGTGTAGATAACCCTGTAACAACCTCTCCACCAGGGAGGGATACCTGGGAGGATTTAAAAAATCAGTATACCCAGTCCCTGGCCCAGATGGACTGAATAAAAATCTCCAGGGTGGGCCACAGTTGCTTAAAACTCTCAAAGCGATTCTGATGCTTTCCCCTGGATAACAACCAGATCCTAAACACTTTAGCAGTAGCTATTAACCTTGGCTGCACAGCGCAATCACCTGTACTGTGGCTTTGACCTTCTACCCAGGCTGCACCCCAGAACAACAAAATCCGAGCCTCTTGAGATGAGGTCCAGGCATCACTATGTTTAAAGATCACCAGGTGATTCCATTGCACACTCAAGGTTGGGAACCGCAGTTCCATAAAATTTAAAAGATAATAAATATGATTTTTAAAATGTTAGTGAGAAGAAAAGGATTATGTATTCATATTAAGAACATTGCTGGATTATATGAAGATAAACTTAATTCAGTTAACATTGTAAAAACTGAAATAGTCCATAAAGTGAATTTAAATAATGAAAACCAATAAGAATAAATTATATATAAATATTTAACTGGATGGTCTAAATACAACAGAAGAAATCACAAAGGAAATATTGATATATTTAACAATATAAAAATTTAAAAATCGTAACAGGAAGTTACCATAAACAAAATTAAAAAGCAAACAACAGTTTGGGGGAAATAATTTTCTACAAATACAATAAACATCTATAAAAGTTTTTTATCTGTAACATATAAAGCTCACACAAATCAATAAGAACCAAATAGGAAAATGGGCAAAGGGTATGAACAAACCACAAAAGAGAATACAACTAAAAAGCAATACATATATTTAAAATGTTTACCTCGTGCATAATCAATTAAATGCCAAATGAAAACAATTCTTAGGTCATTGTCACATTCAACTAAGTGAACTTTTTAAGATTTTAATTACTTATGTATTTGAGAGAGAGAGCGTGGGTGTACAACAGTGGGGGGGAGGGCACGGAGAGAGAGGGAGAGAGGGATTCCCAAGCAGACTCCCCGCTGAGCGTGGAGCATGACACAGGGTTCCAGCCCAGGACCCTGAGATCATGACTGGAGCTAAAATCAAGAGTCAGACACTTAACCGACTGAGCCACCCAGGCAACCAAATAAGCGAAATTTATGACAATTAGAGAACCAATGCAGAAATGCTCTTATACTGCTGATCGGAGTGTAGGTTAGTACAACATTGGAAGGGAATTAGATAATAGGTATCAAAAAAGATCAAACCCCTTGACTTATTAATTCCTCTTCTCACAATTTAACCTGTGAGAATAATCAGAAATACTAGCATGGGTATATGTAAAAAGATGTTCATCACAGGATTATTTCTAATAGCAAAACTTTGGAAACCACGGTTTTCAACAGTAGAAGAATAGCCAAATAAATTAGGGTATATCCATAGAATGAAAACTAGGAACTATTGGAAACAGTGTTTAGAAAGAATTCTTACAGGTGCACCTGGCTGGCTCAGTCGGCAGAGCACGTGACTCTCAATCTCAGAGTTATGAGTTTGAGCCTCATGTTGGGCATCGAGCCTACTTTTAAAAAAAATAATAATAAGAGCAATGACATGGTTCAGTTAGATGTTAACGTTAAGGGGAAACTGAGTAAAAGGCATATGGGAACTCTTTGTACTGTCTTTGCAACTCTCCATAGATCCCAAATTATTTCAAAATAAAAACCTTATTTAAAAAAATAGAATGCTTATAATGAGACGTAAAAAAGCAAGATATAAGTAATCTATACAGGCTGATCTCAGTTAAGTGAAAAAAAAAAACAACTAAGTAAATATTTAGAAAAAAAGACTAGAAAGTAATATACCAAAAGGGTTAATAGCCATTATTGCTAGGTGATGAGATTAATTTGTTCTTTTATATTCCTCTGTATTGTCCAAATTTTCTGCAAAGGGCGTGTATTATTTCTATATTAAGATGCAAACACAGTGTTTTGTTAGTGGGCAGGACTGGGGATTAAAAGGCACAAAGGAGGCTATTCTGGGCACAGGAACAGCTTGCGCACAGCATGGAAGCAGGACGAACGTGAAGTGTATCACGGTCAGTGGGGAGATCAGTCATACAATTGGGATCATCTGGGGAAACTGTAAGAAATAAAATAGAATGGGCACAAAGGCAGTAGATAATGAAGGCTTTTGAAAGACAGGCAGACAGGTTGGGACTTGGTTGTGTAAATAGTAAGAGACCTCTGGAGATTCTTAATCAAAGAACATGCTAGAGGCAGCACTTCAGAAAGGCTGAGCGGGCAGCTGTTTGCAAGGTGGCCTGGGCAGGGCGGGCGGGAGAGCAGGGGTGGGGGCTGTCTGGAGCAAGATATCAGGCAGGAAGCCACTTCCCCACTCAAGATGAGGGACGCTGGACCAGGTGTGGGAACAGAAGGAAAACAGTAAATCTGAAAGATGCATCGAAGGAAAAATAATATTCTTGGTGACTGATGCAACAGAGAATGAAGGAGAAGCAAGCGTCCATGACCCCAAAGGCAATCCGGACAGGTAGAAGAAAGAGGTGACCATGACAAGGACAGGTGGCAAAGAGCTGATTTAGAAGAGGAAACAAGGAGATCACTTTGGGACATGAGTTTGAAGTAATAGTGAGACTTCTAAGAATGGGGGACATTTTTGACTCTGATAATTTGAACCCAGGGCGCATTTCCACTTCAAGGATATTTTCGCTGTATTTACAAGTACAGCTACTTTATTCAAAATGTATAGCACTTAAAGATGCTTTTCAAGAAGGTATTTTCGAAGTCCTCTCCACCCAGACAGTATGATTCCTTGATCAGTTTTCTACCACAGATCAGTGAAGTCTTGCCAAATCTTCCATTTTTTTATTAAAATTATGTTTTGAAGCAAATTATATTTCATTTATATTTTATAATGGTCAAGCCAACCCTGTGTTTGTCCATAACAGATACAATCGGTGATGACATCTGCCATCTTAGACATTCTCCTGTGACCACTGTTTCCATGCCAAGTTTTCCAGATCCAATTTCCCAGATCTAAACTTGCCAAGAGGATTTTACTCTTCTTTCAGTTCTTAGTAAATGATAAATGTGAGGTGCCATTTGAGCTACTATTTCTTTTATGTTGACCATTTCTGCCAGAAATCTGGTTAAAGAAGAAGCAAATGTACATGTGCAGGTTCTGGGTGCAGGGGTCAAAACATTGGAGTCAAAAGTGTCTTTGAGGGGTGGGTCACAAGATTTACTTTCTCAGCTCCATCATTTTATAGGCATGGAGCCAAAGCAGATAATGGTCTCATCCAAGTGTGGGATCAGGGAAAAAGACTTCCTGTGCTCTGACTCCTCTGTAGACTTTGGAGGAGCCCCTGATGACCCTGCCTGTGCTTTGGCCTCATCATGGAATGGGGGAGGTGCAGGGAAGAGGAGGCACGTATCCCCCAAGGCCAGTGAGGATTCTTGAGGAAGGAGGATGCTGAGGTCATCTCTGAGTGGTTGGCAGAGAGACGCAAGAGAAGAGCATTTCCAAAGCCCTTCAAGATGATCATTCTAGCTTTGAATTTTCTCTTGAAGGAAATGCAGAAGGATATGGATGAGAAGATGGATGTTTTAATAAATATACAGAAGAACAGCAAGCTGTAAGTGTAACCTGCACCCATCTCTCCTCATCCCTAAAGAATCTCCTCCCTTCACTTGGCTAAGTGTCCTCAGGTCTGTCTCAGACTCTTCACGGTCTTGTCTTGGTTTCTGTTACCCCAGTGGCTTGGGGTCAAGGTCTTCACTGGCCACCCACGCTATGGTTACCTCCTTGTCATGTTGGAAATTGTTTCCCCAACTCTGCCCCTCCCTGAATCCCCAGGCCCCTTAGAAGAGGGCCAAAGGAACAGCAGGAACTCAGGCTGGTAGGGAAAACAGACACAGACCCACAGCTCCGGCTCAAGAAGATGGAGGGAGCTGATGGAACACCACTTTCTCTTCACAAGAAGATGATGGCACTACAAAAACCAAAAAAGGGCCCTCTGGATTCCCTTCACCAATGCGGGCCATGCTGCGTAAGTGAAGCCTTACCTCCTCCTTACTCGTGCTACCCCCCAGTCACCTGCTGCTCCTTGACGCCCCCTCTCCCCCCGCACCGGGTCCTCCCGCTCCCTTACCTCTTGCAGTGAAGGGAGGGGTTCCACCCCTCTACTGGCCCTGGATGCCTCCCTAGCCGAAGCCCTCTCTGGGATCCTGCCCTCTAGGCCCGGGGAGATTCCGAAGCCATGCCCAAGTAATACCCAACCCTGGATGTGCCGGCTCCCAAGTACCACTGTATCATTCTGTCCTTTCCTATAGCAAGACCTGATGAGGTGCCCAGCAGGCTGGCCATCTTGGACCAGGGAAAAATGATCTTTCTTGTGCCGTTTCTGTCCTCTACAGGAAAAATGTTTGTTGTGTGCCCTAAAGAACAACTACAATCAGGGGTAGGTAGACCCCCATAAGAAGTCCTTGTCTCAGCTGGGTGCCCCATCATCCCAAAGGCAGTGGGCTCAGGCTGCATTTGTGTCACATCCCACCTGAGGTCGTGCAGACTCTGCCCCCCGCCCACCTCACCCACTCAGTCGTAGAGGACATGGCACCAGGCAGGAGGGCTTGGGGACCCCAGCCAGGAGACTGCTGCCCAGAGGCTCCCATGGAGGGGGTGAGGGGGGTACCTCGCTGGCCGCTGAGCTGACCTTGCCTCCTATTCCTGCCTCTCTCTCCCCCTCTAGCAGCAGAAAACTTCCATATCAGGCCTGGCCACCCTTTTCGTCCTTGGCTTCTGGAGCTGCTATCTGATTTATCTGTACTGCCAGCCCTGCGTGGTGGAGGACATGCTCCCAACCTAGCGCCGCCGCGGAACCCATCAGCAGCTCCAGCTTTTCCTCCCCCCGCCCCACACTTCGAGCTGCACGGCTAAGGCTTGTGGCCCTTGGACCTGCCACCCTGCCCCAGGCCTACCCCCACCCGGAGATTAAAATCTTTGTTTAAAGCCAAAGCAGGTATCACTGGTTTGACTATCAGCCCCAAACTTCAGTGTACAAAAGTGTCACTTTTTTTGTTGTTCTAGATCCCCATAGTTCAGACTCCCAAGTCCTCTTTCTGCTTCCTGCCAGATCAGTGGAAAATTCTGTCTTGGCCATTCTCAGGGTCATCCCCCTTCCCCTGCGACCCCCCTCCACTCTGCCTGGTTCTGCAAAGGTCTCCAAGGTCAAGAGAGGGGGGAGGCCCCAAGGATAACAGCTGCTTTTCTGTGTGGTTGCAGCAGAGACCCCATGGCCCTATGCACCTTCTCCCTCTGTGTTCTTAGTTCCTGCACTGTGTGCAGGGTGGCGAGACCCAAGAGTCTTGGGTGAGTGGGGGACCCCTGAGCCTGGGATCTAGCCTGCACTGCTTCCCTTGAGGTCTTGTCTTGGGGCAGAACTCAGGGCCCCATTGTTCCTAGGAACTCCATCCCCTTCGTGGGCTCTGGGGATCTACCCTCCCCACCCTCCTGATGGTTTCCTGTCCCCTGACCCAAAAGAGACATATCCCTTCAAAGGCCTTAGGCCTTTTCAAGAGTGGGGATGAGCCAGTGACCTCCAACTGCTCCACTCTATGTCCTGCCTAAATCCCCTAACTTGGCCACTAGCTTGAAATGAGAGCAAAGAAAGATACGGAGAAAACAGTATCTCAATAAATTCTTCTGTCATCTGTTTGATTCTTTGGGTTTAGTTTAATGGAGGAGGCATCAGTAGGATTCCATATTTTATTTCACACCAGCTTTCTTGTTTCATCTCTTTGCGAAGTTGGCTGCTTAGACTTTTAGCCAGTCTAGTGAATAATTGACCACGTTCTTAATGGCCACATAATAATGAGCCATGTATCGGGTTTCTTTCTTTTTTTTTTTTTTTAGGATTTTATTTATTTATTTGACAGAGAGAGAGAGAGAGAGAGATCACAAGTAGGCAGACAGGCAAGAAGGCAGAGGGAGAGGGAGAAGCAGGCTCCCTGCTGAGCACGGAGCCCAATGTGGGGCTCGATCCCAGAATGCCGGGATCGCGACCTGAGCTGAAGGCAGACATTTAACCGTCTGAGCCACCCAGGTGCCCCTTGGGTTTCTGATATACATTTAACAAACAAAACCCAAAACAAAACCTAGGCCTTGCCCTCAAGGAGCTTATAGCTTTAAAGGAAACATGGTAAACATGTTTATTAAAAATATGGACCATATACAAATAAGGACAATAATCATAGCATGTGATGAAAGCAAAAGGATTTAGAAATGGGAAAAAGAAGGGTGGGTGTAGATTGCTCACGTCCTATTGCTGCCATAACAGATTACCACACATTTAATGGCTTACGACAACACAAGCTGGGTCCAAAATGGGTCTCATGGGGCAAAAGTCAAGGTGTTGGCAGGCCTGCATTCCTTCTGGAGGCTCTAGGGGAGAATCTGTTTGTCTCTTTCAGCTTCTAGAGGCTGTGTCTGCATCCCTTGGCTTATGGCCCCTTCCATGGTCAAAGCCAGCATTGGCCAGCCAAGTCTCCCTCATTCTGCATCACTCTGACCCTGATTCTTCTTCCACCTCTTCTTTCCACTGGTAAGGTCCCTTGTGATTACCCTGGGCCCACCCGGTAAGCCAGCCTACTCCTACTTCAAGATCAGCTGATGAGCAACCTTGCTTCCCCTTGGCTATGTAATACAACATATTTGCAGGTTCTGGGGATTAGAACATGCACATCTTTGGGAGCTGTTATTCCGCCTACCACAGGGGACTCCCCAGACCCTGTCCCTGGACTTCCAAACCTTCAAACACTTGGGGACACCACATTGTGTAGTTCAAGGGTGTTGTAATAGACCCGCAAATCCTCCATACTCTTTCAAGAGGCGCTGTATTCCTCTCCTCTCAAGCGAGGGTGAGACACAGTGACCTGCTTCAAATGAGTAGAATATGGCAAAAGTGTGCCACCTCCAAGACTAAATCATAAACGACATGTGGCTTCATCTTGCTTTCTCTCAGATGCCCGGTCTGGATAAACCTCACTGCCATGTAGTGATGACACCCAAGTGGTCCTATGGAAAAGGCCACAAGGTGAGGCTCTGAAGCCACCCCCCAAGAGCCATGCGGGGTGTCATCTGGCAGCCCCTGCCAACATCTTGACTGCAACCTTCTGAGAAGCCCCTGAGCTGGATCTACCCAGCTAAGCTCCTTCCAAACTCCTGACCTGCAGAAACTGTGAAATGATAAATGCTTGTCGTTTTAAGTTGCTAGGTTTTGAGGTCATTTGTTATGCAGCAATAGATAAGACATGTTCATTTTTTTTAAAGACTTCAAAAATTGAGCCACAAAGTATGTGGTTATATGCAGAAATGTACAGTTTGATGAGTTTTTATATATGTATACCTCACTGACCTTATTCTAGAACATTTCTAAAACCTCTTTCCCACCCACACCTGCCCTGCTCCCCGGTTACCACTATTCTAGTTTCTATCCCGGTGTATTATTTTGCCTGTTTTTGAACTTGATACAGATGGAACCATATATGTATTTTTTGGTCTCATTTCTTTTGCTCAAAATTACATCTGTGTAATTCATGCATAGCAATTCATTGTGTGCATAGCAATTGTTTATTATTTTGTAATTGCTGTGCAGTTTGCCTTTTGTGAATACACCATCATTTATTTTTCCATTCTCTCATTGGTGGCCCAGATGATTCTTTAAACAGGCAAAGTAAAAGCAATTTTCCCTGTTGCCCTCTGTGCATTTGCCCGGTCTTTAAACACCTTCCCTGATCCCTGGTGCCCTGCAATTCACTTTATATCCCCCTTTTTCCCTCAACAAAAAATATTTATTAGACTGAAGAAAACATCAAGCCTGGGACCTAAGCCCTGACCTCTCACCAAAGCTTGGATATACCTGTCTGTCCAGGCCCCAGCCATTGTGTCAAACTCAGTCCAGACAAAATCAGATTCCCCACCTCTGCACCCAGATGCCTTCTCTGCCTCACTTCCCGACAGGGGTCTGTGTCCTTGCTCAGGGTCCTGGCAGTTGAGCCCCTGGCCTCTTCTCCCAAAGCCCCTTTGGTTATTTCAGGATTTCTGAGGATGTGGGTGAAGTACCTATTATAGGCTGGCAATGGGATGCTCCTTCCTCTTTACCCTGCTCTCTATCACTTCCTCCATGACATATCTCTGATGGCTCTCAGGACTTTACTGGAAGAGCTGAGGATAAGAGTGAGGGTTGCTCAAGGGCAGAGGCCACACAGCATCTGTCTGTTACCCACCAGCCCTGCCCCTTGACGGATGTGTGGGTGTGTGGCTAGCATTCCCAAATTTCTAACACGGGTACCACTTAAAGTTTTACACTTTCTCTCCCTCCCTCCCTCCCATAGCAATGAGCTACCAGTTCCCAAGCAATCTTTATAACATTCCCAATGTCCATTCCCAGTCCTCCTATTCCCATACCTACTCTAATCCAGGCTCTTAGCATCTGGATCCTAAACCACTTAGAGTAGCTTCCGACCCACTTCCCTTGGCTCCAGGAGTTTCTTCCAACCTAAATTCATTCTGTGCAACCCACTTCCAGATATTTGGTCCTTCACTACTGCTTTCTACTCCAACACTGTCCCTTGGTCAAAACCTCCAGTGCCCATTCCTCATGGGATGACGTCCAAACTCCCCAACACACTGTTCAAGACCTTGCACTTCTGATCTGATCTTAGACGTCTGAAGTTTTCTGCCCCTCTTCCTATTGGTAAGCCTACGCTCCAGGGTCCCACATGTGCCCTGCACATGCCCCCACCCTTGTCTTTGCTCGCCTCATCCTCCTGCCTCCACAAAGCCCCCATCGTCCCTGCTGGACTGCCCTCAGCCCCCACACAGATCCTCAAGGACTCATGACCAAGCTGCTCAGCCATTCAGAGATATTTTCCACCTCCTTACTAGCTCCAGCCTGCATATGTCTTTCCTCCCCATGCAGCTGGTCAGTGTCTAGAACCAGGGCTTCCGTTGTCTTCCTCATCCTCAACATGGACAGCAGAGCCCTGCACTTGGCAGGTTCTTAGGAAATGTTTGTTGCAGGGCGCCTGGGTGGCTCAGTCGTTAAGCGTCTGCCTTCGGCTCAGGTCATGATCCCGGGGTCCTGGGATCGAGCCCCACATCGGGCTCCCTGCTCCATGGGAAGCCTGCTTCTCCCTCTCCCACTCCTCCTGTTTGTGTTCCCGCTCTCGCTGTGTCTCTCTCTCTCTCTCTCTCTGTCAAATACATAAATAAAATCTTTAAAAAAAAAAAGGAAATGTTTGTTGCCTGAACTTTCACTGCATAGACTGAGCTGGCTCTCTTGGCCCCCCTCCAGGACTTGTGGCCTTGGCACTGTGCCCCAAGGGTCCCACACTGCCAGCAGGGGTCTACTCCCACACGGATCCCTCCAAGACTGAGCGGGCTCGGGGCAGGTGCGGAGAAAACTCTTTGGACTACCCAGATTTCCATCCCAGATTATGTCTGGCCATCTCCTTAGGTGACTGTGCCCTGTGTTCAGATTGGCTCATGGGATGAGTGAGGAAGGTTCCCTCTCTTTGAGATTTGATTTTGTGGCCAAATTCCCCTCAATGTGTTTTCAAACCTGAGCAGATCTAACACAAGGTCATCAGGGAAGCCAAGCTGCCAGGATCAGCTGAATTTTTGTGCAAATGATCTGTGGTGCTGAACAAGCCCCGAGGACTGGTGGCAGTGGTCTCGGCAGTTCCTGTCCTCCGACTCTTCCCAGGCTCCCCTGTGCCCCGGTTCCCCATCATCCAATGCAGAGGCGGCAAAAGGACAGCAGGGTGTGCTGAGGGGACACGTTTGCCTGGCTGTCCAACAGCTGTCACGTCCACCCTTGGGAATGGACCTTCAGGGAGCCGAAGCCCATCACTGCTGCTGACTGCGCGCGTGCATCAGCTTTGCTGGTAAGCTTGTGCTTTCGCCGTAGGTCTCAATGTCACCTCATCTGGAGTGTAATTACACTTGGTCTCTTCTCCCCAGGATGCTATTCCTGTCCTGTGTACAGAGCCTCTTGGCGGGCATCTCCCCAGCCCAGGCCCCTGCTTCTTTGGGCTACAGGTCCCAGCTGATCAGACCAAGGTGGATATCCAACTCCGCCTGCCCAGATTTCTTTCCCCGGGAATTGGGAATTTGGTGAGACTCCCACTGGCCGCCAGAACTGAGGACTTCTAACTGGGGGCTGGAGAGGGATCTGCCCGCCATTGGCCCAAGAAGCAGAAAAAATGAGTAGAAAAAGACAGCCGGTCTGCAGAGAGAGAAGAAAGAAGCAGAGAAGCCGAGAGCCGTGGAGAGCCACGCAGCTCCGGAGAGGGGCTGCTGGGCCTGGGGCTGCGCTGCGGGCTCCTGTCTCAGCCCTGGGACTGTGGTCCTGTCGCTGTCCCTGCATTACCACTGAAGTCGGCGTCTCAGAGATCCTCTGAGTCAATCTCCTCAGTTGCCTGTGGGGGCTCTCGGGCCCAGAGCCATGCCTCGAGGAGCGCCCAGCCACACACATGGCCGGCGGCCTGGAGCCCAGCCAGGACCAGACCCCAGTTCCCCGACGTCAGGCCCAGTGCTCTTTGTTCCCTTTGCTCTGTGGCTCTCCGGGGGCCCCCTGCACTCCCAAGAGGAGCAGGGTGAGGAAGGAGGAGCACATGAAAACGCCTACTTAATAGGGGTGTGGTGAGGGCAAAATGAGAGCGTATGCAGAGGAGTTCATTTTTTAAATGAAAACTGCACGACAGTGGTGATGGTGAAGTCAGAATTGCTTCTCCTCAGTTAAAAGGCCTTCAACTCCCAGGCCCAGTCTCCTGCCACCTGGACTGACTCCAATCGCAGCCAGATCTGCAATGAGATGAATGTTGATCTACTTTCATTTAACAAATAAACAAATGACCTACAGCTGTTTTGAGAGGAGGCAGGATGAGTATATTGGGAAATCAAACAATAGGAAGATGGTATGGGAAGGGTATGGGACCGGGACGGGCTCGTCCAGAGGACAGAACAGGCAGGTCCATTGTCACGCAGGCTCTCAGCCCTGTAACCTCAGTGTCTGGTTCCCACAGTGAGACCCTTGGCTCACCCAGCCCACCCACAGACTGCAGGTGCCACAGCCCCAGGCCCTGGCGCCAGCAGTCACCACAGAGACATATGGCTGAGTCATTTGGTGGCGATTAGGTGGGCAGGGCTGGGCCCAGGAGGAGGCCCCGCTGTGTCATCCGTTCCCATCCCCACCATGGGGCCTGGCACAATGCTGACTCCCAGCCTCCCCTCTCCTGCGTCGCCCTCCGGGGCCGCAGGTCACAAACCAGCCCCAAAGGTGGACAAAGATGGCCTCAGGCCTCCACCACCATGAAGGGGAGCCCAGACCAATCTCTCTCAGACTCAACAGGTCCAATTATACCCACTTCCATGCCAACTGACTACCCACCTGCCTTCCTAAGCAGGCTACCCTGACTGGCTCCAGGGGCGCCTGCAGGCTTCCTGCACTCCCCACAGTATTTCAAAGGCGATTTGTCCTCCTCTATGTGTGCTCAAGGTGATTCTGTGGTACTTCTCTCTATATTAAAACAAATAGGACAAAGCAAGTTCCATCTTCAGAATTGAGATGAAAGAATGACTGGAAACCTGACCCTGATTCCAACAGTAGAAAACCCAGAAGGTGGAGAAGCGTGCCCTCACGGGTGATGGAGCTACATCTAGTGGTAGTTCTGCCTGTGTGACACTTTAATGTGGATTTCAGCTTTTAAAAGTGGTGACCAAGAAGGGTTTGGTTTGGTTTGGTTTTTTATGGGTGATGAGTGTGTGGGGAGATGAGCGCCTCCACTGTGAGTCTCTTTAACATGATATTTCTTTTTTTTTTTTTTTAAGATTTTACTTATTTATTAGAGAGAGTGAGCAAGAGAGCACAAGTAGGGGCAGCAGCAGAGGCAGAGGGAGAAGCAGACTCCCCACTGAGCAGGGAGCCCGATGCGGGACCCGATCCCAGCACCCTGGGATCACGACCTGAGCCGAAGGCAGACGCTGAACTGACTGAGCCAAGCCAGGCACCGTATAACATGATATTTCTGCAGGGAAATCTGGTGATAAGTATCAGATGCCTCAAAAACAGGAAACAATTACGGATGAGTGCCAAGCCTTAGATACAAAGGCATTCATCATGGAGTCATTTATAAGATATACTTAAAAATCAGAAACAACGAAAATGGACAACTGGTTAAATAAATTATGGCGCACCCGTAAAGTGGAACGTTCTACTCACATTAAGAATAATATGTTGTTGACATATATACTGAACACCATCAAGAGATGTTAATGATATAATGGTAAATGAAAAACAGTAAATTATGAAACATTATTAGTATAATCCCATTTTTGGTAAAAGTGTGTGTGGGTGTGTTTGTGGATGTGCACGCATGCATAGAGGCATGCATGAATTAGAAAGATTTAGAAGGATATACATAAGAATAACAGCAGTGGTTTTCTCTGCACAGAAGGATTATGACAACTTTTTCTGTCATTCTTTGTGCTTACCTATAATTTCTAGTGTTTCTACAATGAGCTTGTATTATCTGTATAATAAAAAATGAAGAACTCTTTAGAATGGAGGCAAAGTCAAAATAGAGACCTAAAATCTCTTCCAACGGAAAGTGCCTTAGACCCTTCTATTTCCTAGGAGTGACCAGGGAAGTCGTGCCTCGGGGCCTTTGCACTTAAAATGTTCACTCCCACTTCCTCAGCTATCCACATGCCCAGCTTCCTCACCTCCAAATTACCTTCTCAGCGACACTTTCCCTATTATTCCATACAAATAATAATACCCCCAGCCTCAACATTCCTTATGGTCCATACTCTGCTTTATGTTTCTCTCCAGCACACTTACCACCTTATCAACTTCCATGGTCTATATTCTACTTGTTTGTCATCTGTCTTCTTCTACTAGAATGTGAGTTCCTCGAGAACAGAGATTTTGTTTCTGTCTCTGCTATATCCCAGGGCCTCGGGTAGTGCCAGGCAGAAGGACGGGATCAACAAACACCTGCTGAAAGGTCACGTGAGTGAAAAGATGTTACTATATCCCGGCGCTTCAGGCTCTGTGCTAAGAGCGTCATGTGCATCGTTTCACTTTATTCTTCCAACAACCCTGTGAAGTCATTCTCTATCGTTCCGTGAAGGCGTTTGAACGGCCATTCTCCCTATCTTATGTTGGATGAAACAGGCTCGGAGAGAGGAGTTAATGAAAGTAATCCGTCCAAGTTCATGGAATAAGTGATAGAGTTGGAATTTGAACCCGAGGATTCTGATTTCAGAACTGATTTCCCGGGGCACCTGGGTGGCTCAGTCGGTTAAGCATCTGCTTTCAGCTCAGGTCATGACCTCAGGGTCCTGGAATCGAGCCCCTCGTCAGGCTCCCTGCCCAGTGGGGAGCCTGCTTCTCCCTCTCCTCTCCACTTGTTCTCTCTCTCTCTCAAATAAATAAATAAAATCTTAAAAAAAAAATAGAAGAACCTATTTCCTCTACACTCTTGCTTCTCACAGTGCGGTCCCCCAGACCAGCAGCAGCAGCAGCATCTGGGAGCTTGTCAGACTTGTGGAGTCTCAGGCTATATCCCAGACCTACTGAATTAGGGTCTGCATTTGAGCAGGACTTCCCAGGTGACTCCACGCCCACTGAAGGCGGAGAAGCAGTGCTCTGTGCTGCGCTATCAGGTGTATGGAAAATACAGGGCCTCCATCTGACCAAGGGGCCGACTACAGTCTGGGTTAGTCTAGCTCTGGGTTTTGTACCCCTGGGGGTCGTTCTCCTGCCTGCTACTCCCCGACCCAGGAGTGGTTCAGTATCTGCTCTTGCAATCCTGGAGAGGTGCTGGAAAGGGTTTGGTGCAGAGAAAAAAGCATCTGGCTTCTTTGTTCAGCTACCCCTTGTGCCTCCGGGGGTGAGCTAGAGTTTCATGTGGATTAGTGAACGCTCAGTGCCGGCCTCTGCGCAGGAGCCAGTCCCATTGTGGACGGGGTTGCTTCTCATTCTTGGAGGAAACCTCTCAGTTCACTTAGGGAAAAGGAGACCTGTGCCTTTCAAACACATGTGACAGAGCCCACTGACATCAGAGACGCAGCTGAGCCAAGACTAGAAGCTCTCCAGACTTGACTCTTAGGACAGGGAGGTTGTTGAAACAAAAACAAAACCTACTTTCAATTAAATCATTAATGCCTGGGAGCCCACCGTGACGCTCATTTTTATCACTAGGAGCCACCTTCAGCTTGACATTCACTGAACAGTAGGCCTGAAATAAAAGCAGAAATCCTCACTCCTAGCCTTGCCCAAGCATATTAAAAACAAGAGTATCATATATGAACCCGGCTGCAAAAGCCGACTATTGAAAGCGCACCAGCAGAGGGCGCGAGAACCCCACCAGTCCCTGCCCACTGACCTCTCCAGAAGAAAAGCTGCAAGGTCGCTGAAAAGGAAATCAGACAATATGGGCTGGTGGGGGATGGTATCTAGACTCTGGGTCTCACCCTGGGTTCATCTTTCTAATTTTGTGGGATCCCAAGACGACTGATAACCCCTGATTTGTGCCTACAGGAAAACCAGTGGTAACCCACACGAGGAATCCGTTCCAAAAGACCTCCCCATGATCCAGTGTTTGGAACTCACCAGAAGTGACCTACATTCATCCTTTATTTACTTACCCAGCACTTGTTGAGCACCTGCAATGAGCCAGGCGCTGGGCTAGACCATGCATTTCCCATAAAGTGATGCTTTAACAGTAGTCAGATTCGAGGGTAGCCCTCAAAAGCCTTCTAAGTCTTTAGTATGGAAAACAGAATTAGACTGTTTTCTGTTCTGGGGCAGAGGAAAGGAATGGCGGAAGGACAACGTGGAAGAGAAGCGAATGTGGGAAGAGAAGAAGGAGAGATGAGCAAGAATAAGAGGCCCCCGGGGAAGAGGAAGCAAAGCTGGGTTTCAGCACCTGCCCGGTGTACATAAAATATTAAACCTTAAAAAGTTTGTCGCTGGCATGCTCCCATTTCCCTTTCTAGACCCTGACTTGGGTCTAGACCCTCTTCCCAGCAGAGCCCCAGGACCGCCCGGGGCCCGCCCAGAACTCCTTCCTGCGGCACATCCCAGCCTGGGCCCCCCTCGTGGCTGCCATGCTCCCGAGTTTTCTCTTCCTCACTCCCGTGCACTCCCCCCGGCCTGCAGCTGCCCTTCTCAGTTCGGTGTTGGTAGGACAGCAACTAAACTGACGCACCCCATGTGACATCTCCTAAAGAGTCCCCAGATCTGTCTCACATTGCTAAGCTCCCAGACAGTAGGTTGGAGGGCCACGACAATTTCAGGCTGTTTATTCAGGGGTGGTATTTTGGGAGCCAACCCTGCCACGGGGTTCCCATACAATCTCTCAGAGGAGCTGGCAGGAAAGGGCCTCTCTGGGGGTGAGGGGCCGATACAGAAAGGTCATTGGCAAGTCAAGGATTTGCAAGTCAGGGATAAGTATCTCTGAGCAGTTCTGAGTGTGTGTGACAATGACTTTATGTATGTGATTCTGTGTGCTTGGACGAGCCCAGAGGGGTAAGGATGGGCCGCAGGGCTCGATGCCGGAGAACCGCTGAGGCTGGGGAAAGGGCCTCGGGGGCCTTGCCGTGGCAGCTGCAGGCCTGCTGTCCCAGGGCTACCAGCTGGGAAAGCCTCCTTCCCTGGGGTCTGCAGTTTCCGGAACCCTCAGCACAGAAGAGAACAGAGGCCTGGACTGCGCACTGCCCATGCGCGGCTCCCTGCGGGTGGGGAGAGCCGCTCCGCAGGTCTCGTCTCGCGTGTGTGGAGAGCTCAGGTGGGGGGCTGAGGGTGCCGAGGGAGGTAAGCGAGACTCAAGCGGAGCCGGGAGGATGGTTGTGACAAGGCACAGGCCGCAAAGCAGGCTAGACCGACTTGTCCTTTATGGTGGCGTGCACATTGCTTCCCCACCTTAGCTGCCTCCGGGGCCTGCCAGAGGGTCCTCATTGAGAAACGCACTACACCTGCTTGTTATTTCTCGGCAAGAGCCCTCTGGCTGTGCAGGAGGTGGGGGCGAGAAGGGAGGAAACCAGTTTGCCCACCAGGCCTTGGTAGGATAACAGAACAGTCTGGGCACCTGTCCACGCAGAATTTAAAGCTGGGATCGCCCTGCTTCGTTCACTGTGCCTTTGCGAATGTTGCTCCCGTCCCGGGGAACGTAGCCCAGTTCAACCCTTCCAAGTGCCAGCCATCAGCGGTGACAGAAATCAAACTAGCGGTTTCCTTTAGGCCAGAGAATGACAGGGAAGCGGTGCAGGTCAAGGTTCTAGAGTATTGCTAGTATCCTCTTTATTGATCTGGGTGTGTGCTGTGCATAAGAAAAGTATTCCTCAAACTGCAAATGTAAGATTGGGCAGCTGCTTTGGAAAATAGTTTGTCAATTTCTCAAACTTTACCATGGGGTTACTACTATATGGCCCAGTAATTCTACTCCTAGGTACATACCCCAAAGAACTGAAAACATGCCTAGACAAAAGTGTGCACATGAACGTTCGTAGCAGCATTATTCATAATGGCTAAAAGAGGAAAACAACCCAAATGTCCATCAGCAGGTGATGAATGGATAAACAGGGTGTGGTCTCTCTGTGCAATGGAATATTAGTCACCTACCAAAAGGGAGGAAGTACTGACAGAGGACCACGTGGATGAACCTGGAAAACATGTGAAAGAATCCAGCCACAAAAGGCCACACATTGTATGATTTCATTTCTATGAAAATTCCAGAATAGGCAAATCATACAGAGATAAAAAAATAGATCAGTGATTGCGAGGGGCCGAGGGATGGGAAAATGGATATGGGATTTCTTTTGGGAGGTGATGGAAATGTTCTGGAATTAGACGGTGGCAGTGGTTGTCCAGCTTTGTCAATATAAACGATCAAATTGTGCACTTTAAAAGGATGAATTTTACCATATGCCGTTATACCTTAATACTAATTTTTAAAATTTACCTTGAAAGTGAAGGTGCCACTACTCTGTTGCTCTGGCTCCTGATTAAAAAAAGAAAAAAAAAATCCTAGGCATTGTCCCAGCCAAAATGCTACCTCTTCTAGGGAGGCACCTCTCTGAGCTCGTTCAGCATTTAGTGGCCAACACCCCACTTACTACTTAATGCTTTTGGAGCCTGACCACTCAGAGTGTGGCCCTTGGACCAGCATCACTACATCATTCAGGAGCTAGTTAGACCAGCTGCATCTTGGCCCCCCAGGCGTACTGACTCAGATTCTGCATTTTAATGAGGTACCCAGGTAATTTGTATGCATATTAAAGCTTGAAAAGCACTGCTCTAAAGAGCACTCCCCCACACACACACCTACAGCCAACAAAAGAGATTTTAAGCTCCTCAAGACTGTCTTTATCTCTACCGAGTCTGTGATCATAAATATTTGTTGACTCAGAGGTCACACATATTCATCCCCAAAGAATGCTGAGTGGCCTCAGGACTACAGCCAATACCTGCTCTGACTTTAAGACCAGGATTGACTAAAATTTGAGGTTCCTTTGGTGGGATAAGAGAATAGGTAAACTCCCGACATTCAGAGTGAGATATCCAAATACCATTTCCCACTAAAAGCAATCAGGGCTCCTCAGTCAAATGGCTGATTCTAGATCTGGGCAGAAAGTGTACAAGAGGCTTGTACAAAATGTAAGAGACTTCTTGGATCATGTCTAAAGAATTCAGGAGCCAAATAGAAGAGACTCCCACTGGCCAAACTACGGCCACGTGAGCATCAGTAACTACTAACTACAGTGAATTGAAACACATCAAATGTATCAAAAGCCATGAATTAAGAGTAATACTCAAAACGGAGCAAAACAAAACTTTGTTCACTGTTTCAGGATGCTAGGAAGGCAACTCATTATTTTGAAATTCGTAAATAAAGGAGGAAAATCAAGCAGTTATTCTGGGTGTCAAATAATAGATAATGATACCTGTCATTTCTCCTTCACTTAAAGGCTGGAGTACTTCTATGAAGGAGAAATGATGGAATCAGATATCATTATTTTGAAATGTCTAATGAACCAAAAGATTCAAGCATTGGTCCTCTGTATCATCTAATATCAGAGGAAGAGACAATCAGGTGACAGGTGCCTCCTGTTGGAAGAACAGATCGCCACTGAAACCAAATCTGAACCTGATTAAGCTCTAAATCCTGTACCAATTTACAGGAAAAATAGGAACACAGAGCTTGTTAAACTACACCATAAGGAGATCATCAGCAAAGTCTAGATTGTGGACAAATCTATAGGATAAACAACCCCGTGTCTTCGACAAACAAACTTGAAGGGGGGGAAAAAAAAGACAAGTGACCTATAGATTAAAACAGACTTAAAAGTTCTACCAACCAATTTCAACATGTGAACCTCATTTGGACCTTGATACAAACTATTTTTTTAATTTTTACTATTGAAGTATAGTTAATATACAATGTTATATTGGTTTCAGGTGTACAACATAGTGACTCAAGAATTCTCTTACTCAGTGTTCACCACGATAGTGTAGTCACCATTTATCACCATACATCATTGTAACAATATTATTAACTACATTCCCCATGTGGTATCTTTTCATCTCTGTGACTTATTTATTTTATAACCGGAAGTTTGTGCCTCTTAATCCCCTTCCTTTATTTTGCTCACCCCGTCCCCTCTGGCAACTACCACTTTGTTCTCTGTATTTCAAGACTCTGTTTCTGTTTTTTTGTTTGTTACTCATACTCTAACCATGAGTAAGTGAAATCATATGGTATTTCTCTTTCCTGTCTGACTTACTCCACTTGGCATACTACCCTCTAGGTCCATCCAGAGTGTCACAAATGGCAAGGTGCCACTCTTTTTTTATGGCTGAATAATATTCAAACTATTTTTTTAAATCCATTTATGACAATTTTGAGACATCAGGAAATTTGAACAGTAGGAATTATTAATTTGTTTTGATGTATAATAGAATTGTGGTGTTGATACAAAAAGAATTCCTTTTTAGGGGCACTCGGGTGGCTCAGTTGTTAAGCGTCTGCCTTCGGCTCAGGTCATGATCCCAGGGTCCTGGGATCGAGCCCCACATCGGCTCCCTGCTCGGCGGGAAGCCTGCTTCTGCCTCTCCCACTCCCCCTGCTTGTGTTCCCTCTCTCGCTGTGTCTCTCTCTGTCAAATAAATAAAATCTTAAAACAAAAAAAAAGAATTCTTTTTTGAGTGATTTACTAAAACTTTTACAGAAGAAATGGTATGACATCTGGGATTTGCTTCAAAGTAACAGAAGCTGGGCTAAAATGATGGGTGTGGGATGTGGGTCAAGTTTGGCCATTATGGTGGTTGGGCAGTAGCCAGGTGTGTGATAGTTCACGATGCTATTCTGTGTACTTTCGTGTATGTTCCAAAGTCTCTTAAATTGAAAAAGCTAAAACAAACAAGAGATATATAACTAAGTGTTGATCTAGAAAAAATATAGCATAAGCAAAGCAAAAGACTTTAGTCCAAGAATCCGAAACTGTAAGAACAATAAGATGACCTTCCTTGTCTCATTCTCAACTGACTTTCCCATAATCAGATTTTTTTATAATTAATAATTTACCTTGAGAGGTGTTCTACAAACTCTCAATTCACAGTCCAGGGAATGCAGCAGAAACTGAAAAGTTATCCAAAGTCAAGGAGAAATAATTGGATACAGAAATAATTATGGAAGATATGGGGTCAAGAAGGAGCCTAGCTGAGTTTACACCAGAAGTCCACAGACCGAAGGCCTGAGCCAGGCTGCAGATATGTTCACCGAATTGGGAATGGAAATAGTGTGTCGGTTTAGCAACCTTCTCCCTAACAGAATCAAATGTTAGAGGCTGGGTCTCTCCCATGGCTGCACATTTAAGTCCCCCGGGGAGCTCTGGAAATCGGCTCCCTCTCCCCCTTACCACTCCCCCTTAACGGGAGCTGTCTGCAGGAGGCCAGTGCTCTGCAGGTGATGCCCAGGTGCAGCCAGAGTTGAGGCTCTTAGTGTCTGGGCCAGGCAGGCTTGGGATTTTAGCCGGTCTGTGCACATCTAACCACAGTTGGGAAACGGTGGCAGTCACTGCCGGGTGAATGACGAAGGGAATTGGCGGGTGAAAGGCTGGGTGTCAACTTCATTCTGTTTGCTGTGAGTCACTTGAGGTTATTTGGAGCCACTGTCCGACCTGAGTCACCCGGGTCTCTGGGGTGTGGCTGAGATCTGAGGAGGCCAGAGCTTGGTTCCAGGGGGCTCAGCCTTGGGTTTGGGGGGCTGCAGGTTTCAGCAGCACACGTCCCCTCCCTAGGGCAGCCAGCGGCTGGGCAGAATCCAGGCGGGACAAAGCTGGGAGGGAAAGGCTTCAGGGGCGCACACAGGTTGGCCTCCCGCAGTGTGCTGGGCAGTGAATCAACCCTGAGTGACACCCAGCAGGCAGTGGGCAGTGCCAAGTGGGGATTCCATCTCCATGGCGACCGGCAGCAACCAGGGTGACCCACAGGCCAAATCCCTCCCTGCAGGATCTGCGCCCAGAGCTAAATAGTGACTTTCATCAGCGCCATGGCAGAGAGTTCAACTGACAGAGAGCACAGAGATTTTAAGTAAATGTGTCAGGAGCCACTGATCCCTGGCAATTGAGGTGGGGTGGGGGAGGGCGGTTTTTAAGCAATCAGGACACACTACGGGGAAATATGACTCAAGTTTCCAAATGCCCTTCTCAGGTATTACCTGTGACGCAGAGCACATGCAAGCTCCTCACTGCAAGCTCCTTGCCCAGTGCCAGAGGGATGGGCAGCTCCTTAGCCAGCTCAGGTATGCTTGGCCTCCTTGCTGGTCTAGTAGGAGATTGCCACTTTCAGGCCCATTTGGCCCAGAGGGAAGGCTTCTGCCCCACACAGGATTTGTTACTAAGCTGACCTTCTACCATACCCTCCTGCTCCAGGTGTGACTTCACCCTTTGCCTCAGCCCCAGCCGAGTTTACCAGTCCAGCATTGCTCATGGCTTCCTAGCCTGGGGTCCTTCTCTCTTGGCCTCTCAACAACTCCCCTTCTCAGGCAGCCCTATTGGCTGCAACCTGGCCTTCGTGGGATCTTCCCTTCTCTGACCATGGCCGTAGAAGTCCTAGTATCACTTACTTGCCGCCAGGCAACAATAAGGCAGGGATTTGTAAGCAACCAACCAAACAAGCAATGAGAAGTTTAAGAACCTCAAAGAATTTCAAGCAAGCCATCTTTGGTGAAGCAGAGTCCATGTGAGGCCAAAGGAAGGCAAAGTGATGTGGGTGTGAGGACCCTCCAGTTTCCTGGAGGAGGCTGGACTTGAGCCAGGTAAGGAGGACAGGCTGGATATTAGTTAGGTGCTGAGAAGTGGTGGGCCTGAGCAGCCAGTACATGGCGATAGGAGAAATGTCGGGAGCAAATGGGCTCTGAGAATCCTTGTGGGCAGGCAAGAGTGATACCCACGATACATAACCATCGACCCTGACCCACCAGACTTTGTAAGTGCTGGCTGTGTCAGCTGTGACCTTCGAGTTGTTGGATTGGGATCTAGGGTCTCCTGGGAAAGGGACCAGAGTAATGATGGGCAGGTGGCATTTGGGGACGGGGGCTCAGGGCAGCAGCTGCTTACCAACCAGGATGGAAGCAGCTGGGTATTTCAAGACCCCTGAGGACCCTGAGTAGCATGCACTGTCTGAAGCTCTGCCCAGCCTGAGTGTGGGGCAGTGGCCATGAGATGTGAGCCCAGCACTCAGATATGCTGATGGGATACATTAGCCACATACTTGTCTGCAGGAGGACACAGCTGTGAGTCAGGAGCACCTGCTTTCCCTCCATCTTGGAAAGGATTATGTTCCAGCATGGCACAGAGGGCCCAGAGGGCATCCACTGCTGTTGGGAATGCTGAGATGTCTCTCTATCCTGGCCCAGCCAAGACTCGAACACAGCCCAGGCCCCACCCGAGAGACACTGTTAGCCCTGCAGCCCCATCTCTGACTCAGAGGCTTGCAATCCCCTCGGGAGTCAGACTCTGGCCTCGGTTGGTCTTGTGAAGTCAGGAAAACTCCCAGGGACAAGACTAGGAGGTTTGATGACTTGTCAAAGCTCATTCAGAGCCAGAAAAATACGAAGATTGTCTCTGGGACATGATGGTTGCAGTTAGAACCTGTGTGCCATTGGGTCCGGCTTTTTGGGAAAGAAGCCCTCCCCTTTACAGAGGGCACAGACTTTCAGAGGCAGTGGTGGGGATTTGGCAGGGGGTCGCACAGCAAGACTTGGACAGGCCAAGGATCCTTACTTCAGAGAAGGGGAGGAGAAGAATCTTGACCCTGTTCCTGGGCAGTGGAGCGAGACGGCGGCTGGGAGCCCAGCAGAGCCCGGGCAGCGAGAGCCCTGGGAGGCAGGCACAGGCGCAGGCACTGACTGGCTGGCACCAGCAGGGAGGGAACCTACTGGAGTGGACATGGAGACCCTCACAGACACCATCAGTGGGAGGCCGGGGAACCACGTTGAGGACACAGGCAGGTCCCAAGGCAGGCCAGGGCCATGCCACTGCCAAGCCTGCTGCCACCAGACACAGAACGCTGGCTTCACGGTGGTCTCTCTCTCTCTCTCTCTTTTTTTTTAAAGATTTTATTTATTAGAGAGAATGAGAGAGAGAGAGAGAGAGCATGAGAGGGGGGAGGATCAGAGGGAGAAGCAGACTCCCCGCCGAGCAGGGAGCCCGATGCAGGACGCGATCCCGGGACTCCAGGATCATGACCTGAGCCCAAGGCAGTCGCTTAACCAACTGAGCCACCCAGGCGCCCCTCACGGTGGTCTCTTGGCCTCGCTGCCATAGCTATAAATATGTTCTCTTCTGTCGCTGTACCTTCTCCCTCACAGGTCAGAGCCCGCAGGTGGCTGGGTCAAGAGAGAACAGGTACAGGCTCTGCAGGGTGGGGAGAGAGAGCACGTGGCCCACGAGCACCCTGAAATTGTGTAGAAAATGGTGCACATGTAATCTTTCTGGAGCAAGGTCAGAGCTTTTCATAGGATCCTCAGATGAAAATAAATGCTGCTCTAGAACAATAGTTCTCAGCACTTTCCTGATGCCCCTGAGGCCTGATGGGTTACTCTGAAAGATAAATCCCCATCCTACCCCTTCAAGTCAGGCATTTAATCCCCCTTCTAGGTTAACACTCAGACCTAAATGCTCCCTCCCTGCCATTAAGCCAGAATCATACACCTAACTCGGATGTTGAAAAGTCACCTCCTCTGAACACATCCAAACTGGAACTCTCGATTCGTGTCGCTCCCCCACACTTTCTTCCCCCAGCTTCCCGGTCACACTTAATGATGGTCTTCTTTTCTATGAAGAGGGAGAACTGTTAAGCTCTGGGTTCAAATCCCAGCTTTTCTGCTGGCTGGCTGTGTGACTTTATGCAAACTGATAAAACTCTCTGCCTCAATGCCCTCTTCTGTAAAATGAGGACAATAATACCTAGTTTGTAGGAGTGTTGTGAGATCTAAATGGCTTTAAAATACATCAAGGGTTTAGCAGAGTGTCTGGTTAACAGTGAATATTAGCAACTGTCTTTCTGCCAGTTGCTCTGGGCAAATATTCAGAATGAGCCTTTCCTTCTTCCCCTTCCACGTCACAGCCCAATCCATGAGTGGCTCCTGTGCATTCCACCATTGGACACATGTCCCAAATCTGGTCTCCTCTCACGATCTCCATTACTGCTGGCCTTGTCCAAGCCACAGTGGCGCTCCCACTGGCCTCCCAAACAGTCCCCTGCTTCTGTTAAACCCGTCCTCCCGCATGGGTTCCCCAAAGGGCTGTCAGAAGGATGTTTTACAAATGCCCTCCTTTGCAGACTCAGGACATATGTCACACCCCTTATTTCAGCTGACAAGACCCTACCTGCTCTGGCCCTTGTCCATCTCTCACGTCTCACCTCCTACAACTTCCACTTCCTCCCTTGGCTCCCCTATGCTTAGAATAACGCCAGAGTAGAGGAGGTGCCATCGGGGCTGTTTGCCTAGCATGACGAGGGGAAATTCCTCAGAGATGACCTGTGGGCACACTTGAATAAGTACTGGAGAGAGCCATACACATGTGTATAGCAGGTGTGGGGAAGGGTGCATGCATGCATGCATACATACATTTCTTTACCATGACCTGGTTTTCTACAGATGGTGCTCAGTGCAGCTCCTACACCCCTGCAGGGAGCAACCTCGGGCCTGGGGGTGCAGGGGTGAGCTGGAGGAGCTTTGCTCTGGTTGCCACCGTCTTCCTCCCACATCAGCCAGACGCAGGGTGAAGAGCTTGTGGGCGGCAAGGACTAGCCTGGTGGATCCACGTGTTCTATCACCACCCGGCTTGAAGCAGCATCCTCAGGGCAAGGAGGTGAAACGCACAACACCCTCCGCTTCTCTGAAGCCTCCCTTTCCCTCTCTGAGCCTTTCTTTGCTCCCACAGCTAAGGGGAGTTACCAGCGGAAAATATCCCTTGGGTTTTTGGAGGCAAGAGAGAGGGGCACCGAGACCCCTAGGGGAGCTGCCCTGGCCGCTGAGAGGGTGCTGTTCTGCCCGCAGCTTGCATTCAGGTGGCGGGGACTGAAGTATACTGGGAAAGGGTAGCTCTGAATAAATGCGTGCTTCTCAGTTTAGCCCAGGACTCCAAGACACGGATGGGTAAGAGTCCTGCAGACCCCTTGATTCCGCCACCGGCTGTAAAAGTCCAGTGGCCCAGAACATGCACACTTGGGGAAATTTAAAGCGCCCATTGAAATAGTAGGTGTTACCATCTTCATCTGCACTGTTAGTATTACTACCATTCCGGTTTCTTCTCTTGCTAAACGTGAATTCGTTCTTGGTACGGAATGATAGCAACCTCATACCGAGCGTTGCTCGGCGCCCGGCATTGTTCTTAATCGTCTGGGTGTTCAGCCCGCAGCGGTGGGAGGGAGCTGGGATCGCGGGGGCGTGCAGTTCCCGCTGAGCCCACTGGGTGGCGCAGGCGCCGCACTTTGTCCACAGCTCGGCGCAGGAGGCGCCAGGCTGACCGCGGGAGTCCCATCAGCGACCTAGGACCCCGACGCCCAGCCCGGACCAGGCAGACCGCTGAGGGCCTCTCCCGGGCTTGGGTTCCGACAAAGACCTTTCCTTTGGAAGAAACATTTTGGGGATTCACATCTCACAGAACAGGCTTCAAGGCCAAGAGCTTGGCTACAGACAATGGGAATGGGGGTAAGAATGTGGGGGGTGGAGGGAGGAAGATGGGGAGAGGGGCTCTTGCAGAGTGAAGTGAGGAGGCACAGGTGATCCAGTAGTCAAGGTCAAGCCTGTGGTCAGCCTTCTTTGATAGTTAATCGGGGGCACCCAGGGGGCTCAGTCCGTTAAGATCCTATCGCTCAGGTCATGATCCTGGAGTTCTGGAATGGAGACCCACAAAGGTCCCCCCGCTGAGCTGGGATCCTGTTTCTCCCTCTCCGTCTTCTGCTCCCCCTTCTCTCTCTCTCTCTGTCAAATAGTCTTTAAAAAAAATAGCCTGCTGCATCCTGATCTTGGGGTTCTTGTGCCAATTCAGGGGCGGGAAAAGGAAGTGTGAGAGAGGCTCTCCCAGGTGAGCAGAGCCAAGTGGGTAAATAGGGGTGGGCAAATGGGGGTGGAGAGGAGATACCTTGTCGGGCAGGGCCCTGGTCTGCTGGTTGGTCCCCTCTCCCCACCACCTTTTGTCAAACTGTCTTTGCCTGGCATTTTCTCTACAGTTCCCAGAGTCCTGTAGGAAATGGCTCCCTTCTGACTTGACCCTTCCTCCACATCTGGGCAATGAACCACTGGCCCAGTTTGGATTTGGTTTTCTGCTTGTGAGAAAAGAAACCGATGAGGCTGAGGCCCGGGAGCTTCCTAGGAACACCAGCCAGCCAGCAAGTGGATCTGGAAGGAATACCTGAGGATTTATGGACAACTCTATTGTATACCCCTTAGGACACAGAACCACCTTCTGCTTCTTTGGCACATCTACACAACACCTAGGATGTTTCTCTGTACACAGTAGGGACCTGGTAAGTGCTTACTGTCTCACAGTGTAACAGGGAGCTGGAGAGCCACATCAGAATAACCTGACCCTGGGCCATTTGCATCAAATACGGATTCCACCTTCTCACTCCCGAAGGTTCTAATTCAGGAAGATGAGGATGGGGCTCGGGAATCTGCATTTTTGACAAGCCCCCGGGATTCTGAGGCACTAGTGGGCGCTAGGACCACACTTGGACAAATGGCCTGTGGGATGTCAAGAAGCTTGGAGTCTGAGGTCCCATCTTCCTTTCAGAGCCTGGCCCCTGGCTTGGTGTGGATTCAGCCTCTTCCTTGGGTAGCAATTTGTCCCCTGCCCCTTTACCCCTTCAGTTTTCCTGCACCTGATTTTGTTTGTTTGTTTGTGTTTCCTGACCTCGCTGGAATGTTAAGTCTGATTCTTTCAGAAGGTAAGCTCTTCATGAGCATCAACTTGAATGAACTTTTAGGACACTTCAAACCGTTGTGCAGTGTGGGATGAATTCTGTGATAAATGACATTCTCATTTTGTAGCCATTCTTCTAGAATCTGCATTTTGCAACGACTTCATTTTCTTTTCTTAAATGGAGAAGGTTTGATCTGCGCCTAAACCACCGGCCGCCACCCCCATCCTCAATCCCTTGATCAGCCCACCCAGATAGCGAGGCTGTCCATCACAATTTCTAATTTTTAGACTCTTTGTGGAATTAAGGGGGCAGATTTATTTGTTTACTTATTTCATTAATTATGGAACATAAATGAAAAAATGCCCACATTTCTTTGTCTACCGGAAGAACATGAAGAAAGTGCACTTCTTTGGGATTTATTTTTTCCTCAGTTCAACCCTCCATCATTAAAATAGAAGGTTGTCAGGCAAATAAATTATACCAAGAGTCCTCAGTTGGGTATTTACTATTGCATTTTTCAGAGCCATGTTTTATAATTGCTGTGATAATACCAGGGATGATGTCCACGAGAGTGAGTCAACAGCAGCTTCCCTGCTGGTGGCTGCCCTCTGATAACCCCGCAGATGGACACCCGGCGCCACAGAGAGATCGTCACAGAGCATTAATAAGGCAGGAGGCTAAGTGTTGGCGCCGGGATGCTTTAGAGACCGAAAGCAGGAGCTGGGCCAGCAGGCCCGTTGTTTTTGTGCTTCTAGAGAGAAGCGAGAAGTGGAAAATGATCTCTCTACCTTCCCAGCAAATATAGGGCCTTGCTCAGAATTTCCTCTGACTTGGCCCGGGAGACTCGGGGCTGCCTGATTACATGGAGTCAGGTCAAGAGAGAAACTGTCTGCGAGAAAATGAATGTTCTCCCAACACTGTGAGGGTGCTGATGGCATGAGGTGAGAGAACTTGGGGGAGGGTCATAGCTGAGCTCGCCGTGCATCTAGAACCCTCTAGAAGTCTGGAGGAGGGGCATGCCCATGGCAGGCACTTTCTAAAAGTTATACTTTGAAGTTAAATTTGGTAATGTTTAAACCCATGTTTAATGAGGCTTCAGGAGAGCGCGCACCTCCTTCTTTGTTGGCAGGATGCTAAACTTGCTGGAATCATCTCTTCTACAGCTACAGAAACAGCCGCTGAGCACAGAGAACTTGCTCTGCAACAGCCCCGGGCGGTCTGGGGACCCCACCCCGGGACCACACAAAGGGACAAGCACACACACCCAGATCTTCCAAGCAGTCACTCGGTTCCAGGACAGTGACGCTTCCAGATTGATTTTGACTACCCAAGTGCCAGGTGTCCCGTTTTCACTTCTTTCAATTTCCCGGAGTCCCTGAGAGATCCGTCCATGTGATTGCCTGCTTACGGATGAAGAACAGGAGGCCAAGGGAGGCCACCGGCCTGGCCCCAACTCACAGTCCCCTGCTGAATATGGTGCCACCTCCCTCCCCAGGCATCCTGGGTGCCTATAACGTCGTCCGCAAGGGCTTCAGTAAGTGCACATGTGGTGAACACAGGCTCGGGGACCAAGCTGGTTGATGTGACTCACTGTCCAAACCCCTCCCCCTTGACCACAGCTTCTGGAGTTGAAAAGCCAGGACGGTGATTTCAGCTTGTTCACTGAAGACCCAAGAAATTGGTGTCCGCAGCTCCTCTGCTTTAGTTCTAGAGCTGTGTAAGGCAATTATCCTTTCATGCCCTAAACTAAACAATCAACTCTACGGTTATAAACACCCAGGTTACAAGGGACAAGCCCCAGCCCACGGGAAAGACAAGTATCTACAGGACAGCTGTACAGAGCCTTGGGATTTATCGCCCAAGTCACCCCAGGCTTCCCACAATGGCATGGTAGAGAAAGAGGAAACCAAAATGTTCCCACCCTGCCTTGTTACTTGTCATTACACCCAGCAGATGACCGAGGGGACGATGTTGGGCCAAACTTGGAAGGCCAGGAGGAAAGCCCCAGGGTGGCATTGGCACAATTCAGAGCAGCCTGTTTCAGACAAAACATTCTGCTTCTGAAACCTCTTTGGCCCTCGAGTGTGGCACAGTTCCTCTGAACCTTTTAGAAACCATTTTAGCGCACACGGTAGAGGCAAGGAGTGGCATTCTTTAAGGAGCCTGTCTTCGTGTTGGGGGCCACACCAAAATAAGATGGGCAGAAAACAGAGGTCTTGCCAGAATGTTTTCCAGACAAAAACTGAAAGAAAAAGAAGGTCCCAGAAGACACATGAGACACCGACAATAACAAAAAGGCCATCATCAATTCTAATACAAATATAACAGATATTCCTCTACTTTGTTTGAGACCTGGTTCAGGTCCTACCACCTCCAGGGAGGCTCTTGTAGCAACACTAGCATCTAAGCTCTCTCCTGCCTTTGACATCATCTGAAGTTTTTATCATGTGTAGAATATACCACAGTGTCCAAAACAATCCATTCTTATATTTGATTGAACTTCACTCTCCAATACCCAGCTTGGGGTCAGGGACTACATCGTTCTGTGAAAAGAATGATAATGCCTAGCAAGCACTATCTTTAGATCCAGGCAAGAGATCCCTTTCAAGGGATAATCCCATATCCTCCCTTCTAGAACATTCTCCAGGTAGCCAGGACCCCATCCCAGGTGTGTCTTCCCTGGGTGGACCATGTTGCCAGTCCATGGAATGGCCAACGGGCAGGCACCTGCAGGAGGTCTGCTCAGATGCAGAGCTGGGCGTCCACATGCCCGTACTGAGAGCTTTTATGACCCCAGAGCCTTTTTTCTCCCATGGGCAGAAACGGGGTGGGCTGCCAGCTGGGCACCAGGAACCACCTCCCCATGCCACCACATGCTAGTATGGAGTTCCAAGGAGGCCAAGAATTCTACATTTGAACTGGGCTTTCCAGCCTCTGGTGCTCTGAGTTAAAAGGCAGTGAGATAGGGGTGCTGATGGGCGGCTGTTGCCTGGCTTGGAGTGGGCGGGGCCAGGAAGGGTTTCCCAGCCTAAGGAATGCGGGCTTCCCATGGATCTCTTTCTCTGGGCCCCACACATGTTGGAGGCAGCCCAGGTATGTGCCAGCTAGTTCAGTCCCTGTTGAACTCCATCTTGCTTTTGCTAAAGCCTATCTGGAGCCAAGAAACGAGTCACCAAAATAATAAAATGCCTAGCTTAAAACCGAAACCATGGGGTAGGCACCCGGGTGGCTCAGTTGGTTAAGTGTCTGACTCTTGATCTCAGTTCAGGTCTTGATCTCAGGGTTGTGAGTTCAAGCTGCTACTTAAGAAAAAAAAACAACCAACCAACCAAAACCATGGGGGGCTTTCTGAATAAGTAAGTTATGAGAAAGAAAGTGGAAACTGCAAAGCCCTGTAATGAATTCAAAGATTGTTCCGAGATGGAAAGAAACGAGGGAGTTTAAGGCAAAGGGGGTGGTTAGGAGAGAAAGGCAGCTGATTGAACTGAGAATATACCAGGGCTCCCTCTCAAAAACAAATGTGCGTGATGTAGAGCAACCGTTCTCTCTGCTGCTACAGTGATTTTAAAACACACATAACTTCATCCTTTCAGACACCACTAGTTAAAATGTGGGTAAGTGTACACGGTTAGCCTGGACGGACGCTCTCTTCCACACTACTTAAAAGATTTACTGAGAAAACTCAGAGGACAAACAAGAGTACAAGGGAATGTTAGGTTTAATTAAGCAATCTGCTCTTGAAAGGATTCTAGCACAGTAATTGTTGGTACGCAAATATGCCGTGAATTATAAATGACTCATCCGTTCTTTGAAGAAGACAGAACAAGATCTCTTCTTGGAAGGACGTGGGGAGCATTTTGAGTTGTTGAAAGGTAGCAGATTGCATTTCGTGGTCCTCAAGCAATAATTTGTCCTTTTAAGCCTAACAACAACAGGTGACATCTGTTAGGCGTTATTACATGCTGGGCCCTTGTGCCTTCCAAACATTTAGCCCTCACCATAGGCCTACAAAGAATTGGGTACTAGTACTGTGGCCATTTCACAGATGAAGAAACTGAGGCACTTGGCACCTTGCCCAAATTACCCAGCTACATACTAAGGAAACAAAAATAGGTGCAACATGCTCTGTGCCTTTAAGAGCTTACTGTCTAGTATTTTTTTTAAGGTTGTAAATTTTCTAATTTTATTAAGTTTGGGCCAGCCTCGGGGTGCCTGTATGGCTCCGTTGGTTAAGCCTCTGACTCTTGGTTTCAGCTTGGGTCGTGATCTCAGGGTTGTGGGATCAAGCCCCAAGTCCAGCTCTGCACTCAGTGGGGAATCTGCTTCTCTCTCTCTCTCCATCTGCTCCCCCATGTGTTTTCTCTCTCTCTCTCAAATAAATAAATAAAAATCTTCAAAAAAAAAAAAAGTTCAGGCCAGCCTCATCTTCTAGCTGATCTGAATTTCGTAAGTTTCACTAAACTAAAACAATATGAAGTATTTTTCCAAACAATTAACTATTGTCATATATTATAGGCATGAGGGGGGACACTCATTGTCTTATGGAATTACCAATCTACACTCAGGAATCAACTGCCCGAAGACTGTTCTTTTTTCCAGATTGTAGCTTAGTATTTATTATGCCTGAACAATGACAAAAACAGTGATGATTTTGTAACAAAACCTCAGGGAAGCTATTAACAAGTTGGCATTTCTAATTTGTGTGAAAATGCTTATTTTATTGATCCGAGAATTATAGAAATGGTGTTCATTTAATTAAGAATCTGGTATAGGGCGCCTGGGTGGCTCAGATGGTTAAGCGTCTGCCTTCGGCTCAGGTCATGATCCCAGAGTCCTGGGATCGAGTCCCACATCGGGCTCCCTGCTCCTTGGGAGCCTGCTTCTCCCTCTGCCTCTCTGTCTCTCATGAATAAGTAAATAAAATCTTTAAAAAAAAAAAAAAGAATCTGGTACAGCAGAAGGGAAATTTTTTGGCTAAATTCATAATGTTGCAGACAAGCATGAATGTAAACGCAAAGGAAAACTAGGGAAGTATCTGTATGTCAGCTTATTTTCCTTTGAACCTCTCATTTTACAAAGCTCGAGAGCTGTTTCACAAAGTAATTGTATAAATACGTGGTATCACTTTACAAGATTTTTTGATGGTAGATTCATGTCAGTAAGAATTGCACTAGGCTCATAAATAGCCCCAAAGAAAAGTACTTCCAACTTCTGATATTAGCTGTGCGCTACAAGGCAGGTTAAGATCTAGTGGGTTTTGTTTTTTTTTTGTTCAACAGTAAAGCGTTGTCACGGTCCTAGCTGTGTGATAACGCATTATAAAACCAAAAGAATGAGAAACGTTTGAATGAGAAGGTCATCCGAGAAAAGCAGAGACTTTAAGAAAAAAATAGTTGGAAACCGGAAGGAGACGAGGCTGGGGAAGGTGGAAGAGGAGACCACCTGCTGTTGGGGGCTGACATCCACACTGGCACCAGGGAACGGCGCTCACCTGTGTGAGCCCAGAGGTCTGGCTATCTCGTGGCTCCAAGAGTGGGCTAGTGGGCGAGCCACACCATGGCCCAGGCTCCCGAAGCCACCTCACCTCAAGGTCTGGATTCGTTTGTTCACATTAAGCATCTGTTTAGCACTAATTGTGTGCCAGGCACTGGGCTGGGTCAGGGGACACACCCATGAACAGGGAGAGCAGGTCCCTGGCCCCTTGGAGCTGACGTTCTGGTGAGAGGAGACAGTCTATAAACAAGCAGAGAAATAATTGTGAGAGTTGCAGATGGTGATTTGTGCTATGAAGAAAATAAAGCAAGATAAGGGGATTGAGGGTGATGGAGAGGTAGGGGAGCTATTTAAATGGCCTCTCTGAGGCAGGGAAGGAGCCAGCCATGGGAAGCTTGGGGTGGGAGGTGGGGAAAGAACACTCCAGACAGAGCAAGTGCCAAGGCCCTGGGGCAGGAAGGAGTTGGATGCATTGAGGACAAGCAAGGAGGTGCCAGTGTAGCTTAACCGTAGAAGGGGAGGGAGTGGGAGATGAGGGTGAAGTCACAGGGGCCAGATCACGTGGCCTGCTAAGCCACGGCCAGATTCTTGGATTTTCTTCTAAGTGGAATGGGAAGTCAACAGAAAGACCTTAAGCAGGATAGAGGTAAGACTGATGTACAGTTTTTGAATATGACTGTGGAGATTGGGTCAGAGGCAGATGACAGGAAGGAGGTGAGTGAAGAGGTGACCAGTCCCGGGCTCCACCTTCTTCCCCCAGAGGTGAGAGCAGGAGTGGGTCTGTGGGCTGCTGGGGGGCAGAAGCCTATCCGTGGCTGACACAAGTCAGAAGGACAGATTCTCCCTCCTGTCTGTGCAAGTGAGCTCCCTGGTGCCGCTGGAGGAGCCAGAGAAGGGATGGGCAGCATCCGGGCCACTCCTCCAGTCCCCAGGCCCCGGGGCCGCCGGCTTCCTGCAGCTTCGAGTGAGGGAGCTCTTACAGATGCATGGCGGTGAGGGACGGCAAACAGCCGGCCAGGAGGAGTGGAGGGAGGATAAAGAGGGGGAGGTAGACTCTGGCCTTGCGTCTGAACGTGGGTGGGGCCCAAGGGGAGGCGAGCAGAGATGGCGCGAGCTTTGGCGCCAAGATCTCAAGCAGGGAGGGCTCTGTGACCCTGGCAAGGGGACAGCTGCATGTTTTCTGTCCAAACATCCAAGTTACACATTTTCCCAGGTGATGCTGTGCGCAGTACAGCGACAAACACTTCTTTTTAAATATTTAAACATACAAAGAAAACCAGAAAATAAGGACAGTGCCTGAGGGTGTATATAACATGGGGCAAAGCAAAATGAATTTGCAAGGACCTCCTTTAAAGTGTAGGGAAAGATCCTGAACATTTTCTACAAATTCTCCTGGAAATTAATAAAGATGAACGCACTTCACAAATAATCGTCTTTATTCTGGGTGGTGTCCTCATTATTTTATTGTCGCGAACGCTAAGTGTTTACAGAGGTTTTTAGAGCTTCTCCCTTGCGTCAACCCCCAGCTCTGGTTTTCCCAGAAGGCTTCAAGTTCCCGCACCACGAACTGTCGTCTGTCTGTCCCTCCACCACATAAGTTGCAGCCTCATCCTGCACGGCAGCGAGGGGGGGACGGGGGGGAGGTTCGGTCTGGGATGGCTGAAATCCGGGGGGGGGGGGTGTGGGCTGCTTGGAGCACAGGATTTGAGGAGCCTGCCGCTGAACCGAGGTGAGAGGGGGGAAGGGGGAAGGGCTCCACGTTAACGCACTGAGGCTCTGGTGTCCCCTCCCGGGCGCTGTGGCCCGTCCATGCGGTCTTGGCGTCCTCCAGCCTGGCACCGTCGCAGACGCCCCGAGTCGTCACGGGGCTAGGGCCATCCTGCCGCCAAGTGCGAGAGCCGCCCTCCCCCAGGGGCCTCTGGAGGGCGCTGCTGTGCGCGGGGTGTCCGCACGGGTGTTGACGTTTGGTCACCGGCACTTCTGCCGTTGCTCACACGTCCAGGTATCCCAGGCGCCGCGCCGCGGTCAGACTCCAGCCCGCCTCAGCCACTCACTGAGGCTTGCTCGCCTCCGTAGTCAAGTTGGTCACGACTCCTCTCTGGCGAAGAGTTCTTTTCCAGGCGGGGCAGGTGGGCCATTCCCACTGGTTCACCTGGCAGATCGAGACGCCCCCACCCCCAGCCCATCCCCCAGCCCAGCGCCCAAAGCGAGGGGGTGAGAGGAGCTATTGTGTTAAAATAAGATGAGCCATGCCCGCCAAGGACAGAATGAGTTAGCCTGCGGCCGCAGAATCTCCTCCAGACTCCTGGCCCTCCCCGCAGGGTCTCATTCACCAGGGCAGGGCCTGAGAATCTGCATTTTAAACTCCTGCACCGGTCCCACCCGCGTGATTCTGACACTTGACTGTCAGGCCACGCGGAAGACTGGCTTAGGGCAAGGCAAAGCCGGAGGTCAGGAGATCCGTGTGAGCTGCACTGTGTGGAAGAGGCCGGGGGCCGGCCGGCACCAGGCAGCCCCGGAGAGAGGATGGGGAGCGCGTGGACCCCGGGGGCCGCGGAGGGAGCGGGGTTCAGGAAGACGGGCTCTGAGTGGTTGCGGGAGGAAAAGAAGCCGGCAGCCGTGGTGGGAGACCTAGAGACAGCTCCCTGGTGGGCTGCAGGCGCCCACTTGCTTTTCCTGGAGGGCCGGCTCCCTCTCCTGCTGGCTCTGGCGGCTCTGCTCCCCTGTCGGCACTGTGGGGGGGGGCGGGATGGAGGGCAGTACAAGCCAGGGCCTCTCCCTGCGAACGCTCAGGTTACAGCTGTGCCCTGGCCTCCGACAGGGCCTCTCCATCGTGGCCCCTGCCTGATAAAGTTACCATATTCGAGGGGTGACAGACGTGGAAGAGGACAGAGTGGAAACCATGGCTGACCCCAAGGACTGTCCTCCAAGTCCCAAACTCACTTCGTGGCAATGACTGCACCTGACATTTCCAGAACCCTCTTCTCTTGGGGGATTTAAAAATGCCTCAACTCCGCATGGGCCTCATGGCCCCAGACTTTTTTTTTTTTTTTTTAAGATATACACAATGGATTGTCACACATGTGTGTAAAAGTTACTTTTCTTTTTCATCTGTTTGTTATTAAGTCGGGGGAGCGTTCATCTTCTCATTTTATAGACACGGATCATTTCTGGATCTAAATGGCTCCCTAAGGGCGCCTGGGTGGCTCAGATGGTTAAGCGTCGGCCTTCGGCTCAGGTCATGATCCCAGGGTCCTGGGATCGAGTCCCGCATCGGACTCCCTGCTCCTTGGGAGCCTGCTTCTCCCTCTGCCTCTCTATCTCTCTCTGTCTCTCATGAATAAATAAATAAAATCTTAAAAAATTAAATTAAATTAAACTATTGGTTTGAACCACTCAAAATAAATAAATAAATAAATGGCTCCCTAATTTTGGAGATTCTACCTTGACGCTGCTCTTTCCTTACAGAGGTGTCCCTTTTGTACTGACCAAGTACATATCCCTGTGGGTGATACCGTGAGCCTTAGAAAACCACTTTACCCAGAGAAGCTCACCTGAAAAAGAAGCTCACCTGAGAAATTTACCTTCTGCGGGCTTTGTGTTCAGCCAAAGCACCTGGGTTAGGGCCTGCCCACAATGGCAGCCTCTTATATACTGCTGATTCCCCGCCCCCACCTGGGGACCTAGGCTCCACTCAGGGAAGGGGTCCTGAGGCTTCGACCCCAAGACTTCGTGGAGATGATGAGATCCTTCCACGGAGGAGGTAGGAAATGGGGATTTGGGTCAAAGTGTTGATCTTAACTCCCTAGAAAGAAGTATCTTGGGCAACGTTTGCGTGCTGAAGCTTAATTGGGATCTGCCATTATCAAGGTAGCCAGAATGAGGGGAAGAGGGCAAGGAAGCAAACTGGGTAAGGTGGTGTATTACCAACCTGGCCATAGCGTCGCCAAAAAATGCGGCCTTTTGCTTGGTCACACAGCATGACTTTCAGACAAGCCAAGTGGATCCACCACCCTCCAGAGTGGGAGAGGAAGTCCAGGGAGTTCATCTGCGGGCTCTTCCCTGGTCCATCTCTCACTGGCCAAAGTTCTCCAGCGAGGGTTAAGTCCTCACGGTTTTGAGCTGTGTCTCCTAGCCTCTCGGGTGGTCACTGGAGAAGCCAGGCCTTGCGTCCCACGGTTGGTTTATTCAGTCTGGCCTTGCGTTAGGCATGATAAAACACCTAATACAGAAGCCCAGGGTTCACCCCGGGGTCTGAGGAGCAGAAGCCAAGGCAAGGGAACAGGGGCCTGAGCAGACACACCCACAGAGCTTGGCTCAGCAATAAACAAGGAGTTGGGGATTTTTAAAAGGAAGTTATTCTTTGGTCTTCACACTGAAATTGTGGCCCCGTTAGACCTCCAAATGCCACTTACAACCGATTCCTTCCTCTAGACTCACATCTGTCTTTAGTAACATAAGACAAGGAGAAGAAAGTCCTGAAGAAATTGTGTTTGGGGGGGGGGAATTCAGATATCCTCGCCTCACAAACCCCCCATCTCATTTCTCTGCCATGTTCTAATAGTCACTCTGTGACCTTGTGAGAGTCAACGTAATGCATCCAACAAAGGGTCCTTTTGGGAAATCAATGAAATAACGCATAAGCTCTTTTGAAAACTCGGCTGTGCTCTGGTGAGGGGCTATTATTACCACCACCCGCCCCTTCCTGCAGCCCCACCCACCATCCCTCTTGAGACACTGCTGGCTTCTTTCTGGGACCCTGTTGACCTTGGTTCCAGCTGTGTTTCTAGCAAGTCTCCCTCCAGTTCTGACCACCAACCCCTTTGCTCCTTCAAGCTCATCCATCCCTTGAAACAACCTCTCCTTGGCGCTCTCTTAGGGAGAGTTTTGATGTTTATATTCGGGATCTTTGAGCTATCATGGTTTGCTCGGGCAATGATTTCGCAATTTCACAAAAGGAGCTTTCTTTTGAAACAATGAGTAAGCTTTCCACGAGTACTGACATGTCAGGAACCATAACAGCCTGCGTGAGAAAAGCTAGTCTTACTGTGTCCTAGAGGCTTTACATTCAGGCTGAAAACAAGTGCAGGTTGCCTTGTGGGTTTCATGGCTAAGCCCCCCTTCCCCCTCTTAACATCCTTTCCTAGGTGTTGTCTCATTATAGCCTCCTGGTAAGCCCTACAGAGTAGGAAGGGCATCTCCATTTTCCAGTGGGGGAAGCAGAGGTTCAGGAAAGCTGACTGATTTGCCCAAGGCCCAAGAGAGCCAGTCTGAGGCCAGGCAAAACAAGAAGCTGTGTCTTCTAGTTCCACGGATTTTCTATGAAACACTGCTGCCTTCTGTTTTGGCCTGTCCTCATTCCCTCTAGTCTTGATTTTTCACACCAACTCCCTTCTGCGGGGAGTATCCTGGCTTTGGCCAGGTGCGTGTGTTCTGGGTAACACGATTCCTTGACCTCATAAGCTGCGAGGGATTCACAAGGCCAGCCTCCTCTTTGAGCTCAGTGGAGGCCTAACCCATGTTCCTTGGCTGGCTGAGGGAGACTTGCAATGCCATGACCTGCCACAGAGTTCAGACCAGAAGAAAGGCCTGGTCCTCTCGCAGTTCAAGCTCATGCTTTGGGGCTCCCCTTGGGATGGGGGTACCTGAGCCTCACCCTCCACCCCCGTCCCCTGAGACACGGTGGCCAGACTGCATAACTAGAGGTCTTTTATTGTGCTGACTGTTGTCCAGCTGACTTTTGTTCTTCTGAGAGGACCGTGCAGGGCGGTGGTATTTTGAGAGGGGATGTGGGGGGATGGAGTGGAGTGAGCAGGGGGCGGGGGCTGGAGAGGCAGAAAAGGAGATTGAGAGAGGAACTTGGGAGAAAGCAGAGATGCCAACGGGGATGGGATGTGGTTCCCTGTTGTCCATTTACCCCCTTTTGTTTCCTTGTGAAAGGTGCCCTCGAACTTATGTTACTAAGTGGTGCTTTGGGAGTTAATGGTGTGCGGGTGGGCATGCTCACAGCAGAAGTGGGATGGCACTAGTTGGGCACGAGATTAAAACAGGGGCAGCCCTTGGGGCTCCTGGGTGGCTCAGTCGGTTAAGCATCTGCCTTCGTGATCCCAGGGTCCCAGGGTCCCAGGGTCCCAGGATCGAGCCCAGCATGGAGTTCCTTGCTCAGAGGGGAGCCTTTTCTCCCTCTGCCCTTCCCCTGCTCGTGCCCTCTCTCCCTCTCAAACTCTCCTAGTCACATGCAGCTCACAGAATGCTGGCCTACATCATCAGGGCCTCAGTCTCTGAATCTGAAGATACATGTTCATCAAGAATTCCTCCTTTATATCAATTCCAAATCATCCCTCTTTTAACTCAACTTTAAATCCATTTCTCCTGGTTTGACTCAAGTTGAATCCTTGCCAGTGTCCCAAACTTTGACTCACAAAATCCAAAACTGTAGAAAAAGGAGTAGCTGGGGAAAGAAGATGTGATCAGAGTCCAGCAGCTTTGGAAAATGCGTGACTGTTACAGAGGCTGGGGCTGCGGCCATAGGAAGGAGTACTATGGCTC
Source organism: Callorhinus ursinus (assembly GCF_003265705.2). Taxonomy (NCBI): domain Eukaryota; kingdom Metazoa; phylum Chordata; class Mammalia; order Carnivora; family Otariidae; genus Callorhinus; species Callorhinus ursinus. Next base: position 36,420,348 of record NW_027397075.1, read on the forward strand.
TGCAGGAAAGAGAGTGAACGATTCGCACTTGGTGCGGATGGGGAAAGTCAGAAATAGCTGGCTTTTCCAGTGGTATGAGTTCTTCTTCTTCTTCTTTTTTTTTTTTTTTTTAATTTTTTTTTTTTGGGAGGGAGGGTGAGAGAGCATGGGGGGGGGAGTAGAGGGAGAGGGAGAGCGTTTTTTTTTCAGGGCATTCTTTTTATTTTTTTATTGTTATGTTAATCACCATACGTTACCTCATTAGTTTTTGATGTAGTGTTCCATGATTCACTGTTTGCGTATAACACCCAGTGCTCCACGCAGACATGCCCTCTTTAATACCCATCACCAGGCTAACCCATCCCCCATGCCCCTCTCCTCTAGAACCCTCAGTTTGTTTTTCAGAGTCTATAGTCTCTCATGGTTCGTCTCCCCTTCCGATTTCCCCCCTTCATTTTTCCCTTCCTGCTATCTTCTTCTTTTTTTTTTTTTAACATATAATGTATTACTTGTTTCAGAGGTACAGGTCTGTGATTCAACAGTCTTACACAATTCACAGCACTCACCATAGCACATACCCTCCCCAATGTCTATCACCCAGCCACCCCATCCCTCCCACCCCACCCCCACTCCAGCAACGCTGTTTCCTGAGATTAAGAATTCCTCATATCAGTGAGATCATATGATACATGTCTTCGTCTGATTGACTTATTTCACTCAGCATAATATGAGAGGGAGAGCTTTTTTAAGCAGACTCCCCGCTACGCATGGAGCTCCATGCAGGGCTTGATCTCATGACCCCGGATCATGATCTGAGCTGAAATCAAGAGTCAGATGCTCAACTGACTGAGCCGCCCAGACACCGCCCCACCCTCAGTGGTGTAAGTTCTGATGTTGAGAGACACAAGTCTGAAGAAGCAGCAACACTGACCACAATATGGAACAATGGCTGTCGTCATTAGTTAGCATGTGTCCAAAATTTGCCAGTCACCATTTCATCTCCCAGCCCCATTCTGCCTCACATGCAAATCCATCTTCTGTCTCTGTGCAATGGCCAGACCTACGAGCATACCTACTTTCTCAGAGGTGAAGGGCTTGCTTACTTGTTAACCTAGCCCCTCCTTGTTAAGCTAAGGGTGTTTTGTGCAGAAACACACCAAGTGCTTGTCTTGGTCCTTTCAGCTGTTATAACAAAATGCCACAACTGGGTGGCTTTTACACAACAGAAAATTATTTCTTACATTCTGGAGGCTGAAAGTCTGAGGTCAGGATGCTGGCATACTGGGGTGAGGGCGTCTCCCAGGTCACAAACAGAAGTTTGTGGAAGGGGCTAGGGAGCTCTGTGGGCTCCTTTTATTATAGGGGCATTAACCCCAATCACCTGGGCTCTGCCCTCATGACCTAATCCCCTCCCAGAGGCCCCCCACTTCCTAATACCATCACATTGGGCATTAGGATTTAGCATATGAATTTGGGAGGCCTGTGGTCACAGTCAGACCATAGCAGTGCTACAGTTCATAAAACTTACTAGTGTCAGCCTCCATTTAGGGCCCCACTAGGTTCTTAGGGGTAACTAGGTTCTTAGGGTATGTGTTTTTTAAAGATGAAGATGCAAATATTTATCCGTATTCACAGATGTGTATATGTCGGACATTTACAAATCAAAGGCAGGGAAGGTAACTCTTAAATGACAATAACGTATCTGTTTTTAAGGACCATTGTTTTTTTTTATCAGCCACCATGTAGATTTCAGGGCACATTTTCTCATTTCACTTACACATGAGAAAATTGTTGCAAGCTAGTTGAGCTCTAAGGTGAACTTGACTGTGATAATGGGACACAGCTCAGCAAAGACAGCAAGGTCAGCTGACAGGTGTCCTGTTCTCCTCTGCATGCTATATGTACGGACCTAGCTCAGGATCACCTCTTTGTTCTCCAAAGGACTATCAGATTAGCACCAGAGTGGTCCAGGAATGTCTTTTGTACAATTAACCGGTAAGATTCAAAGAGGTTGATTAATATTTGAAATTAATCCCAGAAAGCCAACTTTGCGTTAAGCTACCAGTCTAAGTTCCTTTTCTCAGCTGGGTCTAGAGATTCTTGAGCAGGTGGGGAAAATATCTTGCATAGAACATAACTGTTTAAATCTGTAGTCTTGCTATGCCAACTGTATTAATCAGTTGGCTAGAGATGGTATAGTGGAACACAGACCCCCAAATCTTGGGATTTATGCAACTGAAGTTTATAGCTCACACCATATCTGCTGCAGGCATGGGCAGTGACCCAGGGCAACTGTCCTCACATGGTGACTCAGCATTCCAATCTTACTGCTCTGCCTTGTCAATACACACTTCCCCGATTACCAGGACAGGGAAAGAGCAAAGAAGAGCAAATCAGTGCTTCTACCTGGAAGTGACACGTGTCCCATTTCATTTGTAAAAACAAGTCCCATGGCCACACTGAACTCCAAGCAGACAGGAATATATATCCATTACTGGTTCCCATAAAACAAACCACCCAAAACTTACGTGTTTAACAACATAGTTTATTATTTCTCGTGATTCTGTGAGTAGGCTAGGCAACTCCTTTGCTGGTTTTGCCTGGGTTTACTTGCACACCTGTTTTTGGCTGGAGGATCAGCTGGGCTGAAACGTCCCAGATTCACGTATCTGGCAGTTGGTGCTGGCTGTTGGTTGGGGTGGCTCGGTTCTTCGCCATGTGGCTTCTCATCCTCCAGTAGGCTCAGCTGGCTTTCTTCCATGACAGTCTCAGGATGGTGTTCCAAGAGGACAGAGGCCAGAGCTATAAGATCTCTTAAGCCCAGGCTCCAGAACCTACACAACACTTCTGCCACATTCTGTTGGTCCAGGTCAGGTACACAGTCAGCCCAGATTCAAAGTGTGGGGAAATAGTCTCTTGATGGCAGGAGTTGTTGATATTGTAGCCATGTGTTTTAATCTATTACAGCAGGGTGCATGTACAGTCTGTTCATGTTATTTGTGGGAGTTATGTTCTATAAAGGCATTGCAAACACTGAGTTAGAGAATACTGAGCCATCGCTCCCAGGGGGGGAATACAGGGTTAGGCTCCTATGAGTCTCTGGATACAGCATTTTCATCAACTGATCAATACATAACCTTGTTTTATGTGTGTCCCTATTTAACGACACCTTATTTAATATGTACTATTGACTCCCTTAGCACTGAACTCATGGCCAATAGCACTGTAATTCATACCTAAATAAAGCTTATCTAAGACATATTTTCTCCGGAAGACACATCACAGCCTTCTTGTGCTTAGGAATGCCAGACAACACTTCAGCATTGCATGTGGGGGCCACTGAAACATGAAATCAATAAAAAGTACAAAAATGTGAAAAAGATGTCTAACTAGGCACACAAAAGTACATGTTTATTGTATAAGAGCTGAAACAAGAAGGCAAACACCACCCTTGTTTTAAGCCCAGCTGGAAGCGTGTGTGTCAGGCAAATCAAATTTTTCCTCACTCTGCACGTGTCCATGAAAGACCAGGAAAGCAGTGTGAATATTGATTTGGAGTTTACAGATAAATTTTAGCAAATAGGCAAATTTTCAAATATAGAAGCAACAAATAATGAGGATTAACTGTACAGAGAAGAGGGAAACCAGATTGGTAAACAGTAATTTCTGTCACATTCATCATGGGAAAATAGGAAAGACATGAACATTTATGGAGTACTTGGTATGTGCTGGACGTATGCATTTATGATATCACTAAAGTGTATAATATACTTTAACATCTTTTTTTTAAATTAAGATTTTATTTGACAGAGAGAGAGAGAGAGAATAAGCACAAGCAGGGGGAGCAGGAGAGAGAAGCAGGCTCCCCACTGAGCAGGGAGCCAGATGTGGGGCTCAATCCCACGACCCTGGGATCATGACCTGAGCCAAAGGCAGATGCTTAACTGACTGAGCCACCCAGGTGCCCCTTCAATATCTTTTTTCTGTGTTGCTGGATTCAGTTTGCTGGTGTTTTGTTGAGAATGTTTTCTTGTGATGTCTTTGTCTAGTTCTTGCAATCAAAATCCTCTTAGAATGAGTTAGGAAGTATTCCCTCCTCTTGTGTTTTTTTTAAAAGAGTTTATAGAAGATTAACATAATCCCTCATAAACTTTTAGTAGGATTCACCAGTGAAGCCATCTGGGTCACGGCTTGTTATTGGGGGAAAATCCTGCGAGGTCAGTGTAGTCACTCTGTCATCCCTGATTTTAATCATTTGAACTTTCCCTTTTTTTTTTGGTCACTGTGCTAAAAGTTTAATTTTTTTTCTTTTTTCCAAAGATCCAACTTATAGTTTTCTTGATTATTACTATTTTTCCTCTTTACTTCATTTATTTTCACCCTTATATTGCTTGCTTGCTTCTGCTTGCTTTGGATTTAGTTTGCTCTTTTCCAACTTTAATCTTAAGGTAGAAATTGATTTGAGATCTTTCTTCTCTTTTAGTATAGGCATTCACAGCTTCTAAGCACTGTTTCTGTTGCATCCACAAGATTTGGTATGTGGTATTATTTTCATTTACATCAGTTTTTATTCTAATGTCCCTTGGGTTTTTTGTTTTGTTTTGTTTTACCCATTGGTTATTTAGGAATGTGTTTTGTAATTTCTAATATATTTGTAAATTTCCCCAGTCCCCTTCTGTTACTGGTTTCTAATTTCATTCCCTTGTGGTTGAATAATGTACTTTCTATGATTTTAATCCCTTAAAAGTTATTGAGACCTGTTTTATGATGAAACATATGGCCTATCCTGGAGAAAGATCCATGGGCATTTGAAGAATATGCATTTTGTTGTTATTGGGTGAAGTAGTCTATAGATATGTTATGTCTAGTTGGGTTATGGTGTTATTCAAGTCTAGTTTCTTTGCCGATTTTCTGTCTAGTTTTTATATCCATTATTGAAAGTGAGGCACTGGATTTTTCTGAATGATCTATTTCTTTCAATTCTGTCATTTGGCTTGTATTTTGAGAGTCTGTTAATAAGTGCAGAGATATTTGTAATTGTTTTATCTTTGCCTTTTATCATAGAATTTCTTTTTCTCTAGCAACAATTTTTGTCATTTGCTGGTATAATAATACAGTAAAATTAATTACTATAATATTTTGTCTGATATTAGTGTAGCTACATCAGCTCCCCTTTGGTTTCTGTTTACGTGGTGTATTTCTTTCCATTGTTTTACTTCCAACTAGTTGTGTCTTTGGATTTAAAGTGTATCTCTTGGGGCACCTGGGTGGCTCAATTGTTGAGAGTCTGCCTTAGGCTCTGGTCATCATCCCAGGGTCCTGGGATCGAGCCCCGCATCGGCTCCCTGCTAGGCAGGAGGCCTGCTTCTCCCTCTCCCTCTCCCCCTGCTTGTGTTCCCTCTCTCGCTGTCTCTCTCTTTCTCTCTGTCAAATAAATAAGTAAGTAAATCTTAAAAAAAATAAAGTGTATCTCTTATAGAAAGCATATAGCTGTATCAGGTTTTTTTATTTTTATCCATTCTGCCAATATCTGCCTTTTTAAAAATTTTTTATTGTTATGTTAATCACCATACATTACATCATTAGTTTTTGATGTAGTGTTCCATGATTCATTGTGTATAACACCCAGTGCTCCACGCAGAACGTGCCCTCTTTAATACCCATCACCAGGCTAACCCCTCCCCCCACCCCCTCCCCTCTAGAACCCTCAGTTTGTTTTTCAGAGTCCATCATCTCTCATGGTTCAATATCTGCCTTTTATTTAGAGTGTTTAAGTGTTAATCTTATTGAGGACATTTACATGTATGTGATGAGTTGCTTCTCTCTTCCTATTTTCAAGATTTTCACTTTGCTTTTGGCTTTTGGGCTCCTCACTCAGTGTAGAGTCTGCTTAACTGCTCCTCCCCCCACCTCACTTGTGCTTGCTCGTTCTCTCTCTCTCTCTAAAATAAATAATAAATCTTTTTTTAAAAATCTTGTACTTTTCTTCAGTTCTTTAGACATGGTTTCTTTTAGTTCTTTGACTATATTTGAATAGATGCTTTAAAGTCTTCATTTAGTAGTCCAATTTCTGGGCTTTTTGGGGAACAGTTTTTATTGATTGCCTTTTCCCTGTGTATGGGCCATACTTTCTTGTTTATTTATTTGTCTGGAATTCTTTTGTTGAAAACTAGACATTGTAAATAATGTGGCAATCCTGAAAAGCAGATTTTCCATCCTCCAGAGGGTGTGTTTTGCTGTTGCTGTTTGTTTGTTTATTGGCTTTTCTGGCCTAAGCATGTTTTGTTATGTGTGGCCACCAAACTGTCTACTTAGTTAGCCTAGTGGTCAGCTCGTGATTGGACAGAGATTTTTTTTTTTTTTTTTTAATGCCCAGAACCAGTAAGTCTCTCAGTCTTTACCAAAGATTCTGTGTGAGTGTTGGAGCATTCCTTCAGCATAAGCCAGGCAGTTGACAACCCTCCCTTAGCCTTTAGTTCCAGCTTTTTCTGAGCTTCAAGGTTAGCCAGAGGTGAGGACTTATGGCCTTTTCAGATCTTTCCTAAACATATTCACACAACCCTACATATGCATATGACCTTATAGGTTCCAAGAAATGTGCTGGAGTTTTCCAAAAGCCCTATAAACATTTCATTCTACAGATTTTTTTTTTTTTAACTTTTTGGTTAGCCAACTGTTTACCTCAACTGTTATCTACCACGTCTGGCCGCTGTAAAGTTACATAATCGCCTCTAGTTGTTGTGAAGAAACATACCAGGGTAAAAGGCTTTTCACACTGGGTGAGCTCTAAGGTCAAATAAAGATAGTTTTGTCAGTGGGGTCTTTCAGGAAATCACCAGACAGATCAAGTAATGACAGATCTCAGGGAATGAGGTTTTGAAGGTGTTCCAACCCTGTTTTGTCCCCTCCAGTGGCTGACAGGTTTGTAGTGTTCACCACAACTGGAAGCTATTGGTTTTCAAAGCCACCATGGAGCTGGAAGGGGATGCGCTAAAATGCCACAAAGTTTGCTGTTCTTGCTGAAATTCAGTGGGTTTAAAAAAAAAAATCAGTGGATCAGATAAATAGGCTAACCAAAAAATTCTTTTGTTAATTTCTAGAGTTTTAAAGAAGTTGATTTTGACCATTTTTGTAAGTTTTCTCATTGCTTTTATTTTCTCTTTTTAAAGGTTTTATTTATTTTTTAGAGGCAGAGAGCACAAGCAGGGGGAGTGGCAAGCAGAAGGAGAAGCAGGTTCCCTGCTGAGCAAGGAGCCTGAAGCAGGACTTGATCCCAGGATTCCGGGTTCATGACCTGAGCTGAAGGTAGACGCTTAACCAACTGAGCCACCCAGGTGGCCCTCTCATTGCTTTTATAAAGGAAAGAGTTTTTAGCAGTCCTTACTCCACTTTTTTCCCTCATGTCACTTGTTAACTATTATGACCCTTATTATATCATTAGGATTAGGTTCATCTACACGTGACAAAAACCTTGAAGTAACAATGACTGAAATATATGTTTTATTTTCTCACATTAGAATTTAAAAGTAAAGGGAGGCCTGGGTGCTCAGTTTTTTTAATTTTTAAAAGTTCAAAAGTTTAAAATGTTTATGGACAGCAGCTTTTTTTTTAGCTTTCAACTCTGCCATTCCTAGAGTGTGGCCCTCATCCTCATGGTCTAAGATAACTGCTTGAGCTCCAGCTGTCATATCTGCATTCCAAGAAACAAGATGGAGGAAGAGCTGAAAAAGCACACACACACCCTTCCTTTAAAGACACTTTTCAGGAGTTGCACATGATATTTCAGAACTCAGTGACATAGCCACACCTAGCTGCATAGGAATTTGAAAAATACGATCTTTATTTAGGAAGCCATGTGTCCATCTAAAAACTAAGGGTTTATTACTCAGGAAGGAGGGGAACTAGCTGTCTCTGCCATGTGCATTTAACAGGTGAAGAAACTGAGGTTTCGAGAAGCTCAGTCATGAACTCAAGGATCCCGGGTCAGGATGGAGTGGTGTCAGGACTCCAACCATGGATCCTTCTTCTGAAACCTGTACCTTTGGCCATACAGATTCAGGGAAGTTGAATAGCTTGATTAGGTCAACACAGTTGGCAAGCACAGATCTGTCTGGCCCCAATAATCATCCTTTTTCCATTATTTGCCCCAAACCATCTGACTCTGGTGGGCCACCAAGAGGAGTGACAAAAAATAGACCTCACTGTTCAAGCTGAAAATGCCTGGTAGAGGCCCATTAAGATGCTAAATGAAGTGCATTGAACGTCCTTTAAACAGAGGACAAGGAGCACCTTAAAAGACAGCAAATGAAGCAAAATAATAGATCATCAGAAATGGAGCCGTTGAGAAACAAATGCTGCAGAACTTGTTTCCTTTTAGAAATGAGATTAAGGGACTAGTCAGGTAGAGGCTGGGAATGGTGATGAATAAATCAGGATTGAATGTTGTGATTTTGAACAGAACCATAAATACATTTTGCTGGCCAGCAATCTCCTGGACTCCTAGCTCCCCTCCAACTGGTCAGTAGTTTGTATTAGACCTTTCCAGTCACATCCAGCTCCAGATGGGGTGAGGCCCAAATTAAACCCAGCTCCTACGATTCCATTGTGTCCACCCAAGGTCTAAGGCAACAGACAAACCCCAGTGCCCACCTTGACTCACCCATTTCTTTTCTTTCTTCACCTTGGATTATCATAAAGCTGAGTTCATCGACACCTATCATATTGTAATTACAAATTCAGAACAGGTTTTCAATTCTACCAGTGTGCTTTTTCACGGTGCTCACAGAGGGTGCACCCACTGGGGGTATCAATGGAATTGCAGTTTGATAACCAAACAGAAGCACAATAGAAGCTGTGGTAATTAATACAGCCCCATTCACAGCCACCCAAAGATAATCCACTGTTCTCTGTGGTTTGAATCCATCACCATGAAGGCGGGGTCGGGGGGGAAGGACTTGGTTCCAGCAACAGGAGTAATTCTAGGTTTATCTAATGGTGTATGATTGGGTTGCTGAAGTTAAAAAACTCATGGTTGGACCTTGAGCCCCACAGGAAGCTGCCATCTGTCCCCTCCTCTGCTTCTGGAAGCCTCCTCACTAGCACACAGCAGATCCCCTGCTAAGAGCTCCCCTCACACCCTGCCCTGGCACCCCGAAAATAACATCTGCTCAGACCTTACCTTCACACGCATGCATGTGAAGACAGACAGACAGACAGACAGACACACACACACACACACACACACACACACTTGCAGGAATAGCTCCAGCCTCTGCCTTTGTCCTCTACTTTGAACTTTTTCTCCGGCTTCCCCAGGCTTCCCTGCTGGTCTTCCTTTATTTATTTATTTTTTTAAAGATTTTATTTATTTTTTGACAGCAAGAGAGGGAACACAGCAGGGGGGAGTGGGAGAGGGAGAAGCAGGCTTCCTGCTGAGCAGGGAGCTCAACAAGGAGCTCGATCCCAGGACCCTGGGATCATGACCTGAGCTGAAGACAGATACTTAATGACTGAGCCACCCAGGTGCCCCCCCAATTGGTCTTCCTTTAGCTTCATACCTGGATTCTTTCTCTGTACAAGGTTAACAGATGTCTAAACACTTTATTTGGAGATAGAGATTCACATGCAGCGGTAAGAAATAATACAGGGACATCCCATGTGTTCTTTACCTGGTTTCCCCCCAATGATAACATCTTGCAAAACCATAGTACAAATGTCAACCAGGATATTGACACTGGTACAATCCCCAGATCTTATTCAGAAGCCCCCCATGCATTTGTGTGTGCACATTTATTTAGTTCTATGCTATTTTATGATGCATGGAGGTTTGTGTATCAATCACCATCTCTTATGTTACTTTTGTATAACCCCACCCACTTCCCTCCCCTCTACCCCCCCCAACTCCTCAGCCTAACTGCTAATCTGTTCCTCATTGCTATAATTCTGTTGTTTTCAAGAATGTTTTATAAATGAACTCATATGTAATCCTTTGGGATTGGCTTTTTTCACTCAGCCTAATTCTCTTGGGATCCATCCAAGGTTTTATGTACATATTGGTATTTGGTTCCTTTGTGCCTGAGTAGTATTCCAGGGTATAGATGTACCACACTTGATTTAACCGTTTACCCACTGGATGTCTGGGTTTTTCAGGATATCCGGGTTGTTTCCAGTTCGGGGCTATTCTAAATAAAGCTGCTATGAACATCCATACAGAGGCCTTCATGTGAACATAAAACCTATGTTTTTATTTCTCTGTGATAAGTGCCCAAGAGTGCAGTTTCTGGGTCATGTGGTAATTGTTTGTTTAGATTTATATGAAACTACCAAATGTTCTCCAGAGTGGTTGTACCCACCAGCAATGCATGAGTGATCAAGTTTCTCTGCATCCTTGCCAGCAATTGATATTATCACTGTATATTTTTTTAAATTTTAGCCATTCTAATAGGTACACAGTGAAATCTCACTGTGGTAATTTAATTTTTTTTTAAAGATTTTATTTATTTATTTATTTCTGAGAGAGAGAATGAGAGATAGACAGCACGAGAGGGAAGAGGGTCGGAGGGAGAAGCAGACTCCCTGCTGAGCAGGGAGCCCGATGTGGGACTCGATCCTGGGACTCCAGGATCATGACCTGAGCCGAAGGCAGTCGCTTAACCAACTGAGCCACCCAGGCGCCCTAATTTAATTTTTTTTAAAGTCTACTTTAACATTTTAACTTTTTTAAAAATTTTTTATTGTTATGTTAATCACCATATATTACATCATTAGTTTTTCATGTAGTGTTCCATGATTCATTGTTTGTGCATAACACCCAGTGCTCCACGCAGAATGTGCCCTCTTTAATACCCATCACCAGGCTAACCCATCCCCCCACCCACCTCCCCTCTAGAATGCTCAGTTTGTTTTTCAGAGTCCATCATCTCTTATGGTTTCTCTCCCCGTCTGACTTACTCCCCTTCATTCTTCCCCTCCTGCTATCTTCTTCTTTTTCTTTTTTCTTAACATATGTTGCATTATTTGTTTCAGAAGTACAGATCTGTGATTTAACAGTCTTGCACAATTCACAGCACTCACCATAGCACATACCCTACCCAATGTCTATCACCCAGCCACCCCATCCCTCCCACCCCCCACCACTCCAGCAACCCTCAGTTTGTTTCCTGAGATTAAGAATTCCTCATATCAGTGAGGGCATATGATACATGTCTTTCTCTGATTGACTTATTTCACTCAGCATAACACCCTCCAGTTCCATCCACGTCGTTGCAAATGGCAAGATCTCATTCCTTTTGATAGCTGCATAGTATTCATTGTGTATATATACTACATCTTCTTTATCCATTCATCTGTCGATGGACATCTTGGCTCTTTCCACGGTTTGGCTATTGTGGACATTGCTGCTATAAACATTGGGGTGCACGTACCCCTTCGGATCCCTACATTTGTATCTTTGGGGTAAATACCCAGTAGTACAATTGCTGGATTGTAGGGTAGCTCTATTTTCAACTGTTTGAGGAACCTCCATACTGTTTTCCAGAGTGGTTGCACCAGCTTGCATTTCCACCAACAGTGTAGGAGGGTTCCCCTTTCTCCGTATCCCCGCCAACATCTGTCGTATCCTGACTTGTTAGTTGTAGCCATTCTGACTGGTGTGAGGTGGTATATCATTGAGGTTTTGATTTGGATTTCCCTGATGCCGAGCGACGTTGAGCACTTTTTCATGTGTCTGTTGGCCATTTGGATGTCTTCTTTGGAAAAATGTCTGTTCATGTCTTCTGCCCATTTCTTGATTGGATTATTTGTTCTTTGGGTGTTGAGTTTGATAAGTTCTTTATAGATTTTGGATACTAGCCCTTTATCTGATATGTCATTTGCAAATATTTTCTCCCATTCTGTTGGTTGTCTTTTGGTTTTGTGGACTGTTTCTTTTGCTGTGCAAAAGCTTTTTATCTTGATGAAATCCCAATAGTTCATTTTTGCCCTTGCTTCCCTTGCCTTTGGCGATGTTTCTAGGAAGAAGTTGCTGCGGCTGAGGTTGAAGAGGTTGCTACTTGTGTTCTCCTTTAGGATTTTGATGGACTCCTGTCTCACGTTTAGGTCTTTCAACCATCTGGAGTCTATTTTTGTGTGTGGTGTAAGGAAATGGTCCAGTTTCATTCTTCTGCATGTGGCTGTCCAATTTTCCCAACACCATTTGTTGAAGAGACTGTCTTTTTTCCATTGGACATTCTTTCCTGCTTTGTCAAAGGTTAGTTGACCATAGAGTTGAGGGTCCATTTCTGGGCTCTCTATTCTGTTCCATTGATCGATGTGTCTGTTTTTTTGCCAGTACCATACTGTCTTGATGATGATAGCTTTGTAACAGAGCTGGAAGTCCGGAATTGTGATGCTGCCAGCTTTGCTTTTCTTTTTCAATATTCCTCTGGCTATTCGGGGTCTCTTCTGGTTCCATACAAATTTTAGGATTATTTGTTCCATTTCTTTGAAAAAAGTGGATGGTATTTTGATGGGGATTGCATTGAATGTGTACATTGCTCTAGGTAGCATTGACATCTTCACAATGTTTGTTCTTCCAATCCATGAGCATGGAACATTTTTCCATTTCTTTGTGTCTTCTTCAATTTCTTTCATGAGTGTTTTATAGTTTTCTGAGTACAGATCCTTTGCCTCTTTGGTTAAATTTATTCCTAGGTATCTTATGGTTTTGGGTGCAATTGTAAATGGGATCGACTCCTTGATTTGTCTCTCTTCTGTATTGTTGTTGGTGTATAGGAATACCACTGATTTCTGTGCATTGATTTTATATCCTGCTACTTTACTGAATTCCTGTATGAATTCTAGCAGTTTTGGGGTGGAGTCTTTTGGGTTTTCCACATACAGTATCATATCATCTGCAAAGAGTGAGAGTTTGACTTCCTCTTTGCCGATTTGGATGCCTTTAATTTCTTTTTGTTGTCTGATTGCTGTGGCTAGGACTTCTAATATTATGTTGAATAGCAGTGGTGATAGTGGACATCCCTGCCGCGTTCCTGACCTTAGAGGAAAAGCTCTCAGCTTTTCCCCATTGAGAATGATATTCGCTGTAAGTTTTTCATAGATGGCTTTTATGATATTGAGGTATGTACCCTCTATCCCTATACTCTGAAGAGTTTTGATCAAGAAAGGATGCTGTACTTTGTCAAATGCTTTTTCTGCATCTATTGAGAGGATCATATGATTCTTGTTCTTTCTTTTGTTAATGTACTGTATCATGTTGATTGATTTGCGGATGTTGAACCAACCTTGCAGCCCAGGGATAAATCCCACTTGGTCGTGGTGAATAATCCTTTTAATGTACTGTTGGATCCTATTGGCTAGTATTTTGGTGAGAATTTTTGCATCCATGTTCATCAAGGATATTGGTCTGTAATTCTCCTTTTTGATGGGGTCTTTGTCTGGCTTTGGGATCAAGGTAATGCTGGCCTCATAAAATGAGTTTGGAAGTTTTCCTTCCATTTCTATTTTTTGGAACAGTTTCAGGAGAATAGGTATTAATTCTTCTTTAAATGTCTGATAGAATTCCCCTGAGAAGCCATCTGGCCCTGGGCTTTTGTTTGTTGGGAGATTTTTGATGACTGCTTCAATTTCCTTAGTGGTTATAGGTCTGTTCAGGTTTTCTATTTCTTCCTGGTTCAATTTTCGTAGTTGATATATCTCTAGGAATGCACCCATTTCTTCCAGGTTATCTAATTTGCTGGCATAGAGTTGCTCATAATATGTTCTTATAATTGTTTGTATTTCTTTGGTGTTGGTTGTGATCTCTCCTCTTTCATTCATGATTTTGTTGATTTGGGTCATTTCTCTTTTCTTTTGGATAAGTCTGGCCAGGGGTTTATCAATCTTGCAACCAGCTCCTAGTTTCGTTGATCTGTTCTACTGTTCTTTTGGTTTCTAGTTCATTGATTTCTGATCTGATCTTTATAATTTCTCTTCTCCTGCTGGGTTTAGGCTTTATTTGCTGTTCTTTCTCCAGCTCCTTTAGGTGTAGGGTTAGGTTGTGTATTTGAGACCTTTCTTGTTTCTTGAGAAAGGCTTGTATTGCTATTTACTTTCCTCGCAGGACTGCCTTTGCTGTATCCCAAAGATTTTGAACAGTTGTGTTTTCATTTTCGTTGGTTTCCATGAATTTTTTTAATTCTTCTTTAATTTCCTGGTTGACCCATTCATTCTTTAGTAGGATGCTCTTTAGCCTCCATGTATTTGAGTTCTTTTCGACTTTCCTCTTGTGATTGTGTTCTAGTTTCAAAGCATTGTGGTCTGAAAATATGCAGGGAATGATCCCAATCTTTTGGTACCAGTTGAGACCTGATTTGTGACCTAGGATGTGATCAATTCTGGAGAATGTTCCATGGGCACTAGAGAAGAATGTATATTCCATTGCTTTGGGATGGAATGTTCTGAATATGTCTGTGAAGTCCATTTGGTCCAGTGTGTCATTTAAAGTCTTTATTTCCTTGTTGATCTTTTGCTTAGATGATCTGTCCATTTGAGTGAGGGGTGTGTTAAAGTCCCCCACTATTATTGTATTGTTGTCAATGTGTTTCTTCACTTTTGTTATTAATTGCCTTATATAATTGGCTGCTCCCATGTTTGGGGCATAGATATTTACAATTGTTAGATCTTCTTGTTGGATAGACCCTTTAAGTAGGATATAGTGTCCTTCTTCATCTCTTATTACAGTCTTTGTTTTAAAATCTAATTTGTCTGATAGAAGGATTGCCACCCCAGCTTTCTTTTGGTGTCCATTAGCATGGTAAATGGTTTTCCACCCCCTCACTTTCAATGTGGGGGTGTCTTTGGGTCTAAAATGAGTCTCTTGCAGACAGCATATTGATAGGTCTTGTTTTTTAATCCAATGTGATAGCCTGTGTCTTTTGATTGGGGCATTGAGCCCATTTACATTCAGGGTAACTATTGAAAGGTATGAATTTAGTGCCATTGTATTGCCTGTAAGGTGACTGTTACTGTATATTGTCTGTGTTCCTTTCTGGTCTATGCTGCTTTTAGGCTCTCTCTTTGCTTAGAGGACCCCTTTCAATATCTCTTGGAGGGCTGGTTTCGTGTTTGGAAATTCCTTTAGTTTTTGTTTGTCCTGGAAGCTTTTTATCTCTCCTTCTATTTTCAATGACAGCCTAGCTGGATATTGTATTCTTGACTGCATATTTTTCTCGTTTAGTGCTCTGAAGATATCTTGCCAGTCCTTTCTGGCCTGCCAGGTCTCTGTGGATAGGTCTGTTGCCAATCTAATATTTCTGCCATTGTAGGTTACATATCTCTTCTCCCAGGCTGCTTTCAGGATTTTCTCTTTGTTTCTGAGACTCATAAGTTTTACTATTAGATGTCGGGGTGTTGACCTATTATTATTGATTTTGAGAGGGGTTCTCTGTGCCTCCTGGATTTTAATGCCTGTTTCCTTCCTCACATTAGGGAAGTTCTCTGCTATTATTTGCTCCAATATACCTTCTGCCCCTCTCTCTCTTTCTTCTTCTTCTGGGATCCCAATTATTCTAATGTTGTTTCATCTTATCATATCGCTTATCTCTCGAATTCTGCCCTCGTGATCCTGTAGTTGTTTCTCTCTCTTTTTCTCAGCCTCTTTATTTTCCATCATTTGGTCTTCTATATCGCTGATTCTCTCTTCTGCCTCATTTATCCTAGCAGTTAGTGCCATTTTTGATTGCACCTCATTAATAGCCTTTTTGATTTCGATTTGGTTAGAT
Organism: Callorhinus ursinus; assembly: GCF_003265705.2. Lineage (NCBI taxonomy): Eukaryota > Metazoa > Chordata > Mammalia > Carnivora > Otariidae > Callorhinus > Callorhinus ursinus. Next base: position 36,436,085 of record NW_027397075.1, read on the forward strand.
TTTAGTTCTTTTATTTCTCCAGAAAGGGTTTCTCTAATAACTTCCACGCTTTTTTCAAGCCCAGCTAGTATCTTTAAAGTCATGATTCTGAACTCTAGGTCCGACATCGTACTAATGTCCGTATTGAGTAGGTCCCTGGCTGACGGTACAACCTCTTCTTCTTTTTTCTGAGGTGATTTTTTTCGTCTTCTCATTTTGTCCAGAGGAGAATAGATGAATGAGAGAAGAAAATGCTAACAGGTTAACAACGTCCCCAGCAAATATACTGTATACAAATCAGAAAAGACCTGAAACCAGGGGAAAAGAAAGGGAAAGAAAGAAAAAAGAAAGAGGAAAAAAAGATAAAAACAGAACAATACAAAAAAAGCAGAATATGATCAAATATGATCAGGCTAGTGCATAGATCAGTGCCACACACTAGATTTTGGGCATATTTTGGTCTGTTAGAAAAAAGTGCCTCCTAAATTTTAAAGGAAGAAAGACAGATATGTACAAAATAAGGGTTGATACAATGAAGGGATGGAAGATGACTGTAAAGATGAAAATTATAAAAGATTTTATAAAAGGAATTGATAAGATAAGTTGTTTGAAAAAAGAAAGAAGATTAAAAAAAGAAAGAAAAAAAAGGGAGAGAATGTGATCAGGCAGGAGACTAGAACAAAGCCATACACTAGTGATTTAGGGTATATTTTGATCTGTTAGAAGAAACTGTATCTCAAAATTTTAAAGAGAGGGGGCGCCTGGGTGGCTCAGATGGTTGAGCATCTGCCTTTGGCTCAGGTCATGATCCCAGGGTCCTGTGATCAAGTCCCACATCGGGCTCCCTGCTCCTTGGGAGCCTGCTTCTCCCTCTGCTTCTCTCTCTCTCTCTCTCCCTCTGTCTCTCTCTGTCTCTCATGAATAAATAAATAAAATCTTTAAAAAAAAATTTTTAAAGAGAGAACAACTTATATATATATGCCAAAAATATGGGTAACTACTATGAAGGGATAAAATATGACTCTAAAAATGAAAAATAAAAAATGTTTTTTTTTAAAAAGGGATTGATGGGTGCCTGGGTGGCTCAGTTGGTTAAGCGACTGCCTTCGGCTCAGGTCATGATCCTGGAGTCCCGGGATCGAGTCCCGCATCGGGCTTCCTGCTTGGCAGGGAGTCTGCTTCTCCCTCTGACCCTCTTCCCTTTCATGCTCTCTATCTCTCATTCTCTCTCTCTCAAATAAATAAATAAAATCTTTAAAAAAAAAAGGGATTGATAAGATGTTGGTTGAAAAAGAGAAAAAGAAAAATTTAAAAAAAACAGTTAAAAAATTAACTTTGATGAACTAATGAATCATGGTTAAAAAAAAAAAGCCATGAATTCTATGTGCAGTATTTCCCTAGTGCTGGAGTTCTCCCGTTCTCCTTGATCGGTAAACTTGGTCTTGGCTTGCTGGCTGTTCGTGCTGATATTCTAGGGGAGGGGCCTGTCCCCGTGGTTCCCAAATGTCTTTGCCAGAGGCTGAATTGCCCCGCCCTTGTCGGTCCGGGCTAAGCAAGCTGCTCGGGTTTGCTCTCAGGAGCTTTTGTTCCCTGCAAGCTCTTGGTACAGCCTTGGAGGACCAGGGCGAAAATGGTGGCCTCCCAATCTCCACCCGGAGGAGCTGAGAACTCGGGGCCCCGCTCCTCAGTGCGCCCCCAGAGAAAAGCAGTCACTCCCGTCTCCCCGGTCTCCGGCCGCACTCCGTGCTCACCCGGCCTGTGACCGAGCGTTTCTATCTCTGGCTCCCGGCCCATGTGGATTCTCCAAACCCAGCAGATCCCTGCGGTGTGCTCCCGCGCCGCTCCTCCTGGGGGAGGAAGGGGAGTCTCCCCGGATCTGCTGCTTGTTGGGTCCCTGCTGGAGGAGCAGTGGCCCGACTGGGCCGCGGATCACAGTTTATGGCAACCCCGAGCTGAGAGCCCGCGCCTCGGCTCCGTCTCTGCAGCCGGCTTCCCCGCTCCGATACCTGGGAGCTCTGCTGCACTCAGGCACCCCCGGTCTTTCTGTGACCCCGAGGGTCCTGAGACCACACTGTCCCACGAGGGTTCCACCCCCCGCTTAGCCACGGGAGCGACGTCCCTCAGCGGAGCCGACTTCTAAAAGTTCCGATTTTGTGCTCCGCAGCTCTATCACTTGCCGGAAGCAGCCGACGGAGGCCCCCTCCCCCGCCGTCTATCCTCCCAAATATCGCCTCAGATTCACTTCTCCGCACGTCCTACCTTCCAAAAAGTGGTCGCTTCTCTGTTCAGAGAGTTGTTGCTACTCTCTTCTTCGATCTCCTGTTGAGTTCGTAGGTATTCAGAATGGTTTGATCCCTATTCAGCTGAAGTCCTGAGACCAGACGAAATCCAGGTCTCCTACTCCTCCGCCATCTTGCTCCCCCTCAACATTTTAACTTTTAATTGTTACTGATTATCTGCACAGCTTTCATGTATTTTTATTTTTCAGAAGCTTATTTACTACTGCAAATGTGAAGTGTTGAAAAATTGCAAAGAGTATTTCTCATAATTTCATTTCACTCATTTGGTCACACTTTTTTTCAATAGGCTGAGAATTCTATCAGTGCCTACTTTTGAGATATGACTTGATGCGCAAGATTGAAACCTTTTTGGTAATTGTCAACTTAAAAGTTAACAGGATATATATACAAGAATAATGTAGTTAAATGACTATTATGGTCCTCATGGCCCTATTTTTAAAAATATTTTATTCATTTATTTGAGAGAAGAGAGAGAGGGAGAAAGCATGAGCAGGGTGGGAGGTGGGGGGCAGAGGGAGAGGGAGAAGCAGACTCCTGGCTGAGCGTTGAGCCCTACCCAGGGCTCCATCCCAGCATCTGGAGATCATGACCTGAGCCAAAGACAGGTGCTTAACCAACTGAGGCACCCAGGTGCCCCCCTCATGGGCCTATTATAAAGGGAATTGCTTTGTCCACATAACAATTATGTTTCTGTATTTATAAAATACTTTTCTTTTTCTTTCTTTAAAGATTTTATTTTTTTGAGAGATAGAGAGCATGCAAGCGAGTGGGGTGGCGGGGCAGAGAGAGAGGGAGAAAGTGTCCTAAGCAGACTCTGCACTGAGCAGTAGCCCGACACAGGGCTCGATCTTACAACCCTGAGATCACGACCTGAGCAAAACCAAGAGTGGAAGGCTTAACCAACTGTGCCACCCACGTGCAGTTTTTCTAATCAAAATATTAAGCTATGAAAAATAGACACCTGGCTATTTCTCTTCCAGCCCTTCCAAAATAAGAATCCACTGCAGCTGCCTTCTTGATTCCTCAGCTCTCTGCAACCCACGTCTATCCCAGCTTTCAGGCCGTCATACTTACACCTCATGGGAAGAAAGAGGTAAGAGGGGAGGCTCCGTGTTCCAGGCTCCTATTTGTCTGGGAGAGAAATCTGGCATTTTTAGCGGAAGAGTAAAATGTTTACTTTGAAAAAAGTAGAGACCCAGTTGCCTGGATACTGTCAGGAATACATTTCATTGAATCTGTGGGTGACCGGTAGTTGCTTTGTCCCTATTGGAGTGTCCAACATATTCAGGGGAAAATGAGACAGCTCTAACAAATAACCCACACCTGCCTGGGCTTTCTCTGTGGTCCTCTGGGTGTGTATGTGTGTGTATCACACACCCACACATATGCATGTAATGAATAGCTTCGTGTAAAAACTCTGCAACAAACATCAATTCTGTAAATTACCAGGGAGTCCTAATTGGGTTTGCTAGCAAAGCAACTTCTATAAAGACTATAAATAGTAGGCGCATGCCTCTGTAAGCAGTGTAGCTATTTCTTTTTTTAATAGGGGATTCTCATGTTACAAGGACATCACAGATTACTGAATAATTTATTTAATGGTAGATTGTATGAGCTTCAGTCTTTGCCAATGAGCTCATACCCAAATGTCTAAAGAAGATAAGGTGAGCAAAAGCTAGAGCTCAGGCTTGGATGAGCTGCTTATTTTTTTCATTAGCTATATATGGCTCTTATAGCCATAGATACATATTTTACTTGATATTATCTCCACTTCAAAGGTTGTAAATAGAATAGAGGCACCACTTTATTATTGATATTTAGCTAACTCATAACAATGCATTCGACACACATTGCTGAGAAATACAGAATAGAATGATGACCTTGTCTACACTTGGTGATTTTAACAAAGGACTGTGATATATCCGGTAATGTTTGTTCTCTATGAAAATATAAGGAACCAAGAGAGGGCAAAATTCAATAAGAGGATGTTAGATTTGGAAAGTAGAGACAAGAAAAAAAGATTTGGATGCCTATTTTTCTGTGCACCCCTGTTGTTAGCTTTTCAATGATATGGAGTTTAAAAACAATGACTTTTAAACTTACAGATCGTAGACAGTTTGCCTGTAACTATATACAGCTCTCAGGTGAGCAGAGTAACCTTGGAAGATGGGTGCACTTTTCTGTCAAATGTAATTTTGATAAAGGTAAAATTTGTTTAAAAGGAAAACTTAAGGGCACCTGTGGCTCAGTTGGTTAAGCGTCTGCCTTCGGCTCAGGTCATGATCCCAGAGTCCTGGGATCGAGTCCCACATCAGGCTCCCAGCTCAGCGGGGAGCCTGGTCTCCCTCTGACCATCTCCCCTCTCATGCTGTTTCTCTCTCTCTCTCAAATAAATAAATAAATAAAATCTTAAAAAAAAAAAGAAAAGAAAACTTAAATTTGGGGCAACCTGGTGGCTTAGTCGGTTAACCAGCTGCCTTTAGCTCAGGTCATGATCCCAGGGTCCTGGGCTCAAGCCCCACATCTGGCTCCCTGCTCAGCAGGGTTGGAGGGCATATTCTTCTCCCACTGTCCTCCCCTCACTCACCCTCTCTCTTTCTCGCTCTCTCTCTCGCTTGAATAAATAAAATCTTTTTAAAAAATTTAAAAATTGAAGTTTGGCAATAGAAAGATAGCAAAAGAACAGGCACACAATAACATAAGAGGAAATTTATGTGGCCAACAAGTGTGGCAGAAGGCACTTCATTTCATTAGCGATCAAGAAAATGTCAATGACACCCATGAGATATCACTACATGCCCACATGACCAGTTAAAATTTTCAAGTTTGCAAATAGCCAGTGCTAATGAGAATGGAGAATATTGAGAGGGACTGGCAGGGGGAGTTGGCATTGAAGCAATGACGTTGGAAAGTAGCTACCATCATCAGCTGAGGTTGAAGATTCATACACTTCCTTCACAGTCGAAGAAATGCCACTATGGGAAAATGATGCCCTATGCAGCAGGATATTTACAAAAATGTTTATAGAGACATTATTCCTAATAGTCCCAAGCTGGAAACACCCAGATGTCCACCCAACATAGGAAGGATAAGAGCTAGGGCCACTTGCAACAGTGGGGATGAATTTCACAAACATCAAGAACACAAATACACAGAGTGAGGGTTCACTGATAGAAGGCTCATAAACAGGCAAAACTAAACTCAATTGTTTAGGGAAATCATTGTAACAGAAGTCAAGATAATGGTCTCTTTTCGAGGAAGGGAAGGATGGTGACCAAGAATACTGCACACTAGAAGCGTTCTTTTTTTTCACCTGGCTGTGGTTCCATGGGGTTTCACTTTATCCTTATTTACTAAACCAGATATTGATGTTTAATGCACTTTTATGTATGTAGGTTATAGTTCACACCCACATGTGCACGCAAAATGCTTTCTAACCGTACTATTCAATGCTGACAGATCAAGATTTTTGAAAACAATTCCCGGGTTCAATTTCACACCCTTAAAAAAATGAGTTTGAAGAATTCAGTTCAGTAGAATGAACATTTAAAACAATAAGCCAAATCTTCTACAGAGTTCCACATGAATTCTGTCATGCCTGCTGGGAAGACAGGCGGGAGGAGAGGGGGGAGCGCCGGCCCCCCCAGTGCCGAGGCTCCCTTCCAACCTGCCCTGACCCTCAGCAGCTGTTTGCCTGGGCAATTCTCGGGGCCTCATTCCTCATCTGTAAAGAGGGTCAGACCCGATTAGAACTCCTCTGAGAGTCTCCTAGTATATTCTTGGGAGTTCTCTGTGGGAACTTAAAAAAACTTTTTTTGTAAGAAATTCTTTTCATTTTGATGAGCATCTGAAAAATAGAAGCATCATCTGGATCCTCCGTAGGTCCACCTTAGAGTTCATGGTGCCCGCATCATTCTCGGTTTATGACCACATTGGGGCCAGATATGGTATTTTGTCTTGAGCCGGTAAGAAGAAAACATAGGTGACCTTAATGAGTAAAGTCTGCCTTTGCCTAGTGACCTCAGGAAAGACTCACAACCAAAGTTTTCACAGTTGGAAGGGACCATGTCATGGGAGATATGAGTCATGGGACAATGCCTGACTCAAAGAAGGGTCTAGGCACCTGAGTAACAAAGCAAGGGACAGTTTCCTCCACAAAATCATGCCATCTGTCTCAAATTAATGGGTTAACTTGTATTGGTTTCATATTTGGTTTGTCAAAATGATGAATTTGTCTTGATTTAGTAATTGTAGAAATTACAAGCCTGTGGGATGTATACCCAGTTTCATGTTTAAACACATTTAGCTAACAGCCTTATAAAAGTAATTTACATCAACACTGGAAATCCTCAGAAAGTTTTTTCTTGAGAAGGCACTACCCATCATTCACACTTAAGCCTCACTGAACCCCATGACCGCCGCTGACCCTCCCGTGATTCTGTTTCCATTTTGGAAATCAAGCCCTTTCCCGAGCACGTGTCAGGCTGCCTGGGCTCCGACCCTTTTCCTAAGTAGCAGTGACTTTACTGTAGGCGATTTTGCCTCCAGGGGACATTTACAAGTGTCCGGAGACACGTGGCGATGGTCACAGCGGGAGGTGAGGGCTAGCCAGGAGAGGCCAGGGATGCCGCTAAACATCCTCCAGAGTACAGGTCAGCCCCCCATAAGAAAGAGTTATCCGGGCCATCACCAGTAGTGCCCAGGATGGGAAACCCTGATCCCGCTCTCTACAGCTCTAACTTCTGTAAGAGGCAAATCTTCGGTGTCTTTTCCCAGTTAGCCAGAGTAAGGCGTAGTGTTCTCCTGTACCTTATCTTTGGCAGCACTATTCCCTAGCACACAGCAGAAGCAGGCAAGCAAGCAAAAACCACCCCTCAGGCATGAGGTCCGTTGCATGACTGGCTTGATTTAAGAAGGGAGGCTTAGAGGGTCCCGGCATTTGGCTACATTTCGGGTCAACCTTATTCCAGGTCGTCCTCTATCGGGTCCTGATCTGCCACCTACCTAGAGTGACTTGGCCTGATGTTCATAGCTGGTCTCTGAGGGAACGCGCTCTCCGGTGAGTCCCAGAGGAAGCCCCTGGAAAAACGGTATTTGAACAGAAATGGTAATGAGAACTTCAAACGGATCAGAGTGGTTTCAGACATCTGAGAAATCTGGATCAATCTCCGAAGTTGCTCTAAAGGCCCATGTCGTTGTGTGACGATATGCCCACACGGCTGCTGAGGAACATCCCTCCCCTGTCTGTCCCCAAGTAACCATATACGTGTTCACGTAGGTCCTGCTGTATGTTCCTAGGTCCTGTCTCCTCTCCCCCATCAGACGTTTAAGTCCTTGTGACTAGAGCCTTGCATGTCTTCTGTCGGCACCGGCACAGCGCGCCGCATGCTCAGCGCTGTGGCCTGCTCTGTGGGTGGTCAACGCTGTCCCGGAGCTCTGAGAACGCAGGCCGCGTGGGATTGTGGGTAATGGCTTCCCAAACACTGCCGGCTGTCCTCTCCAGCCCCTCGTCCTGTTCAGCTGTTATTCTGGTGCTCAGACTCCAGTCAGAACCAGCCTCTTGGCTTTGGAAGCGTTAGAATCTATAGCCTCCTCCTGGCAAGAAAACAGCCCTTCATCTCCAGGAACGACAAAGGGAATGTGCTCCTCCTCACCAGGTCTGGGCAGGCTGCCCAAGGTACAGCTGGGGCGGGGGTCCTGAGCACTCCTCAATCTCTGCCCCCTCTGGCCACCTCCCCACCGCACTGACACCACACCACGGGGTCACTGAGAGCACTGTGGGCAAGTCTCCATCCCTCCTTAACAACCAGGGATACAAGGCATCCGCTGGATGCCCCACATCCTGCCTAAAACCACTGCCCTTCCCTTCCCCCACCCCTTTTGAAAAAGGAAAAAAAAAATCCTCTAAGGTGTAGTCTTTCAACGACTCAGTGGGCACCATGCCATTACCACAACACACGCGCCCTGGGGTATGACAAATGTGGCCCTTATTTCCTGGCCTGGACTTTAGGGGTCTGCGCAGGTCCCACAGCTGAGAGGAGGCTGGAGCTGCCGTGGGGGCCCTGACAAGACTGAGGGCACAGGCCTCTCCGCTTGGCACACCGCCTGTAGCTGTGGGCTCTTTGGTTGACACCCCTCCTCCAGGAGCCTGGGTCCTGCACGCCTGGGGGCCTGCGTGGCTCAGGCGGCTCACTGGACTAGGCATGCACACCATGGCTAAGGAAGAAAGGAAATTGAAGGCAAGAAAAGCTGGGCATTGGCTGTGAGGGCATGAGGCCGGACTGCAGAGAGGAAGGCCCATCGTGGGGTCAGAGGTCACAAGGGTGCTGAGCACAGCGAGTACTGCTGTAGGAGACAGGGTAGTGGAGCTGGGTCAGGTGAAGCCCCTGAGCAGTAGCAGGCTGGGGGCTCTTTCGTGGGATCCAGTGATGTTTTAGGTCTGGGGGAAGGCAACGAAGAGGGAGACGGACTTGGTAGCATCAAGAGGATTAGGCAAGGGCACCTGGGTGGCTCAGTCAATTAAGTGTCTGCCCTCAGCTCAGGTCATGATCCCAGGGTCCAGGGATCAAGGTCCGAATCGGGCTCCCTGCTCAGGGAGGAGCCAGCTTCTCCCTCTGCCTGCCACTCTCCCTGCTTGTGCTTGCTCTCTCTCTGTCAAATAAATAAAATCTTAAAAAAAAAAAAAAAAAAAGGATTAGGCAAGACCTGACCTGTCCATTTTAGCCTGATTTTAAATCTACGATGTTCAGACTTCATTGTGGGGAAGGCAGGGAGCAGTTGTGAGTTTTCCCTGACTTTACCCCCACACAGTGGTGACGTGGAGCCCAGTCTGGGACTCTGAAAGGGCCAGCCAGACCCTGCATTAGCCAGAGCCTGGGCAGGTCCCCAGCTCAGTAGTGGGGACTAGCTAAATGTGGCACCTGGTGGGAACCAGAACCTAACTTTAGCCTGCTAGGGCCAGATGCAAAGTGTGTAGCCTGTGACCCCATCAGTCTCAGCGGGGGCCACTTCTGTTTTACATCCTGCACCTGTGGCGATTTGCATGTCTCAGAGCTGGCTGGCCTGTTCTGAGGCTGAGAACATCCTAGACTCTCATTCGGGACTCCTTGTTTGCTTGGCAGCAGTCAGCTCCCACTTTTCCAACCCCGGGAGCAAAGTGGCTCTTCCTGCATCTCTGCCCTAGAAGTGGGCCTGGGGAGGGGCGGAGCCTGGCCAAGGTCTGAGTCTGGGGGTGTAAGGGGGGGAGGGATGGTGAGACCCGACTTGCCCTGTGAGATGGGGTCTGACTGGTGCAGCCGCTCATGGTCTGGTCTGCAGGAGATCCAGGCCCCTGTTTCCCCTTCCCCTGGCTGCCAGGCTTTGGTTCTTGCCCTGGTGGCTTAGCCTGCTAAACAGAGGTTGGACAAAGAAAACAAAAGGAGAAAAATGGGGAAATTAATAGCTCTGGTAAAAGGTCTGGTGGAGAAGGAAGTTAAAACCAATTAACCAAATGAGATTTCAATTATCCCATACACTCTCTGGTCCCTTTCTGGTACATAGCCAGGGATCAGAGTTAAATGTTGGATGGAGGCACAAAACAGTTCACAGTCATTCACCTACGAATTCTCTAGTCTTCAGCTTGAAAGCTGGTGAGCCCAGGGCTCAGGGTGCCCACCGGGGCTGATGTCACCAGGCAGTGTCATGCGTATGTCCGGCCTGCAGGCTGCAGAACAGGATTCTGTCTTGAAGAGGACTGACTGGGGTAGTGGCCACAAGCACCATGTGGTGCCCCGCTGGCACCGAGGAAAGGCATGGGGATGGGCTGCAGGAGGGGAGTGCACAGAGGAGGCAGAGAAACGTCTCTCCTGCATCATGCTCTGGGGGAATGCCAAAGTCCTGAAGTCTGGCCCCAAGGGATTACCACATATCAGAGGAACATCAAGGAACAGATCTGCGTGATGGGAAGAGGCCAAACCGTGAGAGCCCCAAGTGCCCCCTGGCAGGAAGAGTAGATCTCGCTGCCAGGACTCTCAGGCCTAGGATTCTCTGCCAGTGGCCTATCCCCTTTCACCCCATTTATTCTTCCTCTGCACTGGACTAGGTTATTCAAAAGAAAATGCAAAGACAGGCTGTGAATTTCCAGAAAGAGTCTCAGGGGCTCCACTTAAAGTCAAGTGGGCTACAAACCCGTAGGAAATGTCAAAACAGGTACAAAAGGAAGACTGAAATCTCCTCTGCATGAGCAACTGTTCCATTGAGCTCTATTAGTCTATGGCATGTGGGGCAGAATTATTGTTCCCATTTGAAATCTAATTTCTATCCTGCCTGTAATGGGTTATCCAAACCCATCTCCTGGCCCGTGAGGAGAACTGACTCACTCTCAGGAGGTGACCATTGTTGTCATGGGCCTGAAGCTACGAGTACATATCTTAGCAACACTGGCTGACTTCCTACGCAGGAAACAAAGTCTACCCAATTTAATACAACCCCCACGCCACATACCTTCTGTATACAGCTGGTGACTATCTGGGAACACAGAACAACAACTCCGGTCACCTTAGTCCCTGAGTGTCTGGCAATAGAGGGAAAGTCTTCACTGGGTGGGCAGCTGAGGAGCTGAGAACATAATTTTCTGTAGCGTGCTCCAAATCAAGCCCAGTATTTAAGTCAGCCATGACTTTGAGGAATTGACATGGTCCCCTCTGAGGAGCCCCACTGAGAAGCCACTGTCCCCTAAGATCTCTGGCTTTGCTGGGGGGGAGGGCCTGGAGCGGATGTGTTCTCACTACCGAATATAGAGCTCCAACATCAAATCCTGAGCAACAGGAGAACCACCAGAAATCATGGTTTCTCTGCTAGAACTCTAAGAAGAGACTTAGCATTTTTATTTTGTATGAACCTTGGGTGTGCTGAGAGAAATAGAGGAAATAACCTTGGCGTTCCCTGCTAAAAAGTGGCAAAATCAGTTAGCAGGCATGGAGTGTGGGTTAGAGAAGACACTGTGTGTCTAAGGGCCACGGGTTTGAGTCTCCCGGTGCAGGGGGGTGGCTGTCAGAGACAAGTAGAGGGGCTGATCCAAGAATACAACATGGTGGGGAGAAAAACCAAAGAAATAGACCTTCAAAATGACAATTTCTCTTTGGAAACTGGAAAAGTAAGTAGGTCATGCTGTTTGGTTTCCACATGGAGTGGCTCCGTCCCCTAGCCCAAAGACACAGAGAAGTCCGGGGACCACACAAACATGGAAAAGCCAGGCAAAGGAACATTTCGCATCTATATGACTTTTTACAGCTGCTGTTACCCACGTGGTTGCACCTGCTGCTTGCATCAACCTCTGAAGGAAATGAGAATTATTTTCTTCATTTCACAAGTAAAAACCGTGGAGTCTGAGAGGTTAAATGTTCTCAAAAGCCACACTCTTTGTAGGTGGCAGAGCCTGGATTAGAACCTGGGTGCTCTACCTTTAAATTCAGGACTCTTCCAGCAATGTCTGTGGCTTTAAAACTGTGATATTGGACAGAACAAAAATAAATCATATATTTATTATCCATAAAAACAAAAAACAAACAAACAAAAAAACTGTGTACCCAACAGAACATCCTGGGAGGGGAAGGAGATCCTGGCATCCCTGACTCCCATTGAGAAGCAAGCAGCTCCAATTTCATTTGCTTTATCGGTGTTCCACTCAAGAATTAAAACAGGTTGAAGAGGTGCCTGGGTGGCTCAGTCAGTTAAGCGCTAGACTCTTGATTTTGGCTCAGGTCGTGATCTCAGGGTCCTGAGATCGAGCCCTGCGTTGGGCTCCATGCTCAGCGGGGAGTTTGCTTGAGATTCTCTCCCTCTGCCCCTGCTTGCTCTCCCTCTCTCTCAAAATAAATAAATAAATCTTTTAAAAAAACAAACAGGTTGAAAAGTCACTGTGCTCTGCCATGATGCCTCTGGTGGGAGGGTTAGGCTGCAGGACAAGGAGCCCCCTTGGAACACGTACAAGGAAAGGAGGGGTGGAGATAGCAGCTCAAGCAAACTCCCCGTGAGCACGTGCTCTGCGCTTCGGGTCTTCTCTTAGGGAAAGAAAGAGCTGAGGCTTGTCAATTTGGGGAAGTAGTTCCTGGCTGGACATCATGGGGTCAGCTTTGGGGATCTCGTCCAAACAAGTCTAAAGCCCTCAGCAGACTCTAAGTCACAAACAGCCCAAGTTTAATAAGTGGTTACAGCCCTGTGTCTGGCAAGTGATACTTCCAGGATCCTCCACGCCTGGGCTCCAGTGAAAAGCATGCATGCTTATCCCAACCAAGAGTTGGCTTATGCCAGGGCACCACCCCTTCCTGGTGCAAGGCCATGCAGCGTGTCACCCCCACCGGCCTGAGTCCGGAGACCTCCCAACAGTTTGTCCCTTTCTTCCGAGCTCTTCTTTCAAATGGCTCTGTCTGCTGTTCAGATCTTCCCAGGAGCCCTGCATTTCACCTGTTAGTTTTCGCCTCTCCAAACAGAGCTGCTTAGAAACGGCCTCCTTCTCTTCCCCAGCTTCCGAGCTGGCAAATATGCTGGCTAACCAAGGGCCTCTTGGAGCGGTGTGGAGTCAGGCAAGTCATTTAAGGTTTGGTTTTGACCCTTTAACCTAGACTATTAAAAAGCTGCTTGCTACAGGTAAAAGACTTGTCTCAGGTCTGTCTCTGCTGATCATTGTGGTTGATGGACCTAAATGCATCCTTTTGTTCCGATTTTACTTACAGCTTGGTTTTGTCATTTGTTTTCACATCTCTCTCTCTCTAAACTATGTGTGATAGAAAGAAGTCAGACCTGGACATAGGTGTGCACTTACATACTGTGTGATCTTGGACAAACTACTCAACCTCTCTGATCTTCCTTTCTTCATTTATATAAAAAAGATAATACCACGGCACAGGGTTGGTGTTTGTTTTTTAAATGAAGAATGAATGAAATAAACCTGTACAGTGCTTAGCACAGAGTCAGATTTTAATAGATGCTAGTTTCTCCTTCCTCCTTAAGGATAAAACCCCAAATTTACCCACATTTGTTTTCCCAAAATCTAGTACCGCGGCATACATAACATACTCTCAGTAAATGTTTGTAGACAGTATGAATGAGTAAATAAGGAGTGAATCAAGAGGGCATACATGAAATTGATAGGCCGCAGGAAAAGTTGCCAAAACAAATAAGAGTATTAGAATTTAAGAAGTGAGAGCTCTATCAAAGGCTCTAAAATGTACATACAGATATGTTCATTGTTGTGTTCTTTATAATAGCAGAACTTTTGAAGTAACCTAAATGTTCAACAAAGGGGACTGGGTATGTTAATTAAAGCAGTTGAATATAAAATTCTATGCAACCATTTTCAAAATGTAGATTTTAGAAATATTGTTCCATAAAAATATCCAAAACATATTTTTAGGTGAAATGGTATGTTATAAAATTACACTCCTGTAAAACTATCTATCTATAGTTCAAAAGAAAGAAATGCCTGGAAGAATATTAAAAGACAATGATTATGTCTAGATGGTGGAATTATGGTAATTTTTATTTTATATACTGTATTTTCCAATATTTGAATTTTTATAAGTATCACTCTTACAATCAGGAAAAAAAATTTCTTTTGGAAAACAAAAACACACAAAGGGTATAACAGTGTTAGGGTTTTTTGGGTTGTAAATGCCAAACCCACTTTAAACTCCCTTAGAGTCTAGGGAAAATGTGTTTGGAAGACTAGTATGACTGTAGGAAGGTCAAGATGTGAGTGTACCTCAGAAATAGCTAGAAACGGATCTGGCATCCCGCACCTCTGCGTGAGGGTATCCTTCCTTCTACTGCAGGCCAGCTTCCTCCACATGGCGGGAAATGCCATCTTGATGAGTTCAGAGCTGCTAGTCTCCACCACAGAGAGAAAATGAGCACTGTGCTCTGTGGTCCCTAGGTCATGGATTCCAAAAATATACTGCACTTGGCCCCACTGGGTCAGACGTTTATCCCTTACCCGGTTGCTGTGCCCAGAGCATGGCGGTGTTCTATAACTGGTCCAGCTTATGGCCCATCCCCATCCTTTGGCCCATCAGTATGCTCAGGAGGCGCAAGGTCCTGTCAGAAGAGCTTAAATAATAGGTTGAGGAATGATTGTCCACTTGCCCCTACACCCTTCTTCTATGAACTGATATTTCCTTGGAAGTGAGGGGGACAGGATGGGACATTCTGAGTGTGTGGGCTTAATTTCTGTCTTCAGAGAAGGGCAGGGGAAGGCTGGAAGTGGGAGGTGGCCAGGATTGGACTGAGCATTATCAATATTAGAAACGATGAGCGAGCCTCCCCGACAGGTCCCCATGCTGGAGTGAAGATTCATCTGAGTCCACAGAGACTTATGGCTCAACCCAGGGGCTACAGGCTGGCTGGACAGAGGAAGTAGCTTGTGTCGAGGAAGTAGCACCTTCCATCACTTCCGTATAAGTGAGGAGAAATAGATCTTCCAAAGAATGATGCATTTTCTTAGAGTGTCTCGCATAAAACAACCAGAGCTCAGTGAAACATGCAGTGGCTTCCAGCCCTCTGTGCATTCCCTGCTTCATTTACTTACTTAGGAGATGGTAATTTAATTTCTTTCCAAAATAGAGTGAATGTGATATGACCTCATGATATCATAGCTTACTGTTATAATTCAATTTGGAATAAGTTACTGTGAAGGAAAGGAATCATAACACCATGAGCCCCTGGTGATCAAGGGCTATGCTTTAGCCATCACTGAGCCCCAGGGCAGTGCTGGTCCACAGTAGGTACTCAGGGGTTAAGGGTGCTCAAAAATCTTATGGTTCATTCTTAACATTATTTGTTTCTTTGGGTTTCTATTGTGTTTTTTTTTCTTCCTTTCTGCCTTTTTTCTGTGTAGTAAGGATGCTATACATTGCCCCAAATCTTCTGGTTCCTGCAGTAAATCATTTTCAGAGGCATGCTCTTTCTTTGAGCCTTTGTGATGATGTTCCCTTTATCTTGTTCTATAGCATTTCCCTACAGAATTCATTTTTTACCCATCCTTGATCAAGGTAAGATCTATCCTCCTACCAACAGAGAAGCTATTTGGACTGCCTTGGGTGGGGCTCACTGTACACTTGAGCATTGGTTGAATCTTAGTTCTGTAGATGGCAGTGGGTTTGTGGGTATAACTCCCAGCCCACTAGAAGCAATTGTCTCATTCTTGTGGTGGGTTAACCCAGCCTCCCAGCAAAAACATTGCCTTGGAAGCTCTGCTGGTCCTCAGTCTATTTCCTTTTGCCCTAAAACAATATAGCACAGATGACATTCTATTTCTAAGATGCACAAAAGGATTTTAGTATGGCAACATATAGAATTACATGTCTCATCCCTTAATAGCCACTGCAGTGAGAGCACATTAGAGTACATTTTGCTTATACTGAAACTGAATAATCATTGAGCACTGAGGGAAACAAAAAGAGTATTTTCCTTTCCTATTTAGCATAAAGAGCTATGGAATGAAAAAAATCCACCAAAAGCCATGACAAGTGTGGCAACATAGATCCCCATTTCCATGGCCATGTATTACCACTGTACATTATTTACCTTGCTTTTCAGCATGAAATTGATTTTTAGTTGCAAGTAAAGGACCACGCATCAAGAGGCACCTAATGGTAAGGACATTTGTTTTTCTTAAACAAGTCCAGAGGTACGGTATCTCAGGGAAGGTCTGATTATGTCATCAAGGGCTCAGGCTCCTGTTCTCCTTCACACTCTGACTTAATAGGCATATTGCTCCCCATCATCATGCATATTGCTTCATGGACTTGATGTGGCTGCCTTACTTCCAGGCATCACATCCATATTCCAGATAGGAAGGAGGAGAAAGGGATGGCAGCCAGCTTTTTTTTTTCAAGTCTGTCCCTTTCATTAGAAAGGCAAACATTTCCTGGAAAACTCCCAGCTGACTTTCATTTTATGTCTCATTGGTCCCTGTTGGTAACATTTCACTCCTAGCAGCAAAGGAGGATGGAACAAAGAGCAGTCTACAAAGAGAAATTGTATAGCCATGACTAGATGGAATTTATCAATCTTAATTCATTCCCGGAGTCAAGGTATATTGCTGCTACACATCACCAACCTTCACCACCATCCGAACAAAAGGACAAAGACAACCTTGGCAGCATTATTTTTAGCTGTAATGATGGTGGCTGTGTAACTGACCGGTGCCTTTCTAATATAAAAGTACTTTGAAAATAGTGAAATGATGTATGGTTTTCACAGATTTGCGTGCCATCCTTGTGCAGGGGCCAGGCTAATCTTCTCTGTATCGTTCTAATTTTTGTAAATGTGCTGCCGAAGCAATCATGAAATGACGTATGGTTTGATCATTGATTAAAAAATACGGAGTCAGTGGAACTGAATATTATTAAGTTCAACATATTTAAAAAAATGACAGTGTGGCTTATTGAACTCAAGAAGACTACAGAGAAATCAAATCAAATAATATTTACACAGTCTTCCTTTCCCAAAAGCGAGTAATTTCTGAATCCAATATAGAAGGAATTATAAACACCACTTGCACTGATGGTTCGAATTTCTCTAAGGAAGTAAATTCTGAGAATCACAAACTTCAAAGATCACTTTCTGGTCTATGTTTCTACCAAATTCAGAGTGAAAAGTACCTCCTGGGTTGTGGCTTCCTCTACCCAAGCAAAGACTACAGAGGCCCATTGCCTACTGTTCTTTTTTCCCCTTCCCATTACTGTTTCTCAAGCTCACCCCTTAGTAAGGTTAATTTTGGTATTAGAGGTCTTCTATTAGCACTCACAAGGTGAAAAGTAGGGAGCTAAGGTGTCCAACCATCCTAAATTCCCCGGACTGAGGCTTTCCTAGGAAGTAGGACTTGCAGTGCTAAAACCAAAGCTGTCCTAGGCAAACTAAAATGGTTGGTTCCCCTAGGGATTGTCACCAACTTGAAAGGGGGTGAGGGAGAGGGGAGTTTTAGAAGAAGGAAGGAGAGGGATGGAGGACCTGGGGAGTCATGGCCATTCAACCCAACTTAAATTTTATGGTTTTTCTTTCCATCTTAATAACTAGGGTTCCTGCACATCAACTCACTGGTGATACTTGACCTCATCATTTCTTCAGGTTCTTTACTCTTCCAACTTGCACATAATTGCCCAGTTTTTACCTTCCACTTCTGTCCTACTATAAATATGTTTCCCAAGTTCTATTCCTGTTCACCAGATTCAATGGCTTTATAAGTGAATGCTATGAAGCCCTCTCTGATCCAACACATAGCAATGATAGAGAACATATAAAAAAGAATTTTAAAAGTCATAGCCACACTCGGGGTACCTGGGTAGCTCAGTAAGTGTCTGACTCTTGGTTTCGGCTCAGGTCATGATCTCAAGGTCATGAAATCAAGCTTTGACTGGGGCTCTGCATTCAGAGTCTGCTGGAGACTCTTTTCCTCTCCCTCTGCCCCTCCCACTTGTGCACGCACACGCTCGCTCTCTTTCTCTCTCAAATAAATAAATCAGTCTTTAAAAAAAAAGTCAGCCACACTTATATATATATATATATATATATATATATATACACATATCTATATCTATATGTATCTCCATAGTCCTGGAACAGAATCAAAATGCAAAGCAAAGAGTAGGGGCTGATCTGAGGGTCTGCCAGTCTCTGGATCTGGAAGTAGGTAGCAGGAGCCGTGAGTTTGGCTTCTGCAGATAAAAGCACACCAGAGGGGAAAAGTGCTCCATGGGAGGCATGGGAACCACAGTCCTGCTCAGAGCTCACAACCGAAAGCTGGGGTGGGGCTTCCCTGACTTGTGAAAGGAAGCTGTAAAAGGAGCTGCCTACCACTGCCTGAGGTGTAGCTTCGTGTTTGGAGAACCAGACTCAAACCCCAGAAGGAGGAATACACAGAGAAAAAGAAAGGTGGGGGGGGGGCGGAAATTCCTACATATAATGATCCTGTAAACCCAACTTTAAAATTCATGAAGAGATCGAACGCCAGGAAAGAGCCAATAAAATCAATAATTGGTTTATTGTTTTTCCAGAAAGAATAAAAAATTTTGAAAAAGACTTAAAATTATGTGCACTTAGCATCCTTGAAGAGATCAATGAAGGCATTACATCCTTACAAAAGATCCATGCCAGTGATATATTACACCATTAAAACAGACAAATGAAGTAAATACAGGCGGATATAAAATTAGAACTTATGAAGAAAAACACAGTCATTGAAAAATTTTTAAAAAGCTCAATAGAATAGTTTCTAAACTGAATGTAGTTGAAAAGAGAATTAATAAATTGGAATTGGGAGGAATTCACCCAGAAGGTAACAGCATCAAAGGAGACATAGAAATGAGACAGAGGATGGCAGGTATTGTGGCTATGGACTGGGGGCTCGGGCAGGGCTTGTCAAAGGTGACATTTGAACAGCTACCTGACCAAGTAAGGATGAGAGTAATGAGAACATAAATAAATATAAATCAAATTCATAGACACACAGTGGTAATACCTATTTTCCAAGCAGCTGTGAGAATTAAACAGCATGCATAAAAGCATCAAGCCCAGTGCCTGACACATAATTTATAACAAAGGTTAAGCAGCTCTGTTTCCTTTCCTAAAAACCCGAGTGAAAAGAATAGAACTTAGGGGCACCTGGGTGGCTCAGTCGGTTAAGCATCTGCCTTCAGCTCAGGTCATGGTCCCAGGGTCCTGGGATCGAACCCCACGTCGGGCTCCTTGCTCAAAAGGGAGTCTGCTTCTCCTTCTCCCTCTGTGCTCTCTCTCTCATATAAATAAATAAATAATTTTTTAAAAAAAGAATAGCATTTAGCTTTTTGCCTCCATGTTGAGGGGGCTTTGGCCACTTCTGCTCCAGCCCAGCATCATTCCCAGGGGACTCAAATTGGCTGATGATTTTGATTCTAATAATGGAGGATTCAGCTCTTTGTGACAAAGCGGCTGGAACATTGTCAGCTGTTCCATACGCCTGTTTTCTCCGTCTGCTTCTCTCCCTTGAGCACAAACTCTATTTTCCCCTCTAGCATGAACTAAACAAGCTAGTCATGTCCAAAATGCAGAGATGACATTTTAATATATCCAGGCAGCCTGGCTAGTAGTTTCTCTGCAAACTCTCAAAATGTCCTCAGCACCCGGCTCTCAGCACTTTTCTCCGTTCCATCTTGTCTGGAGCCCCGAAAGAAGTCCTGACAGAGGTCACGAAGTGGGGGAGAGACAAAGCCACCCTCATTCTGAGCATTGAGCCTTTTCAACTCACAGGCCCCTGGTGGAAACATTCCCTAATGAAAAGAACAAAATAAGACTGGTTCACAGCGAACAGCAACAGAATGTTCCATCGGACAGAGAGCCGCTTCTTGGAACGTGGGAATCTGAGAGACTGGATTGCATTCAAAGAAAATGCCCCTAGAGTGATAAAGAGCAAGTCCTGGGGGCTCAGCAACATTGGAGATTCCTTGCTTGAAAGGGGGGTGGGGTTCCCTGCCAAGCCGGGGGGTGGGGGTGGGTATCCTGGAAACTGAACTAGGCTGGGATGTGAGGCTGATGATCAAGGACGTTGGGCGTAGCAGCTTCTTCCTCCCCTGAGTGAGACCCAAAAGCACAAAGGAGAAGCTGGAGGTGTGGTGTGTGTTTGTTTTTCTAACCAGAAGAGAGAAAATGCGTCCCACCCTCTCTGAGTCTGTGGTCAGGAAAAGGTTGTTTTCAGAAGGAAAAAAGCAAGAGGAAGAGGGAACATCCCTTTTTGCTGGGCATTTGCTCCCACGGGCGAGGCGGGCTCAAGGACTCTGGGTGGGGGGTCCGGGAGCCCCTCAGCTTCTCAGCACCCCCCCACCCCTGCCAGCCCAAGGACTCCCACTAGCAAGTCTGTAAAAAAAAAAAAAAAAAAAATCAGTCTTCCCTTATTTACTTTGAGGCTTTTTTTTTCTTTTTAAAAACTGCACATCTCACCAAGTCTGAATTATTGAAAAAGAAAACAGTAAAGAACTGAGCGTTGCAACTTTGGCACAGTTGGAGGTAAATGTTCATGCTTGGAATGGAGAAAAATAACAGGACTTGGAGGGGTGCGTGGTGGGATTCTAAGGTCTCCCACGTCCCACAGCACAGGTATCCAGTGAATCTTCTGGAGAAGAAGAAAAAAAAATCCTTAAAGTTGCGTCACATTAAAAACAAAAGAAAAAATCGGATTCTTGGGGTGAGAATAGAGAGGAAATTATTGCACAATCAGCAGAATGAGTGTATGTATCGTGGCTTTGGTCATCTTTACAAACATTAGGCTGCTTTGTTCACTGTGCTTGTCCATCACACACACACACACACACAGACACGTGCACACGTGTGGGCATGTGCGCGTGCACACAGCGTGGACTGCCTCCTGACTAACATCTCAGTCCCTGTGGTCGGTGGGCAGCAGAACCATCCAACAGAGGAAACTTCGTATTGAGCAGGGACACGGGCCCATAATCAGTGTTTCTTAGGCATTGCCGTAGAATCCTCACTTGTCTTTTGATTAAATTACCGCAGGGCACCACCCCAGCAAGCGCACATGGTCCTGATGATGCCTTCCCCGGCGGTCGGTCCTTTTGCTGGCACCCATAGAACCAGTTACCCGCCCACAGAGACTGCCACAGGGTAAACTTTTGAGTAACAAAATAAGTTCTAAGTTCATGGTTGAATCCTTTTTAAAACTAGTTCCTCATTCTAATTAGAAACACTGCATTGATCTATTTTCTCTTCTTATGCTTCAATACATATGGTTTGTTTTTTTTTTTTAAATTCATCTACTTTTTAAAGTTCACTACCTTTCTTCATGTGATCTTCCACAAACCCCAACCCCTTGTGACAGCCGGGAGCGTGCTCTGAGGACAGATGTGACTAACTGCTCAGTATTTTCAAAGGGCCTTGCAGGCCGCATACTCTCATCGTCAATCTCCCTGTGCCTCAGCCTTAATTTTTAAAAAGGCCTTTGTTCCAGACCCAGGGCTCAAGCATGTATGTCCATGACTCCCAGAGAGTGAAAGGCTTGGGAAATGGGGGCCCAGAAAGGCGATGACCCGCTCAGTATTATAGAGCAAAATAGCAATGAAGCCAAACTGGAATTCACTGGTTCCAAGTGACTTTTTCAAGAAGCACATATTTTCTTAAAGATTTTATTCATTTATTTGAGAGAAAGAGAGAAGGGGGAGGGGTAGAGGGAGAGGGAGAAGCAGGCTCCCCGCTGAGCAGGGAGCCTGCTGAGGGACTTGATCCCAGGACCCTGGGATCATGACCTGAGCCGAAGGCAGACGCTTAACCATCTGAGCCACCCAGGTGCCCCTCCAGAAGCACGTTTTTAAATTAAATGAGACTACATTGAACATCTGTGTGTGGGGATTTATTTTGTGCAGTGCTAGCTAAGGGCAATCATACAATGTGCCTATTAAAAACACAATGTGGAGCAGAAGCAAATAATCCGATTTATCCATTGAGTTTAACCAGGAATATTGATTTGAATAGGTAATAATTTGACACTGGGTGGAAAAATTACTGTGTCTCTTCTTGGACAAGACTCAGGAATGACCATCACTCCCTTGTCTCCTGACGAAATCAATAGTGAGTTTAGCAGCTGCTCTGTTATTATAATTCAGCTACTTTATTTCTGTTTTAATCAGAGCAGATTACTTTTGGCCAAACTAGCATCTCTGCATATATAGTCTACAATGTATGACCTCTTTCAGTTAATGAGAAATGATTCCCTCTGTTCGTCTGATGTTTGTGCAAAGCTGATTTATCCTGACCAATATTATGCCAATTATAGAAGTGCAGTTAGCTCTTTCAGACAATTTCTATTATGAGAGCTCTTGAAAGTACAACACAGAAGAAAGAATAAAATGGAGCAGACATGTAATTAGAGAGATTATGAAAATCCTTTCCCAGGTATCCGAATGCATTTGAAGGGTAGGAATTTTGATCTTTGTATTATGATGCCTGTATCCTCTGCTGGGTCAGCTTGATTCTTCAGTTTTGTGGTGTAAAATCTCTGATGCCCATAGGGGCCAGGAAAATAAGGTAGATGAATAAGACAGGTAGGGTTCAAGTTCAAGTGCTTGTGCTTGTGTCATGGGAATGAGGACCTTAGAAGCCTGGACCCGGAGGCTCCAGGTTGCCTTTAGAGGCAACCTCTAAAGGAGGCTGCCTGCCTCAGTGCTGTAATATCATAGGGGAATGAGGGGCCCCAGTGCAGCCAGAGAAGCCGGAAAACTGGATTTGAGTGAAATATCCTTTTAGTGGGTCCAATTTTCTTTTTTCTTTTTTTTTTTTTTTTAATTTTTAAATACTGGGCTGGATCAAATAAAGTTTATCTGAGGGCACGATCTGGTGGGCTGCCATTTTGTGGCCCCCCCCTACAAAGGTCATTTCAATAACAAGAGGCTTAGAAATGGTGTACAAATTAGCTGGAGCATCCACCAGGTGGCAGGAAGAGGTAGCCGATCTCTCTTGGCTTGCCAACCTTCCCAGAGTCAAAGACGGCCGTGGACCTGCCTGGAATCTTCAAGTTAACAGCTGCCCTCTTGGCCCCACCAACCACTGCCCCCCAAATCCTAAAGCAGACAAACATTTGAGGAGACCTCCCTCTTGTCCTATCATTATCAGACACAGATATGCCAGGAAACTTGGAAAACAGACAAGCCACCATGCCACAACCCAGCCTACCCTGCCCAGCACCCACCCCCACCACCAGGGCCACTGGGGAGCCAGTTCCTGGAGTGTGAAGGGCTAAGAACCTTGACTCTGCTTCCTCCTTCCTCTGGTGTGAGGGCACCAGATAGGAGGTGGAAAGGTGCTGAAAATGAAAAACATCCGTGCCCCAGGGCTGCTTCCTGCTGTGAGGGGAAGCAAACCGGCTGCCGGGGCTGATAATCAAGGCCTAGTATCGGGTACCATCAAGGTCTACTTGATGCTGATACCTGTGTTTGAGGCCTGAGCTCCTGATCCCCCGCTTGGCCTTGCCCTTTCCGTGCCAGGAGCTGTCCTGCCCCTCAGTGTGGTTTTGACCCTTACACCACTACTCCTGTCTACAGTGCTCCACCACAGTGCGCAACCCCAGCCTTGCCTCCTGCCCAACAGAGACTCCCTAGCGGTCTCCTGCTCTGCTTGGCCCGGACTCTCCTGGCCCAGCCCCAGCCTCTGCTCCCAGCTTCCCCCAGGCTTACCCCACCGCACCGTCTCCGTGCTTTGTCCAGGCACTGAAGACCACGCTGCTGGGACAGTCCTGCCCCTGCCCCACCCCCCAGAGCTGCCTTGTTTCCACTTCTCAGAAGACAGTGTTAAGGTCGGCATACGGCATAAATCTGTGACTTGGGAAGAATGGCATGGGGAGAGAGGGCTGCTCATTTCCACTGAGAATTAGCAGGACAAGACAGTTCTAAATTGTGGCAGGAGAGAGAAAGGCTGTAAAATACTAGAATTTATTATCTGAGGAGATCTGGCAATTTTCAGGGTTTCTGAGTAGATGAGAAAGTCCAGTGCTTGACATGGGGATTGGCTGGGAGTGGGGAGCCCTGCTGTGGGCCATGGAAGAAACAGATTAGCTTCAAGATCAGCCCTCCAGACTGCCCTGTCCTCCTCGTAGCCAGCTGGGAACGGAGATATCCTTTTAGGGGAAAGTTTAGGCTCATTTAAAGGGGGCTTAAAGAAGGCCATGTCAGGCAAGTTTCCATAATGCCAAATTGCAGAAGGGCATTGTAAACTGGGGAGAGCCCCATCGGGGAATTCAGGGGCCTGACTCGCGGTCTGGTCCAAGTCTGTGGGAGCTCAGGCGAAGTACTAGATCTCTCTAGGTCTCCAACGACTCACTAAGAACACAGAGGTTGGATTAGAGGGACTATTCGTTACCTAAGATGACGTGACAACGCTTCGCAGCTTGAAACAACAAATATCTGTTGTGTCCCAGATTCTGTGAGTCAGTGACCCAGTCTTTCTGAGGCTACAGTCCTCTCAGGGTTGGACGTGGAGAGATCTGTTTTCTAGCTCACTCAAGTGGTTGTCAGCAGGATTCAGTCCTCTGAATCCTAGAGTTAAGAGTCTTGATTGGAGTGAGAGCCCTTCCTCGATGACTGTTGGCTAGAGGCCTCCCCCAGTTTCTTGCTACATGGGTCTCTCCAAGGGGCAGCTCACATGGTGGCTGGCTTTCTTTAGCATGAGAGAGAGAGGGCCAGCAAGATGGGAGTCGGAGTCTTTGTGACATCCCATCACCTTTGCTGCATTCTGTTCCTAAGAACTGACTCACACCAGCCCACACCCAAGGGAGGGGAGTACATAGGCACAAATACCAGAAGGCAGGGATCCCTGGGAGGTCTTCCAGAGGCTGCCTACCACAGATCGTCTTCAAGACCTCGCAGATTCTGTGACTCCTCCACTCTCTCCCCCAGAAGGAAGGTACATACACACATTCTGTTTACAACCCCAACCACCAGGCCTCTAAGCCATCTGTGTGAATGGCTCTGACTTACTCTTCACCCAGAGTTAACCAACATGAAAAATGTCATCAGATAGGAAAACCATCTTATCCCAAAGAGTTAGACTGTGAAAAGAAGACATTGCATTCACTCTGTTTCTGTGCCATCGGCCATCAGAGGACTCTGCTGGTAGACTGAATACCTGGGAAAATACATCTTTGTTTAGATCGCTTCAGAATCAAAGGCACTGATGTCCACCTATCCAAATCTAGGTTGATTCGAGGTAAATTCCTGCATTGCTGGGAGGAGTATTACAATTCAAAGGTCACTCCCCAGTCTCACTTTTCTTTACAAAACAAAGTTGTGGATTATCCCCAGAGCCTCTGGGAGGTACTCGTAGTCCCTCTGGAACTATGGACTCTCTTAAGACGTCTAAAGCCATGCCAGACCATGGCTGGGCTCAAATGTGGAGAATGATCTCGGCCTCCAGATCCTGAGGACTGTTGGGTTGATTTGAATTGAAGGAGTTAAAGCTCCCTTTGCAGAAAATGGACACCGTTGTTGCTGTTTCTGTCCACCACTCAAGACGCTTGCAGTGCAGACGTGGATTCTCCTTTGAAATCTGTTTTAATCAATCAGAAATCCATATTTCCTTTACTAATAGCCCTCTTTGAAATTGTGGTCATCATAACCCTTCATTTTTTAATGACTCTGAGGGCTCTTCTCTTTGGAAAGCCACTCAATCAATGCACACATACATATTAGCCAACTTGGAGCCTGGAGCAAAACAGCCTCCATAGTTTCTTACTTCTAGATGAATAGGCTGAGATCCATGTTCCTACTTAACAATTTCTAATTCTGAGGATTCCTGAGCAATACCTTTTGCATTCGTCATATTTTAACCGATCTCCTTCTGTTTTCTTTTTATCATACTTAAGAATCTAAGACTTCCAGGTACTTTGATACACAGCTATCAAAGCTTCTTATATGTAGTTCCTCATGTAATCTCTCAAACCTTATAAAAATAGAGATTTAGTTCTTTACTGGGAGGTAGCATGGCATGAAAAAAATACAGTTGACCCTTGAACACCTCAGAGGTTAGGGGCGCCAATGGCCCCACCCCCGCCACAGTCAAAACGCCACGTATAAGTTTTGACTTCCCCAAAACTTCACTAACACCCTACCGTTGACCAAAAGCCTTACCAGTAACATTGTCAACTAATACATATGTTGTTTCCTATATGTATTATATACTCTATTCTTACAATTAAGGAAGCCAGAGACGAGAAAATTATGAGAAAACACAGAGTACAATACTGTAAGAAATCTGCATATAAGCGGAGCTGCACGGTTCAAACCCATGTCGGTCAAGGGTCCACCTCGCCCAGACCTCGATAGCAGACGAGCTGGGTTAGAATCCCAGATCCACCACTCCCTTAGAGCTGTCGGCAGTAAAATGAGATCAAGGACACCTATCTCACAGAACTGTTTCAAGGATTAAGCTACATAAAATATATTTGTAAAAAGTGTTTAGCATGTTGCATGGAACGAGCTACCCAGCCAATGTTGGCTTCCTTTACCACTCCTGGAGAAATGAAGGGAGATGCTGAGAGTGTCTCCCAATGTTTAATAACCAAGTAGGAACAAGAAGGGGTGGACTCCCTGGGTCAAGCTCATCAGCTTGCATTGCAGTCACTCAGACCCTCCTTTTTGCAAGTGATCCCCAAAATATCCCCATCCACCCTTTTGAGAGGCTTTGTACACTGAGCCTGAAGGCCACCGAAGAGACGTGCTGCCTATGCCATTCCTGTGCCCACACGCAAGGGCAGACTTGCTCTCAGTCCGTCAAGGTATGAAGAGCATTGTGGGGCATATATACGGAAACACAGATACATCCCACTTCTGCACTTATGTTGGGTTTTGTGGTTTAGCCTCTGCATCTGAATGGATGAAAAGCGAGCACATATAAAGGTGGGCGATGGGTTCTCTGTAGGGATCCCCAGTACAGAACTCCCCTAGATGATTCACAGAGTCAGCCGCATATTTGGAAATGTCTCTCCTTTAGGTAGCCAGTAGCCTGAGATTGGCTCCAGCTGTCCAGAAGTCACTTTGAAGGGGAAACACTGGGCATGCTCTGTACCCTGAAGTCTGCTGTCAGAGAAGGGGATGGAACGAAGGCACAGCACCCAATACCCCAAGGCAGGAGCCTGAGGAGGAGAAGCTCAGAAGTATGGGGAGAGACCTGGCTCCAGGGCCTGGGGCCTGTGTTTGGGGGTGCCCTGGCCCATTTCATTAGATGTGAGGGAGACATGCAGGGTGAACTGACCCAGTGGTTTCTCTTGGCCACGGGAAAAAGATTAGAAAAGGCTGTACCACCTATAAAAATGAAAGCAAAGTGAATGGGCTGAATGTTGGATACTGAACAAAATGAGGAAAAGCCAACATCAAAGGTATAAAGGAAAAGGAGGGGGTGGGTGGCATCATCAATCCCAGCTGCCTCCAACTTTCTTGTTCCCAGTCCTCAGCTCTAGGATTCACGTCCCCCTGCAGCTCTTCTCCCCGGGGGCGGGGGGGGGGGGGACTCTATCTGCCCTCCCTCATGGGGGAACTTGCTGCTCTCTTGCTCTCCCAGCTATGGAAGCACCTCTTACCTCAGCCAGGGACTCATGAGGAAACACAGCCAAGATTACAAAAGAGAATATTCCAAGCAAGGGAAGTGTTTCAGAGCCTAGAATAACCCACGTCTGGGCACACTGTGGTTCGACTGACAAAGTCTCTCAGGCAGCTTCCTTTCTCCAAGTCTACACCAATCCCGGAGACTCAGCCCGAAAGTTTTCCTTAGCTCTCCTTCACATCCCACCTGCCTTCTCCTCTCAGACCTCTACTTTCCCCATCCCTGCCCCTCCTGTGTCCCCACCAACAGCCGGTCGTTATGGAGATAGCCGAGGGGCAGCTCTCTGGGCAGAGAATGGGGATTCCTTGTGCTAACGAAGGACATTAACCCAGAGGACAAGTTGAGATTACTCTTTTAAATCTTGCTACCATGTATCTCCTGGGATTATCTGGGATTATGGTGGTATTTGTAGAAAAAGCATCCCGAGACAAATGCCACAGAAATGAATACTCCTGGATTTATAATACCCCTGCAGCTTGTCACTGATGAATTTTTCAGGTAGTTTTTAGCGAGGCAGTGAGTCCTGTACGTGCCGCTTATAATTTTCTCCCCTTCCTCTGCATGTGTGACATCAGCAGACCAAAGCTCGAGGAGGGGAAGGTCCAGCATGATGGAACCATGATGAAATATTTATCATTTACTACCCTTTCTCTCCCAGTATCCTCCCCAACCATTTATCTGTTTCGAGGTGTTTATCTGTGTGTGTGTGTGTGTGTGTATAAAATTTTTTTTTAAATAAAGAAATGCACCAAAAATGTTCCTCTCTATACTCTGCCCACCTCCTGCCCCCCCCTGCTCAGTGCCTCCTGTTGGTGGAGCAGCAGGAACCCTAACTGGAGGCCAGGTTGAACCCCCCCAGAGAGTCGAAACCTCAGCCAGAGAGCATTTCCATCACACCCTCCTGTGCAACACACACAGCCCCGCGGCCGTTTTCAGTTTCGGACCTAATTCTGACTCCTCCAGTGCGAACTGTTTGCTCACCTATCTTCAAGGGTGTCAACTCTACCGTGAATTTTTTCAAAAAATCACCCTTTCGCGAGTCTCCTTTCTGGTACCCCCCCTGCCCCCGTTCTTTTCCTTCCACCCGGTGACAGAAGACCTTCTCTGCCCTCTTGCTGCACACGGGCATGACCCGCAGGTCCTGGTGGGAGTCTTCCAAGAAACAGATGCTTGCTGGATCCCTGACCTGCGGGCACAAACAGAGCCCACGGCAGGAAGGCCCGGTTCTCCGCGAGCCAGCCGCGGCCCCGCCACCCACCAAGCGCAGCTGGTCTGCTAATTTTAGAACTCTGAGAAGCCACCCGACTTCAAGGCACTTTGGAGACACACATCACACCTTATCTCAGGAGGCGATCTGGGGTGGGGCCCACTCCTCCTTCTAATGCCCATAACACCTTTGTGAGCTAGGAGAGTGGCTTTTTGGGAGGCTCCTCGCAATAAATGGTAAAAATAAAAAAACAACTCTCGCTCAGGTGGCAAAGCACAATTCACCCCTGGTCTAGCCGAGCGGGGCTGGGCTGGTCTGTCGGGCCGCCCCGTCTCTCTCTGCCCACCCTGGCACCACCTCCCAGGCCAGACATCCAAAGCAGAACTTACCAGCTTCCGCCAGACCCTTTCCTCCTGTCTGCCTGTCTGGCTCTCCTTCACATCCCACCTGCCTTCTCCTCTCAGACCCCCACTTGGTTATGGGAAAGTGCCAATATTTCCCCATATTGGGGTTTCCCATCACCCCAGCTAGGACCCTCAGGTCAGCCCCGACTACCTTCCCTTCTGCTCCAGTCACTACAGCTTAAACTTCAAACTTGTATCTCCTAAACTGGAGCTTCTGAAGTCCTCCTACTCTCCATCCTCACAGCCTTTGACCTCCGCAGACCCTCCCCGGCCCTCGCCTGCAGACTACCACAGCTGCAGCTGGTCTCCTGCCTTCTTCCGCGCACTCTCAGTCCAACTACCAAGACAAGTGTTCTAAAACCAGGTCTCTCTCCCGCTTAAAGCCCTTCAAGCCTCCCCTATTGGTCTCCCCAAGTGGGCTATCTGCCCACCAGAATCACCTGGGCAACTTTTTAAAAACTTTCAGTGCCCACCTTCCACCCCCAGAGATTCTGATTTAATTGGACTGGATGGGAGAAGGCATCCATATTTCTTTTTTAAATTCCTTGGGAAATTCTGTTTTTTTTTAAACAAAGAGAATTTTATTTTTTTAAAAAGATTTTATTTACTTATTTGAGATAGAGAGAGAACACGAGAGGGGGGAGGGTCAGAGGGAGAAGCAGACTCCCCACTGAACAGGGAACCCGATGCAGGGATCGATCCGGGACCCTGGGATCATCACCTGGGCCGAAGGCAGATGCTTAACTGACTGAGCCACCCAGGAGGCCTCCCTAGGAAATTTGAATGTGCAACCAGGGTTGAGAACCCCCGACCTGCAGGAGGAAGTCCAAAGTCCCCATGGAGCCCAAGACTGCCTCATCAGGCTCCTGACGACCTCTCCAGCCAGCCTTGCCATTGGCCTCGCCACATCTTTATACTCCAGCAGCACTGAACTGCTTGTGGTTCTCAGCACTGCTCCATCGCTCATGCAGTTCCTGCAGCCTGACGTGTCTTCCCTCCTTGTCCAACACTACCTTCTACAGGAAGCCATTCCTGATGACCCACCTCCGTGCTTTCCCTCGGCTCCTTGCGCTCCATAAAACCGTGGTTATGTCTCTATTACTGAACATCCACATTATGTTATGGTGATCTATTTAGGTGTTCATCATGCTTAAGCCAAAGGGCAATATTTACTTACATACAGATACTTCGTGGAGTGCAAAGCTGCTGAAAGTGCACCTGGGCCTCTGGAGCACAGAAACCCTGAATTAGAAAGCTGCCCGGGACCAAAGGACTTCCTCTCAGTTACTCTCTCTTGTTGGGATTTTATGGCCTCTAGTCTCTCTCCATTACTGTTGGATCTTCTTGGCAGACAACATTCTTCACCTCTATTTGCCCAGATGAACCAAAATTGGCTGCTCCACAAAGGCAGGCTGGAATCCTGAAGGTACATGTTCTCACTTGCAGCCACACTGACTAGCAGCCTAAATGTCAATTCCAAAGTCCCAGAAAAGAGAATCTAATTCCAGGGATTCACCCTGTCCCCATCAGCTATGGCCAAATATGGCTGCTACATTAAGAAGGCAGGTCTTGGGAAAATGGAGATAAATCATGGAATGGGCAGATACCCCAAAAGGTGATCATTGTGCTCCAAGAGTCAAAGTATTCTTGCACCGTGTGATAAATGAATGTAGATCAGCAATACCAAGTGCCATGTGAGCCCAGGAGGAAACCATTATTTCCATCTTGGCTGCCATGGATGTCTTCATAGAGAAGTTGACACAGGACCTGGACCTTAAAGGATGAAGAGGATTTCAACAGGCACAGGGAAAATAAAGGATATTCTAGGTAAACAAAATCAACAAGCTACCTGGAGAATATGTTTCCTTGTAAAAGCACATGGAAGGGACTGGAGTGCTGCCAAAATGGCGGGATCAGCACATGGTCTTCATTGCTCCTGAGGTGGGCTCCTTCCAGAGGACCTTGTTCACTCAGGTAAGGAGAAAGTGAAGTGAGCAGACCTAGGGAGGGCCACTGAGGGTCTATGTTAGGGCAATGGGGAGAGTCTTACCAGAATTTACAGTCCAAACAGCACTTTGCCTGTGAAACCTCATCTAACCCTCACAATATCATCACCATCTGGTAGGGCTGTCTTTTATTTCACCCATATCATGAAAGATGAAAATGTGATTCAATTCAGTTAAGTGACTTGCCCAAGATCATACAACTAACCAGCAGAAGCATGACTTGAACTTAGGTCTTCTGATTCCAAAGCCTATTCTCAGTCTACCGCACCAAGCTCCACAACAATGCAAAAGCCAAACAAAAACTGTCTTGAATTATGAAATAGAGAAAAAGGATGAGTTCTTCAGGAAAAATATCTTCATTATTGACTAATGATATAGAAAAATGCTCATGATAGGATACCGAGTGGTAGAGAGAAGGTTGATTATAAAACCACTATGAGAATTGTGGCGTTAATCTTTCTTAAAGTATATGTATGCATTGAAAAAAATGCCAAAAGGGAAAACATCAAATTGTTTTGGGTGATTCTTGTTTTTATCTGGGCAATTCTTATTTGTATCATGATATCCTTCTGTGTCTTCCTAAACTTCTACAATGAAATTGCATTACTTTTAAGTGAGAGCGATACTTTTTCATAATAATGATTATATTTTCTCATGGAAAAATAGTCAAATGGTATTCTTGCAGAATTTTTCTATATACACAGAAGCTAATTCCATTTTTTAAAAAACACAAATAAGAGCATACTGCACATTCTGTTCTCCACCTTATTTCTTCACTTAATATATCTTGGTCATGTTTTCATACCTGGACCTGGGGATCTATCTCATTCTTTAGCAGTTGCATGGAATTCCACTGAATGGATGTTTTATAACTTACTTAACCAATCCATTTTTTAATGACTGAGCCACCCAGGCGC
This sequence comes from Callorhinus ursinus, assembly GCF_003265705.2. Classification (NCBI taxonomy): domain Eukaryota; kingdom Metazoa; phylum Chordata; class Mammalia; order Carnivora; family Otariidae; genus Callorhinus; species Callorhinus ursinus. Next base: position 36,468,008 of record NW_027397075.1, read on the forward strand.
CCCTTAACCAATCCATTTTTTAGACATATTTAAGATTTCCAGGGTTTTTTTATATTATAAGTACACTATGTATATATCCTTATATATTACCCACACATCTTATTGTATATGAACACTAACTACATCATAGTTGGAATTCCTGGACAGGGGACCATCCATGCATTTATCTATTGCCATATTGCCTCTGTGGGTTAAAACTTTTTCAGTCTGGGGCGCCTGGGTGGCTCAGTCGGTTAAGCGACTGCCTTCGGCTCAGGTCATGATCCTGGAGTCCCGGGATCGAGTCCCGCATCGGGCTCCCTGCTCGGCGGGGAGTCTGCTTCTCCCTCTGACCCTCCTCCCTCTCATGTGCTCTCTCTCTCTCATTCTCTCTCTCAAATAAATAAATAAAACCTTTAAAAAAAAAAAAAAAAAACTTTTTCAGTCTGTGCCAGCTTGATATTTATTTGCTTGTTTATTTGTTTAAAAAAGGAATTCTTTCACAAAATACTTACAAAGAAAAAGTTTCCACCATTGACCAATACATCTGTCCAGTCCAAAATACATCAGGTAATTACACAGTTCTTTTAGCCAAAATTGTGTAACTCGGGGTTGTAATATTTCCCCCAATATCCACTTACCCCCAAAACTACTGTTTATTGTTAATTGTCAGTGTATATGAAATAATGAAAGCCCAACCATGCAAGTCATCTTATGACATAAATTGCTAGTTCATAGTATAAGGCAATAACTAAAATTTTTGTCCCTGTGATTGATTAATGGAAAAGAATGCACTATGGTTGGGTGCCTGGGTGGCTCAGTCGGTTAAGCATCTGCCATCGGGTCATGATCTCAGGGTCCTGGGATCAAGTCCCACATTGGGCTCTCTGCTCAGCGGGGAGTCTGCTTCTCCCTCTCCCTCTTCCTCTGTGCTCTCCCTCCCTCTCTCTCTCTCTCTCAAATAAATAAATAAAATCTTAAAAAGAAAAAAGAATGCACCATGCTTGCAAAGCTCCACTGAAAACAAGGAAGACTGTCAGAGAGGGGGCATTCTCAGGGCCCGATCATAATCGGAGGCCTGATCATAATCCGCAGGACAATCAAGTAGAGGAGCATGCAGGAGGGGCCAAGAAGTGGTCTTGATGATTATCTGAGCACCTTTCAAAGGACTACTGGTGGTGGGTCTCCTGAGAATAAATACTCCCAAATAAACCATGTTTCTGTCTAGCCATTCTGAGCTCCTGGGTTGGTTGGTTGGTTTACTGGCTTCTTTACTTTTTTAACTTTGAGTTATGAGCTGAATCCAGGTATTAGTGCATTGTCCACATCTCCATTCGAGGGATAGGTTTTAAAGTCATCGTGGCAATAAGAAAAATTTGTAAAATGACTTCATCATCCCAGTAGATACCAAGAAATAATTCAAATCAAATCAACATTTCTTCCTTTGGGAAACTCTAAATATTTTAACAAGAAGGGTTTCTGTATTAAAGTTTCTTCCTTAAAGAAACCGAAACCACAAGCTGGTATTATACAAACTGAGAATCCCTTCAAAGCAGAAACAAAGCCAATGTGCCCTCTGCCATCATAACACTCAGCATGGTATTACAGCAGGGACAACAACGTTCTAAGAAGTGCAAGACACAGAGGCATCTGGACAAGAAAGGACTAATCAAAGTATCTTTGGGAGATGATATCATAAACTTACAAAACTCAAGAGGTAAATGGAAAACTAGGAGTCTAAGACAAATTCACAGAATTTGGTGTTATTCTTTACACTAGGGGGTACATATAGAAAAAGATATTCCATCCTATAAGAGTGACAAAAAAAACATAAGTTCTTGAGAATTGATTCAACTTGGAATTAAAAAATTTTATCTTATCAAAAGAAATGGAAAACACCACAATAAGACAAATAAAGGGAGAGAAAACAATGGCAAAACCTACCTTGCTTCTGAATAAGAAGCAATTTAAGTTGCCCTAAAAGAATTTATGCAACTTGATGAATAACGTGAAATTAATCCAAAACAAAGAGCAGTCAAGAAAAACAAAATCTTTGTTTTTAATTTATTGATGCATCCTGTTAGATTTTGATACAACGAAATCTTTATGAAAACTGTATAATATTTAAAAAAAAAAGAAAACTGTGGGCGCCTGGGTGGCTCAGTTGGTTAAGCGACTGCCTTCAGCTCAGGTCATGATCCTGGAGTCCTGGGATCAAGTCCCACATCGGGCTCCCTGCTCAGCAGGGAGTCTGCTTCTCCCTCTGACCCTCTTCCCTCTCATGCTTCCTATCTCTCATTCTCTCTCTCTCACAAATAAATAAATAAAATCTTTAAAAAAAAAAAAAAAGAAAACTGTATAATATTGACTTCAAAACAAGAAGGGGGAAAAGTCACTAATTGAATAAAGAGGATATTTCAGAAATAGATTCGACAGCTTGAGGGACAAAATATATTAGGGGAGGGAAGAGAACACAAGCAGTATAATAATTAAAAAAAGAAACATTTAAGTGAAACTATAAGAAAAATGGGAGAATAATTATATATACATATATATACTCATACTTGGAGTGAATTAATGAGAAAGTATCCGGTGTCTTGCCTTTTTTGTCATTTATGGTTTTGTGGAGGCTCCCCACCCCCACCCCCAGCTGTAGACTCATCAGCAAAGACTGAGTGGAATTTTCCCCTTAACCCCCTCAGAAAAGGCAGCCAGCCTTTATGTTCCTGTGTTCCTGGTTCCCAAGGGACACATTTTGTGTTTTGGGTCCAAGCCTTTGTTTGGGAGCACTGGCTGCCAGGCAGGAGGAGGCTGGAGGTGGGGTGAGGGTAGGATTGGGGGCCATGAGGTGTCTGGAATTGGGAAGAGGCTTGATGCCAGGCAGAGAGTGGCGGGTTCTCGGAGGAGTGGGTCCCACCCAGACCCAGGAGATGACAGGACCTTGAATGGGGGTTGGCTGCTGGGATGTTGTCAAGGCCAGGCATCAAGCTCCTCAGCTGGGGAGCAGCTGCAGGGCCTATTAGCCTTCGGGAGGTCCATGTGAACTTGGGCAAGGAGCATCTGCAGAGACCAGATGGGTTACCGACAGAGGCCTCTCTCTTCAACCTTCTAGACTGAGTGAGCCCAGAGGGCCTGGCACAACCCAGGGAGAGGCCAGGGAGAGTAAGGACCCCCTCCCTAAATAATCTATTACTGGGCTCCGGGAGTCAATCTTGAGCTAGAAAAGTAAAGTGATATTTCTTGTACCTCAAGTGCAGTGGAACAATTCATACCCATTACACGCATCATTCGTTTTGACAAACACAGATGGTTCAAAGAATTATTAAACAACGACAAACTATTTTGAAAACTAGAAAACAAGCTAGTATATTTATCCCAGTGGTGGAGGACAGATATTTCTGGGTACCAAAAAAATAAAAATAAAAAACAGAGACGATTAGACAGAACGGTCACAAAAATATATACAGCCTGGCTAGCGCTTAGAGAAATACAATCACACATTGTGCCCAGATTGCCCCCAAAATCGCCTGGATTCATTCTAACTCAGGATCGGCTATAATTAATCCCTAAGTGACTATTAGCAAAATGTTTTAATTACAGTGGTGTGAGCCCAGCAGCGTAATCTGCCTTTTTCACCAAATGTGACCTAAAAATTCATGCAGAGCCCAAGTTCACCAAGGACTTAGCTTCTGCAGTGTCTTTCCTGAGGCTGCTTTCTGAAGCAATGCTGGGAAGGGCTCTGGCCTTGCCGACCCTGATGAACCAGCCACTTGTGCCCTCTCATAGGGCCCATGAAGTGGGGCTGAGCCTAAAGGCATGAAACCAAGCCAAGCTAGCAGGTCCATGTGGGGCCCAACCCATAACCCAGGTCTCCTTAGCAGTAGGTTATAAATCCAATAGCTGGCAAGGGGAGCAAGGCTGAATGTGACCCATCTGACCCTACAAGGCAGCCAGGGAGATTTTTGAGGTGAAAAGTTGAAGTGGGGGGGGCAGGGTTACATGGTTAATTAGTCAGGATTCTCCAGAGAAATAGAACCAGTAAGATAGAAACGTATTTATATATTTTTCCCCCACCTCTCCCTTTCTCTCTCCCTCTTTATATATATGGCAGGGTGGGGAGGAATTGGCTCACATGAATAAGGAAAATGAGAAATCCCACTATCTGTCATCTGCAAGCTGGAGACCCAGGAAAACCAGAGTAGTTTCAGTCCAAACCCCAAGGCCCAAGAACCAGGAGAGCAGATGATGTAAGTCCAGTCACCGTGTAGCGGAAGACCACTGTCCCAGGAGACAATGTCAGGCAGGAGCAAATGTTCCCTTCTTCCACTTCTTTTGTTCTATTCAGTTCCTCAACAGACTGGATGGTGCCCACCCACATCAGGGAGGGCAATCTGCTTTCCTCAGTCTAATTCAAATGCTAATCTCTTCCAGAAACACTCACAGACCGACCCAGAGATAATGCTTAAGTAGATCTCTAGGCATCCTGTGACCCAGTCAAGCTGACGCATAAAATTAACCATCACACAGGTGTGTAGGGGTTCAGCAGGGATTACTCATCTGCCTAACACTGGTTGTAAAACTGATTGCCAACACGTGTCTCATTAGCGGGCTTCAGATTGGCTAATAATTGTAGCTGAACCAAATTGCAGTTCACGATACAATTTTTTTAGTTTCTCAGATTTCATTCCACTAAAATTTTAGAATGAAATCGGGACATCACGGTTGCTGACAAAGGAACATTAGGTATGAATAACTCCTCATCTGTCCTTGACTCAGGTTTGAGTCACACGGATTTTCATTCAACATCATTATCCCCAAAAGTAAATGAATGTAGCTAGCATTCACTTAATGGAATTTCTGATCACATGGTTCACTCTTGTGAAAACAACGATCCTCACCAATGGAGTCAACCAGGCCAAATCGAAACATGTAATAAAAATAAATCTTTGTTATACTTGTTCGTGAACACATTTAACATTATGATTAGACCATTAATGACCTTAAGTGTGGTTATTGACATTTTCCAAGTTTTTATAGTTTTATTTTTCTCTTTCCACAAAAGATGCTTCTTCCTGTGGCTGCCAGACCATGTGTCTTTCCTTTCCCTTTAGAGAGTAGCCCAAGACGGAGTTCTACATCTAGTTAATCAGAATGTTACCATTCAGGCTAATGGCAGGAGCACTGAACTGTGAGACCTGAGTTAGAGCCCTCATGCCCCTATTTGTGAGTATGTAACCTCGCACAAGTTACTTGAAGGCAAAGAGAGCTGGCCTTCATCAAATGGAAATAATCATACCTGCTCTCACATTCGTCCCTGAGGCATGTGGCCAGGGTCAAATGAGATATTATTCCAAAAGTCTTTGTCAAACAGGGCCCCATAAACTGTAAGGTATTATGGGCACTCTCTAGGAATCAATGTGCTTAGACCTTCAAGTGTATTAAAATCACATGACTTGCTGGTTGCTGGTTTAAAAGGCTCATTTCTCGGCCCTACACACAAGAGAGTCTAGGAGATTCTGGGTGGAGCTCAGAGATCTGCATTTTTATCACTCACTCACTCACCACCACCCTCTCCCTGGCCATGTGATTTGCGTATGAATGGTCCAGAGATGACAAGTGTTGACTTGAGGGTGAGATCAAGCATTTCAGAAGAACTTCAGAAATGGCCCTAAAGAAAATAAATTGAATCCCAATAGTTTTGGATTAAGTACCAGATATCTAATTGCTTTAAGTGATAAGTTTAAGTAAGCCAATGCGCTGATGGCCTGTTGGAAGATAGACCCTAATGAATTTACTACAGAAAAAGATATTTATGGTATATATTTGCCATATATACAATGATACAACTGTTTTTAGAGTTAGTTGAAAATAATGGAAAAGCCCTTTTGCTTTCCACTGTGCCTAGCTCCCTCTAACCCTATTTCAGGTCAGTGTTTTGGCTTCACTCGTTCTCTGATGGGATTTCTGTACTGAATGGATGCCCTCCTGGTTGTTCCTTTCCATTTTGGGGAGACTGATGGAGTCCCGTCATTGTAACGAGGCTGGGTACCAAAACATGTGGGCATGCCACGAGCCAGATGGATGGGTAAGACAGAAAGCTTCAGGATTCTGGCGACCACACGTGCATCCAAGATGGGAAGTAGTAGAGCTGATACCTCTCAGTAGCCACAAAATCAAACGATAACTATTTTGTCACTTCACAATAGGTGGCCCGGAGCTAGCCCTCGGCTAAATTATTAAGTTGCTGAAATTGATATTCCTCCACTATCTACACTTCCTGATCATTCTTATTATCACCACCTCCTCTCTTGGCCAGGAACTCAGGACCCCCATTTTGATATCCTACCGTTCCCTCTCTGATTAGTCAGAACCCTGGAGCTTTTTCTTTTCTCTGACAGCACCCCAAATACCACTGGTCCATTGTCCCTGGTGTTAGAGGAGGTGGTGAGGATTCTAATTAATCTGATCAACCCATTTGTGCTGAGGTTCTGTGTGTCACTCCTCCAAGGTTAATGGGGACTTTCTGAAAAGACATTTTGATCCCAAAGAACATGGATTCTGGGAATTATGGGCATGTCTAGAGGAGAAATTCTAGGGTAGCAGCCCTCTCTGAGTCACACCACCGGGGAGGGGGCAGTACTGAGAGCACTGCCCATTCCCAAGGGGTTTATCTGGGGACTCCATGGGTCCATTTGGACTCACCATTAAAATGACTCCCTCTAGCCCATGGAGGGAAATTTACTGATATAGGAGAGTCACATATTTCGTTGAATCCTCTTAGCAAACACACAGGAAGGTGTTATGCTGCCGCTGGCCATTGGGGCCCTTCAAAGACAGTACAAACTGAAGGTTAAATTCATCGATGCCAAGAATGGATTGCACTGACCCTAAATTATTGTGTTATCCCAAATTAAAAAAAAGAAAAAGATACCCCACCTCCAGCAGTGGATAATTAGTGTAAGCCCAACTCCCTTGCCACAGGGATTGGTTCTGGCAGAAACTAAGCTAATCAGTTCATGACCTTCCCCTGGCTGCATTTGACCTTATTCAGGTCAATGAAAAGCAAGAAGATGTCAGAGGCTTTCTGGGAAAAGAACTTCATTGTTTTGACGAGAGAGCTTCTGGGTGTCATTCTCTCCCCCGGCCCTTCTCTCTTTGCAAATTGATAAGGAAGCATATATTCATCTTTTTGTTAGCAGTCAGCTTGCCCCATGAAAGAGAACCAGCCTTAGGATGAAACTGACACCAAAGACAAAACAAAGATCTGGAACAAAACTGATTCCTTAATATTATCATTGAGCCGCTAAATCAAACTAAGACTGAAGCCTGCCCTACCTCCAGACTTCCAGCTATGTAGATATATGAGTGAGGATTATATTCAGTTGCAAGTAACTGAAACCTCCAAATAACAGCAGCTTAAGCAAATCAAAGGTTTATTTTTTTCTTAGGTTAAAAAAAAAAAGAAACTCCAGGCAGATAGTTCCAGGTATAGACTTATGTGTGGTAACTCTGCCATCTTAACACATAATGTATTGCCCTGTGGCCCAAGATGGCTGCACCAGCCGCTCCCATCATCCCTGAATCCAGCCAGCAAGGAGAAAAGGGGAGGCCATTTCTCAAAAAGAGCACATAGCACTTCCATTTACATGCAGTAATTATATGGCCACCCCTAGCTTCAACTGTGGCTCAGAAGTGTTGTCATTTTTTTTTAAGATTTATTTATTTATTTTAGAGAGCACACACGCAGGGGGAAGGGGCAGAGGGAGAGGGAGAGAATCTCAAGCAGACTCCCTGCTGTGCAAGGAGCCCAAGGTCGGGTTCCATCCCAGGACCCTGAGATCATGACCTGAGCTGAAACCAAGAGTTGGATGCTTAATCGACTTGAGCCAACCAGGCACCCTGAGAAATGTTGTCTTTATTCTGTGGGGCCATATGCCTGGCTAAAAATTGGAGTTTTTACCAGTATAGCTCCTGGTAGAAGAGGAAAGAGATGTTAGGGGATAACTAACATTCTCAGCCACAGTGTGGCCTCCTTATTGTTGAAGGCAGTTTGAGTTGGGTTTCCTGTTACTTACAACCAAACAGAAACACGTCCTAACTGATGCAGCCTCCTAAACTCCCCCATTTACCTGCCATCTCCGCTCACATGCTGAAGGATAAAAATAAGAAGTCCTTCACTGGGAGCATCTCAAGGTCTTTCCTTGTTTTTCTCCTCTGGCTTGGGACAGCACCTGGCCCAGAGAAGCACTTGATAAATATTTGCTGAATTGAACAAAATTAACTAAGAAGATTCAAACAGAGAGAATTCAATAGAATCTTAGCATTGCAACCTGTCAGCTCTGGCCTTGGGCAAGTCATAAAACCTTCTGAGACTCAGCTTCCTTGCCTGTAAATGTGAGAAGTAACACCTAACTCTAAACATTGTTATAAATAGTAGTGACAATGTGCATAAAGTGCCTCCCACAATTCCTGGCACATACCCACATGGTTCACACACACACATACATACACACACCACATTTATGTATTTTTTTTTCAAAATTATGGTTATGTATATTACAGGTTTTGAAGGAATGCTGAAGTTGAGGGCAAAAGGGGATTTGGGCAATGTTTCAAATATCTTCAAACTCTGCTGGCCATTATTCACTCTTATTCTTAGGAAAATATGAGTGTTGTGTTCAAAGGAAAGACTACTTTGAAGAGATTTTTGGTAAAAACTCTGAAGCCTACTTAGATATCAAATAGTTATTTAGTGAGTAAAGTGTGAATGAATCAGAACATATGTATTGAGTTTATTTTGGAACCCTGTGTGTGTAAAACCGAACTACAAAATAGGCTTTGCATTCTCTTGCTGTTCAAGGGCTGGAAAAACAGCATGACGTTCTGTTGATCCCGAAATGACCTTGAACTCAGCAAACAGACCAAACTGATAAAGAACCCCAGGTCACTTTTCAGGGTCTGAACCACAGTAAGGGATACACGACCCACTATGACTTGGGATCCTTTGTGTGTGTTTGTTTTCTTTGGTTTGACTCGGAAACCTGAGGGAGAAAATAGCATTACCCTCTTTGTCCCGCTGTCAGAGTCTGAAAACAGACACAAACATCACTCCTATGAAGATGTCCTCTTATAAGAAATGCCCAGATTCATAAAGAATTCAGAGTTAGCTTTTAAGACAAAGCATAGATAAAGCTTAGCAAGAGGAGCTGAAAGACAGGAGTGAAGGGGATTAAGGACCCCCTCGTCCACCTTCCGTCTTGGAGATGAGAAAGCCGCAGAACAGGAGAATAAATGGCTGTTCTAAGCAGGGGCTAGCAGTGAGCTAGCTTACCCTTTTTCTAATTTCTCAACTGATTCAGAATCCAGCCGGGAAGAGGGTATTCATTTCAGGGCCTCTCTAACCCGTCAATAGGCAAGGGTGGGATGGCTTAGAACTCAGAGTCCCAAAAGCATTGCTAAGAAATGTCTATGTTTGCAGTAAGAGGCTGTCCACACTTGCCCACAGTATCTTTGATGTTCCAGTGTAGAAGTTTGGCACCTCAACGGAGCCCTGGCTCGCGTTGGCCCAGCTCCAAAACCAATTCCTTAAGAAAATCCTGGCTGTTCCTCAGACACATGCCCCACTCGCAGAGCAGCTCCCGGCAGAGCTGGGGGGCCTTTGATCTAGACGGGGATTCTGGCTAGGCTCTTTTAAGTTTCACAACTGAGTGTTAAACCTCCCACCTGCCCACCTGGCTTTCAAAGCAAAAGCGCTGCCCATCAGGACAATAAAGGATTGCTGAGTTCCAGACCTCGCTAGAGAAGATAACATTGAATTGTTTACTCTCCTGCTTTCCCGAAAAACCCAGTAAGTACATCTTGTTTAGGAGAGATACCTTAATATCTGCTATACGAATGTTTACAAAAGATTGTCAGGAAGAAATAAGACTAGTGACTTCCTGCTGTGTTTGCCATGAAATTCTTTGAAGATACCATTCAGAGCATCCTCCAAAAATCTTCCTTCTAATGCCAGGGTGAGGAATATCTCAGGCCTTTGTGCTAGGGAAACTTCGTCTCCCCCGAGACAAATGAAATGCTTTTGCTCTCAGAGAGTAATTGAAATACCACTTTTCCCTCTTTGCCTTGGCTATAAGGATGCCGCGGCCAAGCCTCAGCCTTCAAGTTCAATCACAGATGCTCTGTTGACCCTTATGGTTGGGAAATCTGCCTTGCTTCTCTTAATCTTGCTTGTTCCTCTTTATTCCCCCTCTTTTATTGATTTTGATGTATTTATTCCCTTTTAAGGCCATCTTAAAATTCTTTTGCAAAGAAGCAAGATATAACTAAGTAAAATTAAAAGTCAGTGATTGCTTGGGGGGGGGGGGGGGGGAGTGGTGCGTGGGAGGAGAGACAACTGCAAAGGGACATGAGGAAACTTCTTTTTTTTTTTAAAGATTTTATTTATTTATTTGAGAGAAAGAGAGAATGAGCAGGGAGAGGGACAGAGGCAGAGGGAGAAGCAGACTCCCCGCTGAGCAGGGAGCCCAATGCGGGGCTCAATCCCAGGACCCTGGGATCATGACCTGAGCCAAAGGCAGATGCTTAACTGACTGAGCCACCCAGGCACCCAACATGGGGAAACTTCTTGGAGTAATGGAATTTCTATATCTCAATTGTGGTAGTGGTTACGTGGGTACATGCCTTTGTCAAAATTCATCTAACCAAACACTTGAAATGGTGCATTTTTTTAAAGTAAGTTAAAACTCAATAAAGTCTATTTATTCATCCAATCAATATTATGTTTCTCTTATCTGCAGGCTCTTTGCACGGTGCTGGCCAGAGATAGTGCACAATTGTATAGGTTGTTCACTGAACAACGGTAACTATCCAAGGAGCCAGGAGGGGCTGAAATACAGCCCATGCCTGCTTGGCTCCCCAAGCCAGGTGTCCAGCAAGGGGCTGGGTCTTCTCAGAGGAGGAGGCAGCTTTTTTTCTACTTTGGAAAAGGCATTACATGTATATGGATTCCTGGAAGCTCTGAAGACAAAGTGAGAGAGAATAGAGACAATTCCCTGCTCTTGTAGTTTCGGGAGAGAAGGTTATGATAAGCTGGTAAACATGTATATTGTGATAAGCACTGCATAGAAACAAACAGGGTGAGGTAATGGAGAGTGTCAGGCTGGGGGAGATGCTTACTCTAGATAAGGCATCAGGAAAGCCTTCTTAAGAGATGGTATTTCAGCTGAGACCCAGGCAGTGAGAAGCACCCAGCCTTGCAGAGTGCAGGAGCAAAGCACCCCAGACAGAGGGAATTGCAAGAGCGATTGCTCAGAGGCAGGAGAACCTGACCTGTTCAAGGATCAGAGAGGGCCAGTGTGGCGTGCAGTAAGCATACTGGGGAGCGGCACACGGGACAATAGTGCAATGAATGATCAAAAGTGAGGCATAGGGCGCCTGGGTGGCTCATTCGGCTAAGCGTCTGCCTTCGGCTCAGGTCATGATCTCAGGGTCCTGGGATCGAGTCCTGCATCAGGCTCTCTGCTCAGCAGGGAGTCTGCTTCTCCCTCTGCCTCTATGCTCTCCCTCTCCTCCCCGCCTCAAATAAATAAAATGAAATCTGTAAACTGATGGCACAAATCAGCTCAGAATTCAGGCTCAGCTTCAGTCCGATTCAGGTTGCATGTGCTGATTGCCCGCCATGTGTCAGGTGCTGCTTCCCACCTGAGTCCAGAGCTTTCCGGGCTTGGAAGGGTCCAGCAGCAAGGAGGGCTGAACTGGTGAAACTCTGCTGCTGGAGACATTTAACATCAGCAATTGTTTCCTTTAGTTAGCTGTAGGGGGTTAATCAGATAAGTATTTCACAAGACTTGACTTTGCCTTGTTTTAAAAAGTGTTTCCATTCCTAAAATTGAGATATGTTTTGGGGAATAATTCATGTTTTAAAGCCACCAATTCTGAAGCTAATTCAATGTTGAGAGCCGTAAATATGAGAGGACTCTGTTAAGGGAGTGACCGGTAGGGAAGTAACAAGAGTACAATCATGGGTGAAAAGTGCTGGGGATCAATCATGGGAATCCCAGCATCAACTCTGAAATCCAAGAGAAGCAAGATTGGGCTGGAAGGAGAATTTCAGATCTCACACCCAAGCATGCCACAGAACACTATGGCATCCACCATCTTTCCTTCATCTGTCCCTACCTGCTGCCTGTAAATGGCAGGTGCCAATGGCAACCACCTCTTCTGAAGCCATACCTTTGTGATTGCTAAATGATTTGCTGGCTAGTAAAACCAAAGTTCTTGGAATTATATTCTCCCTCTCTAATCTCCCATTCAGTTAAAGAAGCTACAGCCATGCAGTTAAGCACCAGCCCACAGAAATCCACCACGAAACCACAACTTTCCTCCATATCTCATCAAGTTCAAACAGTAACAGAAATGAAACCTATCATCCTCAACACCATCTTGAGTACCCTACTCAAGCAGATAAAAAGCTAGTTAAGAAAACAAGGCTAATATTTTAAGAGATATTTTTTCCTTGAGTGTGAGGGGATATTTTTGTTTTTGTTTTCCTTTTAAAGAAAGTGGCTTTCTTTTTTTCAGCATGTGGGTATTTTCTTAACTGACCCCTAATCCAGAGATGCAGCCTCCTGGCAGTCAAGTCCACACCAAACAGCTTTGCTTCATTCAAACTCATGGCAGTCGGTCTTTTCCATGGAAGGGATTTCCAAGCTCGGTCTGGACTGACCTCCTACTGAAGGTGAGATTCATACAATTTGCTGTCCATATTTCTTCTCCTTCTGGAACTGCCCACCCCTTCTGGAGAGTTCCCATCTCCTAGGACCTACCTCTCAGGCCATCTGTGATGGGCCCAGGGATAGCTGGGCCTCAGAAACTGACCAGGAACCTTGAAGCCTTTGGGCAGCACCCAGTGGTACATCTCTGCTTCCCTCTGCTTCTGTTTCTCTCTCTCCCTCAAAATACCAGCTGGCTCTGTTCTCAGTCCATGTGGTGGAAGATGGCAGTTAGTCTCGCTGAAGTTAAGAGTCTTGTTTGCAAGTGACAGGATTGTAGATGGGCCTGAATTGTAATAAGAGCCAGCGGCTTGAAGAGTGTGAGCAGGTCTCCATCACTTTTCCCTGTTTCTTCCTACATACCTGTGCCAGTCCTCTCTCACTGCAGACTGGCTTTCTATTCCTCAATCCACTGAGTGGATAATGGCCACAGCCAACAGAACCCAGAGTTACAACTCTTTGATTCAAGAGAGCAGTGATAGTGACTTTGAATCTTGGTCTAATTCTAAATCCCTGGGGAGGGAAACTCTTTGATTATTTCTCCAGGGCATATTATTGGCATTTTGGGCAGGGCAATTCATGCTATAGGAACTGTCCTATGTATGGCAAGACATTTAACATGGCGGCCCCCGCCCATGAAATGCCTGTAGCATCCCTACCCTACCAACAACCATAAAAATGCATTCACCCTCTACCAGATGTCCCTTGGGGGGGGCAGTATCACTACAGTTTGAAAACCACTGCACTCGACATTCCAGCTCAACCTGGTTCAGTCTGATGTCATATTCCTAGAGAATTCTGATAGTCTCGTCATAAATGGCCAAATCCTGAGAGGAATTTCCCTTGCGATATATCTTAGAGGGCAGAAGTGTATGGAACTCAAAATGAAATTTTCACTTCTTTGTGATTTTGAGTCAGCCATATCTGTTTCTAAAAACAAAAAGTATTTAGATTTTTTAAAGTCACATCTTCTGCTGAACCGCTGATTTATTTTTCTTGCACAACGACATGATGGTGAAATCAAGGATGTGGTAAACGCTTGTTTCTTTTTAATCATATAATGTAATTAGTAGTCCAAAATGGCAAATAGTTACTTCTGACTTGGCATTTTCCTTTGGACTCATACAACCCAATACCAGTGCAAGCCAAATGTCCCTCCTTAAGGTACTCCAGGGACAACGGAGTGGGAACATGACCAGAGAGAGAGAGAGAGAGCTTGCCAAGTAAGGCAGTTTTTTCCTTCATAGTATTCTAGGTTTGGTCATGAGCAGTTCTGTCTGCTCCCCTCCGCATATCTGAGCTTGAGGATGGGATCCTCCTTTAGCTCAAGGACCATAATATGGTCCTAAGACTCATTACACAAGCAGTCTAAGAGGAATTAAAGGTGGGTGGGGAATGATGAAGGCAGTGGCCCTAAGGGAAAATTTTTAAAAATTGTTATTATGACCCTGGAAAATATGACCCAGAGCAATAGCTCTGGCACCCCTTAAGACTACTGATATTCCTTGGGGCTCTAGCTTGGGGCTTGCACTGGCAAGAAAGAGGAGGGCTATCATGAAGTTTATAGTCTGAAAAAAAATATTCAATTTGGTTTTTGAACCAACGTGATAAACTAATAAATCATCTCTGAAATAACAGTATTATAAGCAGCAGAGCCATATGGTAGAAAGGGAACTGACCCATGGCAAGAGATAGAATAAAAAAAGGATCCATGAGTGAGTCCATACTGATATGAATGAATGAATGAATGAGAAATTTTCCTGACATTACGATTCTGAGTAATAAATGTAGGAGAAAGGAAAGAGTTAGAGAATCACCAGTTGGCCACCACCACATTAATAGTTAGTGGGTGAAGTATGATAAGAAATAGACCTACAAAGTGTCAAGGTATCTCCTCACAAGATGTTTATTAATAACAAAGGGGAAAAATGCTAACTTTTTTGTGGAGAAAACTGGCAGCACCATCTTAACCACGTAATCAACGTTCATATCACCAGAAATGGAACAAAAAGACACACATGTGCCTCCGTGTGTGATGTCCGGAGCAAGACACTATATCTCTGCTGTGCGGTTTGGGCCAAAATGCAGAATTTGAATTTAATCATGAGAAAACATCCGACAAACCCAAATCTAGGGACAGTCTTCAAAATAACTGACTTGACTCCTCAAAAGTATCAAATTCCCAAAAACAAAGAAAAACTGAAGGATTGTTCCAGATTAAAGGAAACTGAAGAAACATCACAACTTGGATTCTGGACACTAAAGAACACTAGTGGGACAACTGACAAAATTTGAATAAGGTCTGTTATTAGTTTATATTAGGTTAGTTTATAGTATTGTTTGAGTGTCAATTTCCTGATATTGTAACTGCCCTGTGTTTATGAAAAGACAGTGTTCTTAATTTTAGGAAATATGGGCTGATATATTTAGAGATGAGAGAGAGAGATTAAGACTCTAAGCCTAGCTCTGCCATTTAATTAGGGGATCTAGGACAAGTTATGTAAAACCCTGGGCCTCAGTTTCCCCTTTGTGAGATGAAGAGGTTGCATTAGCTCAGTGGTCCTCGTGTGGTGAAATAAAATAGCATCGTCTGGGAAGTTGTTAGAAATGCAAATAATGCAGATCCTCAGGCCCCAGACCCGAATCAGAAACTCTGGGGATGGATCCCATGCCTGAAGAAGCCCTCCACGGGAGCCTGATGCCTGCTCAGGTCTGAGAACCACTGCCTTGTCCATCCCCAGGTGCCTGTTGGCTTTACTGTTCTGTGCTTCTCATTTGTCTCTCCTACTGAACACAACCCGTTCTCAAAAAGGGCACCTCTGTTCTCCCAGTTCATTCATCATTTATTTGGTACTGACAAAGGGCTGTCCAGGGAGCTGGAAGGGCTGAAACTTTGGAGGAATGGTTCTCCTGGGTATTCAGACCCAATCTCTGCTTGCAATAGGTACAGATTAAGCATAAAACATTTAATAATCCTACTTAGCTCAGGAAACATTAAAGAAACCAAGTGATACATAATTAAGTTCCACACAATGGCATAGCTGCCTTGGCCTCTTACTAAAATGCTCGAGCCAGTTGCTTCTAGGAGGTATGTATGGGGTTGTGAATCATTCCTGCGAGTTTCTATCACTAGCTGTAGAAAAGTTTACCTTAGCCCTCTCTTCAGGATAAATGTTTCCTGGATTACTCAGGTGGTAAGAGTCTGCCAGTGCCTCCCAAATACTTCTACAAACCCAGAGTTAACTTTCATCTGTCAAGAGTCGAAGCTGTGACCCCGGAGAGTATTTAGTTTGCTTCTGAATGGCTCATTAAAAGGGCACCTGGGTGGCTCAGTCCTTAAGCGTCTGCCTTTGGCTCGGGTCATGATCCCAGGGTTTTCGGATCGAGCCCCACATCGGGCTCCCGGCTCCGCGGGAGGCCTGCTTCTCCCTCTCCCACTCCCCCTGCCTGTGTTCCCTCTCTCGCTGTGTCTCTCTCTGTCAAATAATTTTTAAAAAAAAAGAAAAAAGGGACAAACAGATCTTTCCCATCTTGGTTCACTGATTACTGCTGGGCCTCTATCTCTGGAAGTTGCCCCAACAACATCCCCTAACTCTCAAAGCCACTTTTTCCATCCTGACCTTTCCTCAACTTCAACTTTCCTCAATTTCTGATTTAAAGAAAAAAAAACCTTTTATTTATTGAACAGATAACGCATTCATATGGTTCAAAACTCAAAAGATGTGAAAAGATGGACAGTGACAAGCTCTGTGCCCCATCTTCCTTCTCCCCCTGCCTCTCCCACCTCCATCCTCCAGGTTCCATTTCTGATTTGTGACGGTCCTGGGGCCCCCCTTTCAGGAACCATGTCACCCGAAATTCACTCTGTCCAAAATGAATCCATCAAGTTCCCTCCCACTCTGAACCCACCCTCTGAAAGCCTCTGTCTTCATCTGTAAAATAAGTTAATAATAGCATTTTCCTCATAGGGTGTGTATATACCTTCCTCGGAGAGCCAAGATTGGTAAACTTTAGCACTGCCAGGCACACAGTAAGCACTCAACCACAATTCACTATTGGTAACATAGTAACAATAATAATAATCTCTCCCTAAATTGAATATCTGTGGATGGTTTTGCTTTTCTTCCCAGTCTTCCCAAAGTGGTGACTCTAGAGTTCATTTTTCCGTCCTCCCTCCTTTTCCTTCATTCCAGATATTTTGGCCTCATCTAGCTTTATATTATTTCTTTCTCGGTAGGATTTGGATGGGGCAAGAAGAATTAGGAAGAAATTCCCTGGGAGGCTGCTCTTTTCTTGCAAAGTCATTGGATTGGGCTGCTGAGAAGACCCTCAGCTGGTGGGTCACGGGCCTTTGTGCTGACGCCCCTCCAGGCGTGGACCCTCCTGGGCTCTCTTCTGGGTTGTGGCTGGTAATTAGTAGTTCATTCCGGACATTGCCGTTTTCCCCTGGGCCCAATAACTGAGATCATTCTATGAAAAATACAGGGTTTCTGGCTCCCTTTAGTGCATTTAATCTTGCCACCCTAGCTTACTTTTCCCACCCTTGGACTTCCACAAACAAATTCACAATTCTCATGTTCACAGTGCAATAGATAAATTTTTAAAAATATTGGAACAAATCCTTCCATCTGTCAAGTATTCTAGCGCTTACAAGATCAAGGGCAGCTATCTTGACCTTGGGGATGGGAGGGGACATTGGTGAATGATGACCCTAGCGCCCTCGGTCAGCATTGTGTTAGAAGGGAAACGGTGGTGCAGTGTTCACATTTCTGCATTCCCGTCTGTATTCATTCAATCATCTTTTCCGCCTCCCCACTCTTAGCGAATGGGTATTTCACATGAAGTACTGTGATTAAATCTAATCGTATGAGTCATTAAAATTTTTTTCACAGTTAACCCCTTATTAAGAACATCTTTCTTGGGGAGCCTGGGTGGCTCAGTCGGCTAAGTGTCTGCCTTCGGCTCAGGTCATGATCCCAGGGTCCTGGGATCGAGCCCCACATAGGGCTCCCTGCTCAGCATGGAGCCTGCTTCTCCATCTGCCTCTCCCCCTTCTTGTGTTCCCTCTCTCTCTCCATCTCATAAATAAATAAAATCCTTAAAAAAAAAGAAAAAAAGAACATCTTTCTCATCCCTCTGATAACAACTTAGACATGAGTGCAGGGACACCTAACTACTCTCTGCTAAGCCATATGTGAGCCAAGTAGAGTAAAACTTCCCAACTGAAATCACAGTTGATCAGAACACTTGTAATCTTGCCAAATAAAGGGGTTAACAGAAATGCCTTCTTAAGCAAAGCTAAAACATCTGTCACTTAGTTGTAGCATTGCCTATTTGATTTCAAGGAACATTAGATTTATTATATCATGTACTTCAATTTTGCAGCAGATGCTTCCTCTGCTGGATAACATTGGGTTCAGGCATTTCCTCCTCTAGGAAGCCTTCCCTGACCCTGCCTCCCCTCCCCTGGCCTTGGTTATCTTCCCTGGGTTCCCATAGCCCATGTTGTTCTTGGTGTGAGGGGACCTGCCGTGGGCCTTATGTTTTAGGATTCCCCCTTAGACCCTCCTTTCGCTTGGCCCCTCCTTATGGGAGAAATAACCCATGGACCAAAGGGATGTGTCCATTCAGAGACTGTGCCTTCCTTTCTGGACCATACTCTGGGTACCCAAGACCCCAGAATGCCCTTCTTGAACAGCCTACAGCCCTCCCTAGGTCCATCCTGAAAGTGGACCATATAGCTGGTGAACTTACCCCAAGGAATTGGTGAACACATGCCAAAGGATGCTGAGGGGTAGCTGGGCAATGCCTATTTTTTTGCTGGGGAGAAGCTTGGATATGCAATTGGGGGGGGTGGTCCACATGAATGTGCACCTGACCCTCATGGTACAGGATGGAGCTGGGGTTGGGAAGCCCAACAGAGTGATCCAGGGGTACATCTTATTAGGTAGGAAGAGAAGACATATTTTATTGATAGTTTGTTGCTAGGTTTATAATTTTAAATACTTCAACATATGGTCTATGGTTTCTCTTTATACTTTTGCCCTGGTCCCTGTGAATGTTGAAGGTGGGCTGGTCCATAACATCCTGGGAATATCTCTAGGTTTACAATGCTAACATTGTATAATCATCTCTCTTCATGGCTATGATAGTTGCCACAGAATCCTCCCAACCTCAGGGCCCTTGCACACATGGTTTCCTCTCCTGGAATGCTCTTCCCCACCTACTCCTTTAGTCTACTAAACTTTTTTTTTTTTTAAGATCTATTTATTTATTTTAGAGAGAGAGAATCCCAAGCAGACTCCACAGTGAGCACAGAGCCCGACGCAGAACTCGATCTCATGACCCTGAGATTATGACCTGAGCAGAAATCAAGAGTTGGTCACTTAAGCAACTGAGCCACCCACGTGTGCCTAGCCTACTAAACTTTTAACTTATCTACCAGACCTCAGCTGAAACACCATTTTCTCAAGAAAGTCTTTCCTGACTTCCTCCATTAGGTCGGGCCTTCCTGGTTTTTCACTCTCACATCTCCCTATACTCTGATAAATCTGAGGGGCAAATATGATAGGAGTAATAACAGTAGCAATGTCCGTGATCATGAGAAAAGCAGACAGTCACTGATGACTTACTCAATGCTAGACATGATGATAAATGCTTTATATCCATTACTTATTGTGGATAAGAAGCCTAATAAAATACTAGTACCAACCCCATCTTTCAGATGAAGAAACAGGCTTCGGAAGTGTGATCGACTCTCATGCCCCTGGTTGCCAGGTCAGTCAGGCCTCCCAGGGTTCACTTCCTTGTGTAGCCCTCCTGTGTTGATTCCTTGCTCGCCCAGGTGATTTGCTCTGGCCAGTGGCCCATCAGCTAACGTGACTTAAGCAGAGGCTCGATACTTTCTTGCACATTGGAGCTCCTCTTCTTGGAATCCAGTTGCCATTTAAGAATCCTGGAACTAACCAATGAGTAAAAAGAACCACAGGGTAAGGGGGAGGGCCCCTGGCTGACCCCACAGCCACCCAAGGCAAATTATAATTATATGATAACATAATACAAGAATATCTCAGATATATTACGGTTCGGTTCCAGACTGATGCAATTAAGGCAAATATTGCAATAAAGTAAGTCGAATGAATCTTTTGGTTTCCCAGTGCATGCAAAAGTTATGTTTATACTATACTGTAGTCTAGTAAGTGTGCAATAGCATTATGTCTTTAAAGAATGTACAGATCTGAATTTAAAAATACTTTATTGCTCAAAAATGCTAACCATCATGTGAGCCTTCAGCAAGTCGTAATCACTAAACACAGATCACCATAGCAAATATAATAATTATGAAAAAGTTCAAAATATTGCCAGGATTACCAGAATGTGACACAGAGACACAAAGTGAGCAAATGCTGCTGGGAAGATGGAGCCAATAGACTTGCTCGATACAAACCTTCAATTTGTAAAAAATGCAGTATCTGTGAAGTACAATAAAACGAGGAATGCCTGTAGTGTAGTAATAGCACAAAATACAGAGTAACAGATAACTGGTAGAGGTTACCTAAGATGCTGAAGAACCCAGAGCTAATAAATGATAGGTATGAATGAAAACTCTAAAACTATATTCAACCTGTAGAACTTCCTAGCTATGGATAAACACTGGATGGGCATGATGACTGTCTTTTCTTCCCTGGCTCCTCTCCTGCTCTACAAAACAATGCTTTCCCCCACCCCCGGCCCCCTGGCCCTCCCTGTCAACCCAGCTTCCTCTGGCCCATCTATCTTGAGCATGTCTTCGGTGGGACAGGACCACTCAGAGTGGCAAGAGTCCCTGGGTATGGTGGGCAGTTTCCCGTCACAGTGCCAGCTTCGCCAGGGGAATGGGTTCTCTCTGGGCCTGGGTGCCCCACCACACCCCCTGGGCTCCTCCCCAGGGGAATCAGGTAGGCTGAACTCACCTTTCCTCTCCCTTCTGTCTTCAGGGCACTCTCTCTTCAGGTCTTTACCCCACCCTTCTCCATTTCCTCAGGCCATATGTACCCTATCCTGGACTGACCAATAAGTTTCTCTTGCTCCCCCAAAGATTTTCCATCAGGCATCTGCAGAATTGGCCCCTAGTTCAGGGAAGCCAAGGGTGTAAGAGGCAACAAAAGTGCTAGTCTTTCCATCTAAATACCAGCCAGATCTAGGTGTTTTAGACCCAAACTAGAAACTAGAGGGGAAGAACATCTTCTGAAGAGAGAAATACAGTGAGGATAGCTGAGGCCTGGAGAGCCAGTGGCCAGTTGAGATTTGAAAAATCCCTTATCAAGGGCAGGGTTTCCTGGAGCACTTGCACAGCTGATCCTCTGTCTTTCAGAAAAATAGAAAAATGTAGGTTACTTTCCTTTTTTTTAAAACAGCATTTTCAAAGTATATTTTACATATCACAAAATGTACCCATTTCAAGTGTATTATTCAATTATTTTTATTTCTTTTCTTTTTTAAATTTAAGATATTTATTTATTTGAGAGAGAAAGCACGCAAATGAGCAGGGGGAGGGGTACAGGGAGAGGGAGAAGCAGACTCCCCACTGAGCGTGGAGCCCAACATGGGGCTTGATCCCAGGACCCTGAGATCATAACCTGAGCCAAAGTCCAACACTTAACCAACTGAGCCACCCAGGTATCCCTTCAATTATTTTAAATAAATTTACCAAGTGGTACAACCATCACTATAAATCAGTTTAGAATGTTTTCATCTCCCCAATGGGATCCCTTATGCCCTCATCCCGTTCCCATCCCCAACACCAGACAATCACTAATTCACCCTCTGTCTCTGGAAGTTTGCTTTTTCTAGACATTTCAGATAGATGGAATCATAGAATATGTGGTCTCCTGTGTCTAACTCATTTCACTGGGCATAATGTTTTTGAAGTTCATCTGCGATGTAATTTGGCAGTAGTTTATTCCTTTTTTTATTTCTGAGTAGTATTCCATTGTATGGATATACCACATTTAATATATCCCTTCACCACTGGATGGACGTTATGGTTGCTTCCAGCTCTTGGCTACTGTGAACAATGCTGCTGTGAAAAGGTGCATGCAAGTCTGTGTGTGGACAGATGTTTTCATTTCTCTTAGGTAGATACCTAGGAATTTCCAGGTGGTTCTATGTTTAACCCTTAAATGCAAACTGCCAAGCTGTTTTCCAAAGTGGCTTTACCATTTTGCATTCCTGCCAGCAACTCTGAGTTCCTTTCCTCTCCTCAAGTCATGGTGCAAGCATCCTCTAATCTTTGATCAACTCCCAGTTTTTTTATTCCAAGAATTAATTAGGTCCTTGAGAAGGTTTCAGTGATGCTGTCCTCAGTTGAATTATGCTTTGTTCCTCTGTAGTGACTTTAAAGAGACATTTATGCCGGTTACACTCAATATACACGTGTCATTATTTATTTATTTAAAACACTTAGCTCACTGGGCTGGCTCCAATAACCATTAGTTTTTGACTGTCTCAGGGGATGGGCATGCAAAAGGACTTGCAAACTCTGGGGCAAACAATAACATACTTGCTTGGAAGAATCACCAGGAAACTAAACCCCCTAAAAGTAGATTTTACAAGAGTGTAATCTCAGGTGGCATTTTCTAGAAGAGCATGTTGGCCCTAAATTGGTCCACGTGGAACTCACCAAGGTAAAAAGCCAATACGAAGGGCTTACACACAGGAAACCTCAGAGCCCAGAGGAAACAAGTTTAGAGAGAAGCATAACGAGTTTAGGGGTATGTGAAGGTATGTACCAACACATGTCACTGACTTTAATTTAATACATTTTTTATCATGCAACTATCATCAAAGAAATTTTGGTCAGATATCCTGACTTCTTCAAAAAGTTTTCTAGATTGTTTCTACACAACAGCAAGAATATACATTCAAAAACATTGCTCAATGACAGAAAATATTCAGAGATTCAGAAATGAAGCTCAAGAAAGCTAGAGTCTAAAAATTGCCACTGAGGCCTTGGTAAAATTGAAGGTGTTTACCACTGCCACCCCTACCCGCGCCAAGAAAGGGGGTTGGTGATGTCACAACTGTTGTCCGCTTGAGGTCATTTGCATAAGAACTTCAGGTGCCTGAAATAGCAGAAGTCTGCTGGACCAAGACTTGTAACAGACTTGTAACACTGAAAAACAAAGTATTTATAAAATGAAATCGTAGGCTGTTAAGGAGTAACATGAGGGAGTTTCTTTATGGTATTCTGATTGTGGTGTTGGTTCCTCAATCTACACATGTACTAAAATATCATAGAACAACACACACACACACACACACATATGCAGGCACACACAGAGTGCATGTAAAAACTAGTGAAATCTGAATAAAGTCTGTACCTGAGTTAATAATACCATACCAACGTAATTCCCTGTTTTTTTTAAAGGTTTTATTATTTTTTTTAAAGATTTTATTTATTTATTTGACAGCAAGAGAGGGAACACAAGCAGGGGAGTGGGAGTGGGAGAAGCAGGCCTCCTGCGGAGCAGGGAGCCCGATGTGGGGCTCGATCCCAGGACCCCAAGATCATGACCTGAACTGAAGGCAGACACTTAATGACTGAGCCACCCAGGCGCCCAATTCCCTGGTTTTGACTGTGGTTAAGCTGGGGAAAGGTACATGGAAACAGCAAAGATATGACTTTTGAAACTTCTTGCCTTTTTTTTTTAAGATTTTATTTATTTGACAGAGAGAGACACAGCGAGAGAGGGAACACAAGCAGGGGGAGTGGGAGAGGGAGAAGCAGGCTTCCCACTGAGCAGGGAGCCCGATGTGGGGCTCGATCCCAGGACCCCAAGACCATGACATGAGCCGAAGGCAGACGCTTAATGACTGAGCTAACCAGGCACCCCACTTCTTGTACGTCTTAAACTACTTCAAAATAAAAGATTATTAGAAAGAAAGAGAGAAATTGGGGCACCTGGGTGGCACAGTCATTTAAGCGTCTGACTCTTGATTTTGGCTCAAGTCATGATCTCAGGGTCGTGAGATCGAGCCTCATGTCAGGCTCCTCACTCAGTGGGGAGTCTGCTTAAGGATTCTCTCTCTCCCTCTCCCTTGCCCCTCCACCTGCACACTCTCTCTAAAATAAATAAATCTTTAAAAAAGAAGGAAGAGAGAGAAGGAAGGGAGGAAGAAAGGAAGGAAAGGAAAGGAACAATAGATCTTTTTCTTTGTAGTCAGCAAGGACTGGAGGTAGGGAAGAAGTGGGGGACGGTAAGGTAATTTCTAAATTTGAAGACAAAGGTTCCTCCTGAAAAGGAAATCATGAAAAATCAATACAACAAACCCACCCTGAACCAGAATCATCTCTGTCTACCTATCTGGTCATATATATATACATATATGTATATATATATGTATATGTATATATATATATGTGTATATGTGTATATATATGTGTGTTGGCCAGGTATAGTGTAAGGAAATTAGCATGTCTAAATGGAGGGGGGACCTGACTGCTCATACTATACCTTTATTTGGTAAGACTGATAACAGAAGTAAATCAGCCTTCCCTGTGTCTGCAAGCAGAGAGTACAAACATCAAAAACTGTCCACAGAAGAGGTCTTGGAGTCACTGTTCTAGCATCCTTGGCAGGGGTATCTCTCCAGAGGAAATGGATGCATCAGACTATTGTAGCTTGGCGACAGGAGCCATTAAGAATGTTCTTGAATTCCCTTTGCTATGATCCCATACTCACTTTTTAATTGTGCTTTGGCTGTTCATGTAGCTTCTGTATAGTAAGATATGAGTTGATTGGCCAATGCAAGAATTTTAGTCCACTTGACATTATTTCTTCTTCATAAATTAATAATTTAGCATTCTGGTTCACATATTGATCTCTTGTGGGTTTATAAGTATGAGTGAGCAACTAAAGCAGGAGTTCTTAACCTGGAAACCAAGGGTGGGCTTCAGGGGATCCATTAGGCCCTAAGATTGCATGCAGAAGCATGTGTGTTGGGGCAGTGTGCATTTATCAAGTAGAGAAGTCGATGGCCTTCACCAGATTCCCATACAGGGTTTCAGATCTGGCATTGCAAAATAGAGTTTCCAGGCTCAAATGACTTACTTTCACAGAACACACTGGGGATATTTTCCCAGGCTATAATTCTTTATAACACCGTTTTTAGCAACTTCATAGGATTTAAATTGCTCTAATTCATCTTCTAAGAAAAATTTTAAAAGCTTATTCACTAATAACCCCCAAAAGACATAATTTTTAGGTGAAACATTGACTTATTTTTATTAATAGATGTCCAAATGTGAGAGCTAATGGCAATCACTACTATTAATAGCTAACATTGACGAGACACCAGCTCTGTACCGGGCGATATGCTATGTGTTTGAGATCTTACCATGAGCTTTACAACAGTCCAGAAAGGTGCATATTATTACTTTCATTTAACAGCAGAGGAAACTAAGGTGCAGAAGTTAAAGAACGTACCAAGAGGGGTGCCTGGGTGGCTCAGTCAATTAAGTGTCTGAGTCTTGATTTCATGCTCTCAGTGTCCTGGGATCGAGTCCCAATTCAGGCTCCAAGGGGAGTCTGCTTGAGGATTCTCTCTCTCTCCCTCTGCCCCTTCTCTCTCTCTCTCAGAGCTGGCGGCATCACAATTCCGGACTTCCAGCTCTATTACAAAGCTGTCATCATCAAGACAGTATGGTACTGGCACAAAAACACATAGATCAATGGAACAGAATAGAGAGCCCAGAAATGGACCCTCAACTCTATGGTCAACTAATCTTCGACAAAGCAGGAAAGAATGTCCAATGGAAAAAAGACAGTCTCTTCAACAAATGGTGTTGGGAAAATTGGACAGCCACATGCAGAGGAATGAAACTGGACCATTTCCTTACACCACACACAAAAATAGACTCCAGATGGTTGAAAGACCTAAACGTGAGACAGGAGTCCATCAAAATCCTAAAGGAGAACACAGGCAGCAACCTCTTCGACCTCAGCCGCAGCAACTTCTTCCTAGAAACATCGCCAAAGGCAAGGGAAGCAAGGGCAAAAATGAACTATTGGGATTTCATCAAGATAAAAAGCTTTTGCACAGCAAAAGAAACAGTCCACAAAACCAAAAGACAACCAACAGAATGGGAGAAAATATTTGCAAATGACATATCAGATAAAGGGCTAGTATCCAAAATAAGTAAATCTTAAAAAAACAAGAAAGAAAGTTCCAAGAACATCTTGCTGTCGGGGAGAAGTTAAGCTGACAGCTACATCTGGCTGGCCTTTCCCACCAGCCATGATACTCAATATCTTTATCCTTCAAACTTCACATGGAGGCACTTCCCCCTTGAAGCTTTATTCCCACCCAAAGTCATTTTTACTCTTGTTCTTCAGCTGGTTCCAAACCACCCCACCTAGCACCATTAGATTATTATCTACCTCAGGGTCAGCAAACTTTTCCTGAAAAAGACCAGATAGTAAATATTTTAGGTTTTGTGGCCCATATGGTCTGGGTCACAACTACTCAGTGGGGCTGCCCACTGGAGCATGAAAGCAGCCATAGACAAGATGGGAGTGAATGAGCCTGGCTGTGTTTTAATAAAATCTGATTTATAGATGTTGAAATTTTAATTTCATATAATTTTCCCATTTTACAAAATATTGTTTGTCTTCCGATTTTTTTTCCAACCGTTTCAAATGTGAAAACTATTCCTCGCTCATGCTCTGCACAAAACAGGCGACTGGCTGGATTTGACCTGTAGGCTGGAGTTTGCCAGTGCTGCTGGAACAGCATCTTATGTGTTCATACTCTCCACAACCAGACGGAAAACCATTGAGCTTAAAATTAGATCTTAACCTTTTCTTATTCTCCACTGAATCTCTATGCAGGGCTCGACTCATAAGTAAGTGCTCAATAAATACTTGATTAAAAGCAATGATGCCTCCTCAGAGCCATATCCAAGAAGAAATACAAAGTCCATCTCCAAACATGCAGCATGTTTATTTTCTTCACCCTCTTTAACCTCCCTAACAGAAATCTGTATCTCTAAAATATCACAGCGATTTTTTTTTTTTTTTTTTTTGTTTCGGAGTACTGACAAATACCCACGTGCTTGGCCAACTTGAAGGTCAGATGGTATCCTGGCTGGGGGCCAGTGAATACAGCTGGTGAAAACTCAAGCTGTCACACACTTGTTGCTAGCCCTGGTTTTCTAGTTCCTTCATCACGAATTATTAGGTTATTTATAATAATGAATTGCTCCATGAGCAATTATTTTTAAAACCATAATCCCCAACCCGGAGTGATGTCAAGACTCGATGGGCTACATTTAGGACCTTGAGAGAGCCACACTCTAGGACTGACTGCCATGCATCTTCTGTGGGTCTTCATTTCCCCATCTGTAAAAGGAGGGTAAGAGCACTCCCCTCCTCCTGTGGGCATTGGGAGCCTGGGCTGATTGGAAACCACCCTGCAGATAGAGTAGTAAGAATTGTAAGCTTCTCCACTTAGCTTGGTTCAGCTGCATTAAGCAGTGCCCGTCTATGGTATTGTAAGACAGAAAAATGTGCTGTGCTCCCTTATGTGTAGGAATAAGAACTGCTTTCTTTGCTCTAAGGCCGTTTAACAACAAGCTATGAAATCAAGCTCTCCCAGACGGGGGATAGCTTTCGCGCTTACGGGGTAACTGCAGTCCGGGGAAACTTGTTCCAGCCAGGACTCCCTCAGCTTTCTGCGGCAGACGGGTGACTGGCTGCCCCTGAGAAGGGCAAGCAATCTCATGCATGCTATGGAGTAGGAGGTGGTCATAAAGCGACTCACAAAAGATGTTTTTTCAAACCTCAAACTGCAGTCACCACGGAGAAGGGGAGGGGGTATTTGGCTTTGTAACTGGAGTCTGGGGCTCAAGTAGGAGGTTTCTTCTGCGCCCCAGGGCTGCCTCATTCCATAGATGAGTCAGGTGACGCCTGTTGACACAGAGTTGGTGGCATCTGTATGGATGCCTGGATGAAGAGTGCTTCCAGGAATGCTGGCGATTACTAATTATTATTATTCGAATACTGTTGGCATTTGGCAGATAGCAGCTTCTATAAATACCCTGCTTTGATGTAAGAAGCTCCTAAGCATCAGTGGTTAACATAATTTTAGTTGGTTTTTGCAATCAGCTGTGGTCATTAGGGCGCCTCCCCTAACATAACCCTAAGGAGTAGTTTACATATTTCTAAGTGGGTGAGTCCCTGAGTCACTGATCAAGAATTTAAGTCACCGGTGGGGCAGATCTTGTTCCTATTACCAGCACGTTGGTCCCTCTCTCCTTCCACCTTCACTGATGATCTCAGGGGAGAAAAAGTATTTTCCCTTAAATGTGGATTCCTATTACTTGAGATTGAAAAGTCCGTGAAATGTTTTCACTGACTAGAGAAAGCCTTTCGTGAGCCTAGGAGCAAAAATGGAAAGGGGTAAGAAAAAAAAAAAAAAATGGAAAGGGGAGGAAGGAACACCATTTGGGGACGTCTCGGGTTAATTTGATTATTTTTACAATTATTGAGTTCCCATTATGGCGAGACACTGGAGATACAAAGATGCAAAGCATGAAGGAGAGACTCAGGCTGGAAAAGGTGGACAGACCAACGGACAAGTGCTCTAAAGGGCTACGTGGGCAGCAATACACATCCTAAAAACAGCAGAAGCACAAAAGAGAAAAGGACTCTTCTATCTGGAGGGAAGCAAGTGGGTTGGAAAAAGTCAAAGAAGGGCATAGGAGCTTAGTCTTGAAGAACAGTTGCGATGGATCCTCTAAGCTCATAAAACCCCACATTCCAGGGAGGAGGAGCATTGGGAGCAAGAGGTAAGCATTGGGAGCAGAGGTAAGAAACAGAGCAGCCTGCATGGTCATCAGAAAGCCAACAGAGTACGAATTCTCAGAAATGCCTAAATCCTGCCGTTACATGCCAAGCAGGACCCCCAGTCTCCTGCTCCAATCCCACCTTGGGTCTCATCGGCACTTCCTCTGGGAAGCCTCCTGGCCCCTTGAAGTTTCTATAGCACTTTGACTCTTTGTGCCATTTCTCTTACACTTCCAACCTATTCGCCCTCCCTGCTCCCCAGATCTCTCTGCACCCCTAACACTCTCTGGTGAGCAACCTGAGGGCAGGGATTGGGTCTCAGTAGGCATGGGTCGCGCCATAAGTATCACCGTTATTCCCTTTGAATTGACCTGCTCAAGTTTTCACGATGCTCTCTGTACCTAGAGGCCCATAGTAGGCATTTTTTCCTGTTTCTTGTATTTTCTTATTTGGAAATTTGAAATGAATAGGAAAGTCGTAAAAAGTAAAAGTAGTACTTTATTTTTTGAGAAAAAGTCGCAAACTTCATACTCCCTTACTCCTTACTCCTTCAATATGTATTTATGTATTTCCTATAAACAAGGATGGTCTCTTATACAATACCACCATCAAGGTAACAAAACTAACACTGATCTAACGTTACCATACAATTGCCCAGATCCCATTCAAATGTCCTCCATTGTCCCAAGTTTACATTGTACAGGTCCTGTACAGATGTCGTTTCTCTTTAATCTCCTTCATTTCGGGGGCGTCTGGGTGGCTCAGTGGGTTAAGCACCTGCCTTCAGCTCGGGTCATGATCCCGGGGTCCTGGGATCGAGTCCCGCATCGGGCTCCCTGCTCGGTGCAGAGCCTGCTTCTCCCTCTGCCTCTGGCCCCCTGCTCGTGCTCGCTCACTCTCTCTCCCCCGCTCTCTTGCAAATAAATAAATAAAATCTTTTTTAAAAATCTCCTTCATTTTGGAAATATTCCTCTGTTTTTCCTTCTCTTTCATGGCCTTGACATTTTTTTGAAGGCTGTAGTTACTTTGTGGAATGCAGTTTGGGTTTATTTGATGTTTCTTTATGATTTATGTATTTGTAGCAAGAATACCTCAGAAGCAATGCCTTGGTCTTCTCATTGATCATATCAGGAGGCAAATACCATCAATTTCTCCCATTACTGTTTTCTTGTTACATTTGGTAAACGTGGGGCCTTATAGGATTTTTCCATTGAGTCATTCCTAGGTATTTTGTAAGGAGATAACTTAAGATTTCTATTGTAAGATAGCCTTTTCCTTTCTCCTCCATTTGTTCATTTAATCTTTATCAGTGTAGACTCATGGATTCCTATTTTAATCAAAGGGTTAAAATCAGTAACTATCATTTATTGTGATACTCAAATCATCCCAGACTTGGCCAGTAGGAGCTCATTTAAGGCAACTCTTAAGTCTTTTTGCTATGGCCCCATCATTCTTAGCATTTCCCTACTTTGTAGTACAAGCTGTTCCTGTCTCATCTTTTATTTTCCCAACCCATTCCTAGAGTCAACCATTTCTCTAAGAACCCTGGTTCCTTTATTTATTTTTTTTAAGATTTTATTTATTTATTTGACTGAGAGAGAGAGAGAGAGAACACACGTGGGGAGGGGCAGAAGGAGAGGGAGAAGCAGACTCCCCACTGAGCAGGGAGCCTGACATGGGGCTCAATCCTGGAACCCCGGGATCATGACCTGAGCAAAGGCAGATGCTTAACTGACTGAGCCACCCAGGCGCCCCGGAACACTGGTTCCCCTAAATGGAGAATAATATTTAGAAGCTAAGCCCTGCAAGCTAGGTGTGCTCACGCCTACTAGGATATCTTTGCTTCTGGCCCTTTCAGCAGCTCGAAGTAGGAAGCATGTGTATGTATCTACGTGTGTACATGAGTATACACTTGTATGTATATGTGTGTCTCTGTGTGTCTATGCACACACACATCCACACACATCCCTATATCTCTGGCTACGTCTACGCCTACCTGCAGCTCTGACTTCACATTGACCCCTCCAGCTCCAATCCAACACAACAGGGTTTATTCTGGGATTCATTTCCCCTTTTGAAAAGTTAACCTTCTGACTGCAGGAAATCCCAACGTATTTACATATTTGCTTAATCATCCCTGTATGTCCTTAGACCCCCAGCTGCCCTGGTCAAAAGCTTGTCCCCTCACCATGGGCCCGCATGCCCCAAGGGTGGCGGCGGGGGGGGGGCTTTTAATCAACAGTGACTTGCATGATCTGAATTCACACTCTCTGGGTGAATTCTGCCCACTTCTGCCACTGCCTAGACTCTGAGAATCCGAACGAAGAATCACAAGGCTGACTTTCCCCGTTGTTGCTTAGCAGAGTGAAGGTTATTTTCTTTGCCAAGGCAGTGACCGCTTTAAATGTGGTTTTTTTTTTCCTGTTTGCTCTTCTCTACGTCTCTGATTACTCATGGGACAGTAACAGGATTAACTGAATCCATTCAAAGATGTGTAGAGCTCCCAGCTTCTCCCAGGAAGAGTGCATTATAAATATTATATAGCTGTAAAAACCAGAGCTGGAGGCCAGAGGTCAGCTGATCCCTCCCCACAGCTGCCAGATAGTTGGCTCGTCTGGTGCATTCTCAAAGCCACAGCCTCACATCCCAGAGACAGATACACATCTTTAAGTCATCTTTGACTCCTCCGACTCCTCCGGCCGCCACCCGCCCCCTCCCCCATGTCAAAGGGTAACTTGGAGGCAGGGAGTTTGCTCCTGCCAGAGCTGCTGTGTCCGTTTCCCCTCGGCCAGTTCTGCCCCCCACAATGCCCTCACTGCTCTAGAGGGGAGCAGAAATCCTTTTCCGTGAGCTACATCATCCCCACGCCTTTAGAAGTTTCCTTACAGAATTTTCAAAAACCAGATAGCTGTGCCGCACCACGTGTTGCAAATGAAGTTGAAAATCCCATTTCTAAGATGACCTTCGACACCATCACAAAACTTACATGGTGAGGGAAAAGGGATGATAATGGGGCCCCCGGGCTTTCAATCCAGAACTGACTTTGTTTGAGTGGAGCAAGGAGAGCTGCCTGCCGGGCAACACAGCGCATTGCTGTGCATAAACTTTGTTTACGGCCAAGGCTGGAGTAAAGGAACAGATGGTAAGAAAATCGGATTTAAAGAAGGGACAGATGCGCCTGCATCAGGGAGCTGGGTAAATCTCTTGGCTTCTGGTTTGCATGCGAGGATGAAGTCAAACTACCCACAGCAGTCACGGCCCTGTTCACTGTTGCCTTCGACTATTTACATCTTGTCGCTGAGGATGGTTAATGCAGCCCATTGCGAGCATCTCTCTCTTCCCTCCCACAGGGAATGTGTTTTCCCAGGGATTTGTATGTTCCCTGTCCTTTTAGGGAAAGTAGTCTCTTGATCATCCCTGTGATCATATATCTAAAATTTCAAGAATATTTAAGCCGTTAACCCTGCTTGTCTATGGAGGATGGGATTATATTTCTATGATCTTAGAACTATTTACAACGAGCATGCATAACAAGGAAAAATAAACATAAATGTTTATGCGTAACGCATTCATAAGCACACCCTCCCCCCGACCCGTGATGTTTCAGCTTCTCCCTTCGGTGGTTTTCTGTGTGAGGGCCAAACAATTTTAAGATGCTAACCCCCATGATATGTAAAACAGCTATTATAAATGTTACATTAAAGCTGCCCAGGCCTGCCTCCCCCTCCTTCCTAAGGGAAAGTGTAAGTTATACTTCAGTTAAGATTTACATTTGCTCCCTCAGGGAGGTGAAGGGGAAGAACACACACATTCTATCTCAGTGATGTATGGTTGGATTTAACAGCCCTGATTGTTCCATGCTGGGATCAAGTTATAAACATTTTTATCCCCTATGCATTTTTATCCCCAAATGACCCCTATGCACTTAGAGCAATTCTAGGACCTTCTGACTGCCCCACAAGTGACTTCCCTGCACCAGGACCAGAAGTCCCACCTATTCCTGCATGTTGGCAACTAGGCACTCCTAGGCATTATCAGGTTCTGGGAAAGTCACTCCTTTAAATACATCCTGAGCAAAAGATTGACTACTTAAGTAAATATGCTATATATTAAAGAAATAGTTCCTTACAAAAGAGCCACAAATTAAAAATCAAAGTATCTTAGGGGCACCTCTGGATTTTGGCTCAGGTCATGGTCTCAGTGTCATGAGATCGAGCCCCGAGACAGGCTCCACACTGAGTGTGGAGTCTGCTTAAGATTCTCTCTCCCTCTGCCCTTCCCCTCCTCCCTCCTCCGCCCCCTGCACACAAACGTGCTCTCTTCATGCTCTGTCTCAAATAAAATAAAAGCATCTTACAGAATTGACTGCCAAGTACCACCAAAAGTGCTTTAAGTGACACCATTAGAACTGGTTTGACTCGACTCCTTGCCTCCAGGTGTGCACAGGGCTAGCCGAGGCTCTTTGGGCACCAGCGTGACCCTTTTGGATGGTACACAGGTTGCCATCTTCAAATAAACTCTCCAGGCATTCCTCACCGGCCCCTGGCCCACACCTCGGGCTGCACTCTGGAACTCCCAGTTGGCTCTGATGTCCAGTGTGACCCCCTTCACCAATTTCTGGAAAGGCAACATTGGGATCAGAGGCCTGTGGCTTGTGGTATCCCCAGTCTCCCGTAGCACTCGGCGTCCAGCCTGTATCAATGCGGCTTCCTTACTCTGGGCAGAGGACACAGAGGGAGCCCCGGAGCGGGAAGTACAAAGGCCAGGCTGGGCACAGGGCATCTTAGGTGACAATTTACCACTGCTGTTTTAAGTGAGCCACGTTCTTTGACTGAGTGGTATCTAAATCTGTGACCGCCTCTGATTCCCGAGCTCCAACACACTGCAGTAACCACATTAAGGGAAAAACCACCACCACGAAATCCCTGGAAGAATCCACTATGGCATATCTATTCACAGCCACCAGCCAGAAGACAATTTGTTATGCCTCCCTTTTGGGGCATCTTTTCCTTTGCCTGTTGCAAATATACCCTTACCCTGGGTTCCCTGAAGTTCAAACTTGTGTTTGCTTGGGATGGACCTTGAGGGCCTTGTGCTAAGTGCAATAAGTCAGAGAAAGACAAATACAGTATGATCTCATTTGTATGCAGAATCTAAAACAAAACAAAACAAAACCAAAAAAACTGAACTCATAGATAGAACATATTGGTGGTTGCCAAAGGCAGGGGTGGGGGTGGGTGGGAGAGGGTGGGCTGAAATGGATGAAGATTGTCAAAAGGTACAAATTTCCAGTTAGAAAATAATTAAGTCATGGGGATGTAATGTGACTATAGTTAATAATACTGTAGTGTATATTTGAAAGTTGCCAAGAGAATAGATCTTAAAAGTTCTCATCACAAGAAAAAAAAATTTGTAACCTATGTGTGAGTCTGCTTGAGATTCTCTCTCCTTCTCCCTCTCCCTCTGCCCCTCCTGCTCATTCTGGCTCTCTCGCGCTCTCTCTCTCTCTCAAATAAATAAATAAATCTTAAATGTGTGTGTATATACATATATATATGAAAATCTGAATTATTCCTTCCTGATTATATATTCAAATTCTCAGAAACCCACTCAGCTTGGGGCGCTTAGGTGGCTCAGTTGGTTGGGTGATGGACTCTTGATTTCAGCTCAGGTCATGATCTCAAGGTCGTGAGATCAAGCCCCACCTTGGGCTGATGTCATCCCCAGAGGCAGACCTCGTGGAGCAATTTCCCTGGTGGTGCTGGGCAGGGCATACCTGGCAAGTGCCTGGGGAAGTATTGTTTGTCCTTCGTGGGCTGTATGTGGCATCCCTGGAGTGGATACAAATGTAGACACATCACCACAGTAGGGCAGAGCAGGAGAGAAAATGGCAAGCCAGAGCACAGAGAAGTAATGGAATCGAGTACCCTCCTATTGCCCTGAGTTCAGAAGGCATGAGGGCCGCCCCCCTGGGGGGCTCCTAGAACCAGTGGGGGAGAAATTTGAAAGGACTGAAAATACTGTAGGCAGGGAGAATGGGAGCAACAGAGAAATACAGCTTTTGATTATTCTTTTCTTTTCTTTTTTCGCTCCAGGCTGCTGTGGGCTGGGGAAACACGGATTACGTGTTTGTAGCTCTCACAAAACAGAGCCTTATAGCCTGTTCCTTTCCAAATGTAGATGCTCGCGGTGTGTTGATTTAAGTAAACTGCCCCTTCCTTTTCACATCAAGACCAAGGCCCAAAATAGGACCACCTCCTCCACAAAGCACTCTCCTATCACCTGCAGATTTACTGAGACCCTACTGGGTGTCAAGCACTGTCCTTGGCACTGAGCATATAGCAATTACGGCAAGGCACAAGACCCTACTGGGTTGAAACGTACAGCACAAGTGGGAAGAAGCGTCGGAGGTCATCTGGTTTACTTCTCACCCAAGACAGGCCTAACCCCCAGCCAGCCCGCCTCTGCTCCACATTTCCACCAGCAATCAGCTCTAATGCTTAGAAAGCTCTTGCCTGAGTGGTGTAAAAACTGTTTTCCTGCTACGTCTATGTACTGGCCTTCGTTTCATTCTCTGGAGCTAGACGAACTAAATTTCCTTTTATCTGATAGCCCTTCAAATACTGGTCTACACACTCTCACCGTCAGCCTTGCTCCTCATCTGCCATCCCCCCTTTTGCTCACCAAGCACAGGACAGGCCCCCTTCCCTGCCCTCTCCCCATCCCTGCCTTACCCTCTCTCAGCCTCAGAGCCTGCCACGTTTGGACTTCTTTGTCTTACAATCTATGTGTTCTTTATGCTCGGTCTTCCTTCTTTCCTCCCACCGCATAGCCTTAGCACCCAACTCTACGTCTATATTCGATTCAACCTCTGCATTTGTTTACTGTGCTAGTTGATTGCCATCCTGGGCAAACTGGAATTGGACAGATTGCGGTAAACGTCGCAGCATGGCGGGTGCAAGTTGGCCCTTTCTTTTGGGCTTTGTTCTGCCTTTGGCTGGGTCTGTGACATCTCTTCACATTTAAATTATTACCATGCAGAATTATTTAAGAAACTAGGTCAGGGAGTTCATATATGGTTATGGTTTTGATCACTAAACTAAATCTTAGCAAAACATGTCTACCAGCAAGCCTTTGTACAGACGAAAAGGAAGCAGAGAATGAGTAAAGGAATGAATGGATGGATGTTTTCTTGTCCATAATTCTTAGAATCAGTGGTGTCCAGTTTTAGTTTTGTCCTACTTGTGCCAAATAGATAAGCAAAGTGGATGGTCTTTCAAATCAAAATAACTAAGTTTCAGTCCTTACAATCGCTAGTTTATTTCTATTAAATAAATATATAATCCCATGACACTAAACAGCATAATTAGCAAGTATTTATGCTGTTGAATCCATGACCCAGTTTCCTGAAGACATCTGTTTTCTAAAAGGATCTTTTTCAAACTCAGATTAAAAGATACTACTCAAGTAGGGTTGCCAGATAAAATACAGGGCAGTCAGCTAAATTTGAATTTCAGATACACAGCAAATAATTTTTTAGTACTCGTATGTCTCAGATATCACATGGGGTAGCCTTATACTAAAATATTATTCGTTATTTATTTGAAATTCAAATTTATTTTAGCATCTTATATTTTTCTTTTTTTCCCTAAATCTGTCAACCCTATACCCAAGACATAAACCTTAGCAGTTCATCCCACCCTCCACCACTAACCTCTCTCTTCCCAATGCTCCCTCCCACTATATTTTTCTTTCTTTCTTTCTTTTTGGATAAAAGACTCAGATTTCAGTTCTCCCCAATATATAATGACCTCATTTCAATTCCGAATTGTTTTATTTTTCCCCCCTTTGACAACATACAACAGGTGAACAGCCTTGTTGACTTCTATTGTGGGATAAAAAAGTGTGTATACGATAAACTGCCAGGGAAATCGGCTTAAGCAGCGTCTCAAGTGATGACTCATAGTTGAACAGTTGCGAACAGGTGAAACCAGTCTCACTCTTCAGATGATGCCAACTCCAGGGTCAGTCTGGGTGGAGATCTGTGGCAGTAAAACATCATTCCTTGTCAACAGAAATGAGTTGACTAAATGTTATCCCCAGGCATCTCAAGGCCTTGTGTATTTAACATGTTTCTTCTTTTCACCTGAGAACTGGATTCATTTCCTTTTTTTTAAAAACCTTTAGACTCTATTTGCCTTTCACCCCCAGAAGCTCTTGAGACCGTCCATGAAGGTTGTCAGAGAACAACTCTGTTGTTGTTGTTTTAAGATTTTATTAATTTATTTGAGAGAGAAAGAATGAGACAGAGAGCATGAGAGGGGGGAGGGGCAGAGGGAGAAGCAGACTCCCTGCCGAGCAGGGAGCCCGATGTCGGACTCGATCCCGGTCCAGGATCAGGACCTGAGCCGAAGGCAGACGCTTAAGCCCTCCCCCCCCCGCCCCCCCCCCCCCCCCCGCCGAGAACACTCTGTTGATTGGCTTCTCTGAGGGCTCTGAGCCAGCCCAAATCTCGTAAGACTTTGTCTTTTCAACCCTGGGGAGTGCAGAGCTGGGACATGCCACATTACCACCACCCTCAGCCGCACATGGAGTCGTTCATGCTGTTCTGCTGGCCATGTGATTGATTAACCCGTTGTTAATGGGTCTGAGCAGACACAGGTGCCAAATTATAAACATGGGGGGAAAAGACACCCTCTTCTTTTTTTAATTGAGGGATCATTAACAGAATTTTATCTTAGTTCCATATACAACTTGTTGATTTGACATTGCTTAACACTCACCATTCTAAGTGGTGTCACCATCTGTCGCCATACATCTTTCATCTTTCAACATTATTACAACATTATTGGATTATTGTCCCAATATTATTGACTGTATTGTACTTTTCGTCATCATGACTTATTTATCTTATAACTGGAAGTTTCTTATTCCCCTTTATCTATTTTGCCCTTCCCCCTGCTCACATCCCCTCTAGCAACTACCAGTTTGTTCTCTGTATTTATTTCTTTATTTTTAAGATTTTATTTATTTGAGAGAGAGAGTGTGTGAGCAGGGGGAGGGGCAGAAGGAAAGGGAGAAGCAGACTCCCCACTGAGTAAGGAGCCCAATATGGGGCTTGATCCCAGGACCCTGGGATTATGACCTGAGCCAAAGGTGGGTGCTTAACCAACTGAGCCACCCAGGTGCCCCTGTTCTCTGTATTTAAGAGTCTGGTTTTTGTGTGTTTGTTCATTTGTTTTGTTCTCTAGATTGCACATGTAAGTTTTTCCACACATATGGTATTTGTCTTTCTCTGACTTATGTCACTTAGCCTAACTAGGTCTATCCATATTGTCCCAAATGGCAAGATCTCATTCTCTTTTATGCCCAAGTAATGTTCCATTGTATATACATACCACATCTTTCTCCATTCACCTATCCATGGACTTGGGCTGCTTCCATCGCTTGGCTATTGTAAATAATGCTGCAGTAAACATAAGGGTGCATATATCTTTTTCAAATTAGTGTTTTTGTTTTCTTTGGGTAAATGCCCAGTAGGGAAATTACTGGATTATGTGGTATTTCTATTTTTAATTTTTTCAGGAAACTCCATACCATTTTTCACGGTGGTTGCACCCATTTACATTCCCACCAATAGTGTGCCAGGGTTCTCTTTTTTTCCATATCCTTGCCAATACTAGGCATTCTGACTGGTGTGATGTGATATCTCATTGTGATTTTGATTGGCATTTCCCTCATGATTAGAGTGATATTGAGCATCTTTTCCTGTTTCTGTTGGTCCTCATGGACATCTGTATGGACATCTGTATGTCTCTTCTTTAGAAAGATGTACATTCGGGTCCTTTGCCCAGTTTTTAATCAGATTGTTTTTTGGTGTTGAGTTGTATAGGTTCTTTATATATTTTGGATATTAACCCCTTATCGAATATATCATTTGCAAATATCTTCTTCCAGTCAGTAGAGTGCCTTGTCATTTTGTTGATGGTTTCCTTAGCTATGCAAAAGCTTTTTATTCTGGGGTAGTCCTGATAGTTTATTTTTGCTTTTGTTTCCCTTGTCTGAGGAAATATATCCATAAATACATTGCCAAGAGCGATGTCGAAGAGATTACTACCTATGTTTTCTTTCAGGCGTTTTGATTTCAAGTCTCACATGTAGGTCTTTAATCCATTTTGAGTTTATTTTCGTGTCTGGTGTGGGAAAGTGGTCCAGTTTCACTTTTTCACATGTAGTCAAAAGACACATTTTTCTTGTTGAGTAGGCTCCATCAACATCTGTGGCGTGAGACTTTAAATTGTTAAGTAATTATTGTCAACATGTTAGACAACAAAAGCTGATTCGATGTGCAATTATGTACTTTACCTCACTGGGAATGAGAAACTATGTGGTAGGCTGTTAGCTATGTTTAACAAAATATTACTCAGAGTGGTCTAGGAGACTCTAGTAAATTAACTTAAACATAGATTCTTAGAGATGTTAAAAATAACTGATTTAGTAGAGCAAATATTAAGATATCCATGAGCTTCAAAGAACAAACTTGAGATCCCATGAAACTTTGATTTTCAAACTTTCATACATATAAAAATGTCCCAGAGACTTTCCTAAAAACAGACTAATCTTACTTCCCATTCCCGGAGATTCCGCTTCAGTAGGCTGTGTAGCGTTGTGGTTAAGAGCGTGGAATCAGGACCCAGACTAATCTGCAACTTTACTTACCTCTGGAACGCTCTCATGCCTCAGTTTCCCTATCTGTAAAATGGGAACAATATTGCCTATTGTGCGGAGTCATTGTGAGGGTTAAGAGTTACTATCTGCGAAGCGCTTAGTAGACAAGCCATAGATGTTAGCAATATTTTAAAAAACCAGCACTCCGGGTGGCCGCAACACTGGCACTCCTCAGTCCACACTTCCCTGAATGCTGCAGTGGGGCCTAAGGCTAGCTGTTGACTCAGTTTGGGCTGCACATAAATTAGTTAATCTCTCCGTGCATCAGTTTACTGGCAGTAAAAGAAGTCTGAGAATTCTTAACTAACCCACAGATTCAGTCCTTGAGAAAGGAAGTAGCTACGTTTTCCCCAATAGCCTGGCAGTGTTCACTCTGCTCTGTGAGAGAGTTGGGAACAGTAAGAAATACATGGTAAACAAGGGCTGTGCCAAGACTGAAGGCATGAACAAAACATGTTGGACCTTTACCCTTGCTCTTGTGCAGAGACAGGAACAGTCACAAGAAGTTCGCCCTCTTGATTATCATGACAAGTCTGATGCCCATGAAGCTATTAGCGTACCGCACAGTACCACAGATGTTTGGATATATGGAAAATCTCAATGGCCACAAGTTCAGACTCTCCCTTCTGACTTCTCCTTCATGATCTCTAAATCCTGGTGGGCCCCAGGGCTCTGGCCTCTTCTAATGGACGCTCTCTTCCCAGATGATCTGGCCTAGGCGCTTGGCTTTTTGTATCTCTAACCTGAACTCTCATTGGGTTTTAGACTTGTATATACCAAACTAACTACTCAACATCTATACGTGCATACCTAGAAGGATCCTAAACTTAATATGTCTAAAAATGAACTCTCATTCCAAATCCAGCAGCTCCCCTACCCACACAAACCTGCATTTACTTCCTCCCCCAAGCTTTCCCAGGTACTAGACTTAGCACTAAGAGGTCACCCTTGATTCTTCTTTCCCTCAAAACCCTACAGTTTCTCACCTCTGCATTCTCTCCATCCTCATCTCCTTCTACGTTCTGCCTCACATTAGCCTTCTTACTGTTCTAGAACATTCCTGCTTTTAAAACTTCACTTCCCCTTCCCTTTACCAGGAGCACTCCACTCTTAGGTTGACTCATGGCTGATTTCTTCTCATAATTCAAGTCCCTCATCAAATATCAAATGTCTCCTCCCCAAACAGGTCTTCCCTGATCACTGTATGGGAAACAGCCTCCACTCACATGGCCATGCTCTAGCACCTTACCCTGCCTTATTTTTTCTCATAGAATTTGTCTCAGTCTGAAACTATGCTACTTACTTATTTACTTGCTGAATGTCTGTCTCCCACACTAGAACAAAAGCTCCAAGAGGGCAAAGACTTATCTAGTTCACCACAGTATCCTGAGTTCTAGGATGGTGGTAACTCATAGTGGGTTCTTCGTCAATATTTATTGCAAAAATAAGTGAATGGATGATGAATGAATATCAACAATGAATAATAACAGAGTTTTGGGAACCAGAAGCATAATGAATATTAGGATGCTGGAAAAACAGATTCTATTTGGGTTGTGAGGGGCTAGAAGAATTTGTATAGGTGAAAAAAGAAGCTAGGGGTTAGCAGGTGGGGAACTAGCACAAGCAAAGCCCAGACATGGCCACAGGACTCATGGGGCAGAGAAACTGACGTGCCAGAGGCAGAGAGCAAATGCCAGATGCACACGGAGATGGAGGTTGAATGTGTAAGAGAGGGTCAGACCGGAGCAAATGCTGAATGCGTCACATAGAGAAGTTTTTTGGTGGTGACATGACTTCTTCCAAGGGGCTGGCCTGCTGTCAATAATGAATGTGGCATCATGTAGTGCTTGAAACAGAGAATCAAGGAAAGTTCCGCCACCAGGACAATACTCAGGCAGAGCCCCGGGAAAAAATAAAGGGTTCTCCAACCAGCTTTCCCCCATTGCTTAAGTAAAAATCTCAGGAAGAAAGACCCTTTGCTCTTGGAATATGTCTCAGAAACTCTGAGGTCACGGCAGAATCTGAAAATGGGTCCAGCCAGGAGGACCTTACGTCACTCAGTGGTCAGGGAGTAATTTATTCTTGCTGTAGGATCCAGGAAGTATCGGATCTTGTGTGACAGCATGGGAATGAGAGGCTTTCTAACAACACATTGGAGACATTTTTGGGAACATGTCAGGGTTTTAATAACTGAAAAATGACCACAGCGGAATTGCCAGTGAATCCCTTCCTAATTTTGCTCTAGCTGCCTTAAGAACATTGTTGGTTGTGATTTAAAGTAAAACTCTGCAGCCTTGCACTAACAATGCACATGCTGATCTCTTGAGAATTCATATTTATTCCAGATGTTGTTTCCTTTAACAGTGGTGGAGACTTGATTTCCTGTGAGAAAAAGCTGGAAAAGACCTAGATAAGTACAGCAAAATCCAAAGGACTCAATTTTTCTATTTTTCAATGAAGATCAAGTGACTAATTAGATAGTAGGACCTGTTACAGTTCCCTAACTTCTACCTCCCCTTAAAGATGAGAAAGGCATAGGGGCTCCTGGGTGGCTCAGTTGGTTGAGCATCAGGCTCTTGATTTTGGCTCAGGTCATGAACTCAGGGTCGTGGGATGAAGCCCCACGTTGGGCCCCACACTAGGTATGGAGTCTGCTTGAGATTCTCTCTCTCCCTCTCCTTCTGCCCCCCTCCCCCAACTCATGCATGCGTGCTCTCTCTCAAAAAAAAAAAAAAAAAAGAAAGAAAAGAAAGATGAGAAAGGCGCATTATGTAGCACCAAAGCAAAAGTTTGAAGAATGCTTCAGCAAGCCCTTTATTTGCAAGCCTGTAACTAGGCCATTTATTGCACTTGAAAACAAAATCCCTCCACCGTGCCCCTACTGTGTCATAGGTCACAGCATCACCATGGGGTGGTAGGGACACTGAGCTGCTGTCACCCTCTTCCTGGTTCAGCCTCAGTGTCCCCTATGTCTCCTGATGCATCATGAGGGTGAATTACATCCAGTGGGTGTTAGATCACTGGGTACCCACCTTTTTGGTGGGCACTTCACGTTATCATAGCTCAGTGAATCCTCACATGTGAAGGTGGTAATATCACCCCATGTTGCATATTTAAAAAGTAAACCTCAAAGAACATTTTGCCTCCACAGTGTGTTAATTTCAGATAAGGAATATATTGACTCTGGGAGCTCCCATTACTGGGCTCCAAACTTTTGCATTAAGAATAGCTCTACCTAGTCACAAAGAGGTGTAACCCTTTGAAACA
Source organism: Callorhinus ursinus (assembly GCF_003265705.2). NCBI lineage: Eukaryota > Metazoa > Chordata > Mammalia > Carnivora > Otariidae > Callorhinus > Callorhinus ursinus. Next base: position 36,510,579 of record NW_027397075.1, read on the forward strand.
AAATTGATGAATAACTTAGAAAGGGCTCGATCTCACTTATGTCAAGCAAAACCAGAGTATACACAGGGGCAAAGAAAAATTTTCCCTTCCTCCTCCAGATAGGGGCCATATCTTCTTTGCCACGATGTCCACAGTGCCCAGATCAGGGAGAAAATCAAGATAGTTCTATGAGGGCAGTTTATAGGGTGACTTTGGGTTCTTTTATTATAGATTCTGGACTGGAAGTTTCCTCAAAGTCACTCTGGGCCAGGACCCCTGCTTCCAAGCAAGTTCACATCCAAAGTAAGCAACAACAGATCTGGGCTACCTCCCTAAGGCCTGAACAGCAATACAGATGGACAATAAGAACAACAAAAAGGGTCCAAAGTAAAATAAACACGATCCACATTGCCTTCCTGCCTTCTTTTTCTAGCCTTTTCTTTTCCTTTTTGTTAAAAAATGGGGATTTGTTGGTGGGAGAATTCCTGGATGTTCCCATAGCAGATGGCAATGTTCTCTTATTCTCGTGTTGTTGGAACCAGAGAAAAGGGGCGACAGAAAAGGGAGTGAGCGAATCAGATTTAGACAAAGCACGGCTGGCCAACCGGCTACCCTCTATTTCTAATGAGCTTTGCAAACTGCAGCATTTGTGGGCGCCTGCGTGGCTCAGTTGGTTAGGCGACTGCCTTCGGCTCGGGTCATGATCCTGGAGTCCCAGGATTGAGTCCTGCATCGAGCTCCCTGCTCAGCAGGGAGTCTGCTTCTCCCTCTGCCCCTGCCCCCTCTTGCGCTCTCTCTCTCTCAAATGAATAAAATAAAATCTTTTAAAAAAAGAAAGAAAACTGAAGCATTTGCAAGAATTATTTAACATTATCAATGTACTTTCATTAAAATCAAAGAGTAGACCAGTTAAGAGATGTCATCTTCATCCATTCTTTCAACGTATGCGTGGTCAGTGCTGAGCATGTCAGGCTATGGGCTCGTTGATTGTTCCGCAGAGATGAATGAAACAGTCCTTGCTGTCAGCTAGCTCGTAATCAAGACAACCAAGCCGCAATGACCATGTGGTTTGATCAGTGCTGGGACATTGGCCTGCCCAGGATGATAGGGAAGCCTTGGAAGGCAGTCACAAAGGAAAGTCAGACCAGGAAACACCAGAGCCATGTCCATAAAGAGGGGTAGGATTTAGGCACAGGCAAAGAAACAAAGAAAGTAATTTGAGGCAAGAGTCAAAGTCAGGAGTAAAAGACTCCAGCTCTCACGGTTGGGTATTAATTTGAAAGCGGTGGGGAACGATCGTTGCATTTTCAACCAGGAACAAAAATACCATAGAGGCATTTTGGGAAGAGAATTTATTTTTTTTAAAAAGATTTTATTTCTTTGAGAGAGAGAGTGAGAGAGCACAAGCAGGGGAAGCAGCAGAGGCAGAGGGAGAAGCAGGCTCCCCCCTGAGCAGGGAGCCCAATGCGGGACTCGATCCCAGGACCCTGGGATCATGACCTGAGCCAAAGGCAAATGCTTAACTGACTGAGCCACCCAGGTGCCCCTTGGGAAGATAATTTAAGCAGCAATGTGGTACACAGACTTGGGGAAGAGTCAGGAAACAGGACCGGAGACAGGGAGACTAGTTAGGAAGGTATGGAAAGAAGCCAAGTATGAAAATACACAGGGCCCAACCAAGGAGCACCAGTGAGCGTGAAGAGGAGACTGACTGGTCAACTGGGTCTGAAGAAGGAGTAGAGTAGGAGACACTGTAAAGAACCCCTAGGCTTCGAGCTTGACTTACCAAGTAGATGCCAATGTCCTTAACTAACAGACAATGGTAGGTAAAGGGCCCATTTGGGGGAGGAAAATGATACGGACAATTTGGGTTATGTTGAATTTGAGATGTCCAACTGGCAGTTGGAGCCCTGTTCAGAGCTCAGGAATAAGCTCAAGGCTGGAGATATGAATCAGCACATGGGTTATCACCAAAGCTGTAGGTTTGAGTTCTACTGTATCAGTGGCTTGCAGATGGTTTTTCTATAACCCACAGGAGAAATACATTTTATGTCATTGTCCTGTGTACATGTACACACACATAAAAATTCACTAAACAATAGTTACCATTACTAAGTGTGATGGACTCTAATAATTTTCCTTTTTATTCCTTTTCTTTTTTAAATGCAGGTCAGACACATACTAACAGATTACAAACTTTAGTTTTGCATTGCTCTGGACTGTAAGCTTCTTGTGGCAGGGACCACATGTTAAACAATTTAGATTCCCCATAGCATCCATTATAGTGCCTTTCACATAATGAATTTTTGTGGGAAGGAGGAACGGCAGGAGAGAGGGAGGAAGGCTTTCTGATAATCAATATGCTCCAAGACTACAACAACATCTTGTCTCCTCCAAGTCCCTGGAACTTTTATACATAGTTTCTATTTTTTGACACATTTCCAAGAGGAATTAAGCATGAATCATAACGCCTGGGGTGAGACTGGATGCTTTGCTTTTTTCTCCCCACTGCACCCCCAGTACCAAGTCCCTAAACAACACCAAGTATTCTAGGCATAGTCTCCCCGCATCCCAGAGAGCGCATGCACATGCGTGCAGAGGGAAAGGGAGAGAGAAAAACTTAAGCAGGCTTCATGCCCAGCACTGAGCCTGCCACAGGGCTTGATCTCAGGACCCCAAGATCCCGACCTGAGCTAAAAACCAAGGGTCAGACGCTTAACCGACTGAGCCAACCAGGTGCCCCCCAGGCATAGTCCTTTCATTGGGCCTGGACTACCCAAGCAATGAGCTTCCATGTCATGGCTGCAGCTCTTTCTACACAAAGATTGCCATGCTCTGTACCGCATGACCCCAGCCACAGCTGCCTGGACCAGAGGAAGACACAGCAGTAGCCGGACATGCCCAGAGAAGAGGAAGCTGCAGGCCTGAGGAAACTGAGGCTCTGAGCAAGCTGAAGACAAGAGGAAGAGGGGTTAGGATGGAGAAATTCGTTGGTAGGCACAGGAGCAGTTGAAGAAGCAGAGAGTGCTGAGAAACCATAAGAGCAGAGCATGAGCAAAGGGCACGGGGCCAACTTGTGCTCATAGGGACAAGATACTCAATGAAGCCTTGAGGAATCCTGCCCTAACTTCCACTTCGCTTGTTACAGTTCAGGCTCTGCGAGGACTGGCTCTTCATAGATTCCTCTTTCTCCGTGAAGTGTGGTTGTCAAATGAAATTTCTCTCTTCCTTACTTTCCCATGTGTTTTTAAAACTCTTACCTTGCAGAAAAGTTGTAAAAATAATATAGAGAACTCACATCCTCTTTACCCAGATCCATCCATTTGGAACATTTTGCCACATTTCCTTTGTCTGTAGTTTGTTGGCAACAATTGAGAGTAGGATGCATATATCATACCCCTTTGCCTCTTAATATTTCAGTGTGCATTGCCTTAGGACAAGGGTATTTTCCTACATAACCGCATTATGGGTATCAAATTCAGGAAATTTTACATTGATGTAATACTTTAGTTCAATCTAAAGTCCATGCCTATGTCTATACCAATGCTTATAGCAGCGTATTCACAGCAGCCAAAAGGTAGAAACAACACAAATGTCCATCAGTAGACAAATGGATGAACAAACTGTGGTGTACGCCTAGAATGGAAAATTATTCAGCCTTAGAAAGGAATGTGATTCAGATTTATGCTATAACACGGATGAACCTTGAGGGCATGTTAAATAAAATAAGCCAGGCACAAAAGGACAAATTCTGGGTGGCTCAGTCGGTGAAGCATCTGCCTTCGGCTCAGGTCATGATCCTGGGGTCCTGGGATCGAGCCCCGCATTGGGCTCCCTGCTCAGCGGGAAGTCTGCTTCTCCCTCTCCCTCTACTGCTCCTCCCCCTGCTCGTGCTCTCTCTCTCGCTCGCCCACTCTCTCAAATAAACTTTAAAAAATAAGCTTAAAAAAAAGGACAAATACTCTGCGACTCCACGTACATGAGTTCTGTTAAGGAGTCAAAAGCACAGAGACAGGAAGTAGAACATTGGTTACCAGAGGCTGGCGGGAGCTATTGGGAGCTATTGTTTATTGGACACAGAAATTCTGTTTGAAAAGACAAAAATGTTCTGGAAATGGATGGTGATGGTTGTACAACATTGTGTGTGTACCTAATGCCACTGAACTGTACACCTACAAATAGTTAAAATGGTACATGTCGTGTTGTGTATATTTTATGATGATTTTTTTAAAAGCCCATGGTTCAAATTCTGTGCATTGTCCCAATAATGTCTTTTATATCATTTCCCCCTCTGGGCCAGGATCCAGTCCAGGATCACGCATTTCGCATATTGCATTTAGTGATCATGTCTCCTCATGAGGGTGACCGCTTTTCATTCCTGCTCGCCTTACTTTCTGGTTTCAGCACTGACAGTCCCCGAGTCCCAGGAAACCACTCGGGCCTCTCCTCCTTAGTCTCCTTTGCTCGGCAACCGTTCCTCAGCCTTTCTTCATCGTTGCCGTTTTTAAAGAAATCAGTCCAGTTACGTCCTAGAATGTGTCTCAGTTTGATTTTGCTTGACTTTTTCCCAGGTTACATGTTTCTAGCTGGAATATTCTGTTAGTAATGTTGCGCGCTTTGGGCATATGGCAACGGGAGGCATGTTTGCCCTGCACTGGTTCGTTAATTCTGGTCGTGGTCAAAGTGTGGTCCAGTTTCACAATCATGTACCCACTACTTTTCCCCCATATACACTTAAAATATTAAAGTATAGAAGTGCTCCTTGAAACCTGGAAGAGCCTGAGCAGAAGCTAAACATTTTATAGGAAAGATCAGATGGCATCTTTGCACTTGACAAAAGCAAGCATTTCGGGATCACCTTTCTATTGTCAGGCAGAGCACAATAAGCCACTTTGTTTATCACCCCCTCCCTCCTTGGCCACTTTAGGTTTTTGAAGAGAAATAATTTTTTAAATGCAAATATTTCTGGACGACTCCTTCCTTTTAAAAAATCATCACATTGCTTTTGAAGAGAGCATGTCTTTCTATTTGAATTCTGTACTTTGGCACTCGTCCTCAACGTGAAGACTCCTGTGTTGGGAAAGACACACTATTTCTGTGTAGCAGAGATCTTTACCCTTCTTTATCGACTGCCCTGCCTGCCATCAGAGTTTGTTGTAGATTTCGTTAATGATTAGTTCCAATGACCAAAACTTCTTTATTAATTACCCAATCAGGCAACCAGTGAACTCTCCAAAGTCACTAGCAATCATGGGAGGCAGAGCTTTGGGGAAAGAGGTAGATGAGCAAAGGTCTCTGAGCTATTTGAAGGACACAGAAGCCTTCGGATGCTGGGAGCACTGTGACCTTGAATCTAACCACAGCCTTTATCATGGTCTAAACATGCCACAGGGTCTCTTTATTTATTATGTTTTCTGCCTCTCTGTGCTAGAATGAAGAAATCCCCATAAGGCCGAGGATCTTTTTTTTTTTTTTAAATAACTGTCTTAATTTGTTTTTTTTTTTAAAGATTTTATTTATTTATTTGAGAGAGAGAGAACGAGAGACAGAAAGCACGAGAGGGAAGAGGGTCAGAGGGAGAAGCAGACTCCCCGCCGAGCAGGAAGCCCGATGTGGGACTCGATCCCGGGACTCCAGGATCATGACCTGAGCCGAAGGCAGTCGCTTAACCAACTGAGCCACCCAGGCGCCCGGCCGAGGATCATTTTTTGTTGTTGGTATTCATTGACGGTGCTGCCTGCCCCACAATGTGGAATTAAGTTAAAATTTATTGAATGAATGAATGAATCTGTTTGTAAATATAATTAATGTCTTTAATGCCACTGATTTGTACACCTAAACATGGCTAAAATGGTGTCATGTTATATGTATTTTGCCACTCAAAAAAAGTAAAAAAAAAAAAAAAAAGTCATGGATAATGCTGGATTGCTGCTGTATTTGGAATAATTTCACTAGATCCACTCTCCTAAGGAAGCAGCCCAGACCAGGTCCTCATCCCAAGAACCAATGGAGGAATCAGTCAGTTTCAAAGCCCCTTGACTCAAGTTGTTTTTTTTTTTTAAAGATTTTATTTATTTATTTGAGAGAGAGAGAATGAGAGATAGAAAGCACGAGAGGGAAGAGGGTCAGAGGGAGAAGCAGACTTCCTGCCGAGCAGGGAGCCCGATGTGGGACTCGATCCCGGGACTCCAGGATCATGACCTGAGCCGAAGGCAGTCGCTCAACCAACCGAGCCACCCAGGCGCCCCCTTGACACAAGTTTTAAGTGTTTAGTTCTTCTGAGGGGCTGGGAGAGAGAAAGAATAACAGCTCCTTTCAGTTTATCAAGTTTCCCACCATGCATCTTCCCTCCCGGCGCCTCACTCTCTCCACCAGCGATTGCCTTCTACACTTCTCACAGGGAAAGACAGGAAAAAATATTAACGTGCATTTTTCTGCCAGTATTCCTGGTCACCCATCTTCAGCTGAGTACCTAGGTGCTGTGGCAAGAGGGAAGTTAAGATAGTGCCCCCCTTGGATAGCATTACATTGTCTTCTGTTCTCCGATCCCCCTCCCCCAGCGGGGAAGAGTTCATGTTGGCCCGCGATGAAATCTAAAAAGCACAGGATGGAGAAGTACAGCTCAGGGATGTTCTGTGAGATAGAAGGAACAAGGGAAGATGGAGCCACATTAATCATCTGCACTGGGGAATTTCCTGTACTAGTGTTCACAAAATGCTTTACGCTCTGCAGATAAATGTACAGGCTCCGCAAAGCAGAACATGCAAATGGCCCCTGGTAAAATCAATTATGGATCAAAGCTATTTTTCTTTGCCCTTCAGACTATCTAGTTTGCTTTTTAAATAGCTGAACCCTTTCATACAAGTCATGACTATGACACAGATTTCAATACACAATGCCCTTTACCAACAGATCCTGACTTGGAAAAGCCGCCGCCCCAACATTGACTCTTCTCTGATGTTTGGAAGGAAAAGAGAGACTTGAAAGGGCTGTTGATTAAAACAAGGCTCCAAAAATATGCTGCTAGGAATATGTTGGGTGCTCAATTTAAAAACGATTCCTTTGAATTTCACACCTAAGTCAATGAGCTAGTGGAAATTGAGGAAATAATAGCGAATGGGATTCAGAAAAGGCAGCAGTGATGTCTGCCATCATTCACAAATCTTCTGCCTCCTGTGCAAATGTAGATTCAAATGATGATGCCACTAACAGATATCGGACACCTACTTTGTACTATTTTCAGTGTTTTTACACATTTTATCTCATTTGAGTTACAGTCATATATATGTCTATCTACATAGAAGAGGGCTTCTCCCTCTTCCTCCGCCTGCCGCTCCCCCTGCTTGTGCTCTCTCTCTCTCTCTTTCTCTCTGTCAAATAAATAAATAAAATCTTAAAAAAAAGAAAAAGAAAAGAAAATCACTCAACTCTTCTTGAGGTAAATGATTTGGTTCTCAGCTAAGCAGTTTTCTCTCTCCACTCATTCTTTCTTTTCTGTTCTTCTTTGATTTATAGGTACAAGAAGCCACTCTTACTTTATTGCAATACTACTGCTTCTAAGACTCAGGCACGTTTTTCGGTATTCTAACAAATAGAAAATGTGTGCTTTTGTTGAAAGGCTGTACAGTTAATTATATCAAACTCTAAGCCAATATTTTTGATAACTGTATTTTAGTATAACTATAAATTCTAGTTAGAATGTCACTACTGTATTTAGTTTAATTGTATGTTTTGTTTCTGAGTTGCTATACAAATGCTGGGTTTGAGCTAAAACTGTTTTGGAAGTGGGCAGAAAGTTGGCAAAAGGAAGTCAGGATGAGACCTACTGATGGGATCAGGCACTTAGAAGAATGGAATATTCAACTCACCCCCTCACTCCTAACAAGCTCAAGGCAACTTTTCCAACTTTCATTCTTGGTAAAAAGTGTCACTGAGCACAATGACATTATGTAAATTATTCCAGAACGTAATAACCTTGATCAATGTTAGCAGTATATCATTGATAATTTTCATTCCAGGCAAAACAATTCTGTAAAGAACACTTAGAATAAGGGTAACATTTTTAAAAGCATCATACTAGGGGTGCCTGGGTGGCTTAGTCGGTTAAGCCTCTGACTCTTGGTTTCGGCTCAGGTCATGGTCTCAGGGTCATGAGATTGAGCCCCACTTCAGGCTCCCTGCTCAGTGAGGAGTCTGCTCAAGATTCTCTCTCCCTCCCTTCCCTGACCCCACCCTCCCCACACTCTTTCTCTCTCTCTCTCTCTCTCAAATAAATAAATAAAATCTTTAACAGCAAAAAATAAATAAAAATAAAAAAGCATCATACTAAATAACACACATAGGTCATTGCTATATGGTTTACTCAATAATACAATCCCACTTAAGAATGTGCATATACTTCCTTATGTGTAGGGACTTCTATTTTGTTGCAGTTCCTAACCCAGGGACCACAATAAATAGCTGTTATTAGAAGTTATTGACCAGTGCTTCTGAAGGTATAGATGAATAGGTAAATTTTAGGAGAAGTTGGATGATCCTGTGTATGTGGGCTGTAAGAAATGTAAATTTATCAGAGAATGTGGGATTGGAGCATGAAAATCTGAATTTCAAGAATTCATTCTAACACATATTAATTGTATGATCTTATGGAAGTTCATTTTCAGTTTGGAAAAACAGGGATAAAAATATTGTCTTCTAGCAGTGTTATGGTGTTTTGAGAATAAGTGATAAGGAAACACATTCTCTAAAGCTAAAAGACCATAGATACATTAGTTATAATAAGTGCTTTAAGCAAGATTCCAACTTTAGTTTCCATTTAAAGTTTTTTGTTTAAAAATCAGTTTCCAAATGCTCATTTTAAAAATCAGAAAAACAGATTATGAGGAAAAAAAGGAAAATCATCCATAGTCCCATTGTCCTCCTTCACCCTTAAGTCCTTGCTCAAATATCACATTCTCAGTGAGGCCTTTCAAGACATCGCATAAAAAATTGCTGCAAATTGTTGTACCTTCACCCTCACACAGAAACACAGGGCACTCCATATATAGCATTTTGGGACGTGTGATCTATTTAATTAATTTATTTATGTCTTGTCTCTATCCCTCCAGAGGAATCTGAGTTCCACAAACACAAGCTTCCATTCGGCTCAATGTTGATCTCTAGTCCCTGTCCATTGTCAGCATTTAATAAATATTTGTTGAATAAATCAGTGAATCCAGGCACAAGTACTAGTAACACCTAGATGTTTCTCTTCTGCTGGTTTAAAATTTCTAATATAGTGAGTTTTGTGATTTTTAACATAAAGAAAAACGGAGTAACATTTCTTAAATGTCAGGCACTGTGTTAAGGATTTTGTATACTTTTTTTTTTCATTTGATCTATCCACAACCCTGAGAGATATTTTCCCTGGTTTATGGATGAGAAAACCAAAGTCTCAAAGTGTGAAGCAATGTGCCCAACGTCTGGCTTCTAGGAAACTGAATCTGACTTCAAATCAAAGAGTGATTCTAAAGTTTCTGTGACTTCACTGCATCATTGTGCTTTATAGTTATATTCTTGTTTCCTATTTATTCATATCTATCTTTCTTCACTTAACTTTATATCTGAAGTATTTCCTCATGTTATCATGTTTCGTTTCCTATTTTTATGGCTAAAGCTAGCTGTGTAAATGAGGATCACAGGAGACAGCAGTGGCATGCATTGACTGAAGATCATAAGTATTTATCATGCAAGTGCTTAGTTATGAACTTCCCTAAAAAGTCATATTTAAGCTAATCTCTGCCCTTTTGTCCAGAAGCCCCTCCCCACCCCTGTCTACCTACTCAAATTTGTATATGTTGGACTTCTCGGACTCAACCTAGCTGCTCAAGCATGTTGTTGTTTAGCGGGGGTTATTTGTGCGAGAACACTGCATCGGCTCACAGATCTGAAGGTGAGCCTCAGAAAGGATGTGTCAGCTGGACCCTGGCCATCGGGGCTCTCTTGCCTTCCTCTGCCTTTGCATCTCTGCCTGTTGGCATCATCTCTCAGACCAGCTTCCACTGTGGGCGAAGACATAGCTGCCTTGGGTGCAAATCCTTGCAGCTGACTAATAGAAAAAGGGATATCTTTTTCCAGCTCAGGTTTTAAAAATATTGGTAAAAAGACATTGATTGACGTGGTTGGCACCTCATGCCTACCCAGGGACAGTGTGCTCGGAGGAAGGGCCAACAGTGCCTGAGTCAGTGTGGGCCTTGTTACTTTCCTCTGAAGCGCTTCGTGATTAGTAGCCCCACATGGTTGGAAGGAGCATTCCCCCAGCAAATATCTGTTCTGGACAGACAAAACATTGAATGAGTCACTACAGGATCAGATCAAACACTGCTTTTTCCCTTACCCACTTCAGGCCACATTCATTCATTACGGGAAAAGATTCATGGAGCACCCATCATGTGGTAGGCACTGCAGGATCTGGGGATAGCCAGCTCTGCATTCAATCAGTCACCAAATGTTTATTCAGAGGCTCCTTTGCCAGGCAGTGTGCTAAGGTGCTGGGGATGCAGCAGTGAGGAAGACAGTGAGCTCTCTGCATCTCCCAACTTATATCCCACGGGCACAACACTCAGTAAGCAGATAAATGAAACAACCCTCGGTTGTGAGAAAAAATGGACATGGTGCCATAACAGGACAATGAGGGTAAGCATGGGGAAAGGGGTGGGCTTAGGATGATGAAGGTTGGCCCCTCTGCAGAGCTGATCATTGAAAAAATTCCCAACACACTGTGTCCTCCTGCTGAATCCCTCACATGCCTTAGCGTAGACACTGAGCACATGAAGATTTGCTAAGTTGGAAGGGAAACTAGGAAAATGAGTATCTAGCTTACTGTAAAAATAGAGGAAATTTTTTGAAAATTAAGACCTGTGGGTTAAAAGAGGTCATACTCCCATACGAGTTTTGGAAAAAACACATCATTTAGCAGTCATTAAGAAAAAATGTGTTGACCATAGGAACTGCAAAGTTCACAAGGCTTCAATACACATTTCAAAACAAGCCTAAGAAATAACAATCAAATGTGTCATTGCTATACAACTCATTCAAAAACAAACCCACAACAAAAGGAAAAAAATAAGGCTGTTTTGCAGGCCACATACCTAAGCACCAAAGAACTTAAAGGTTTCTCTGAAAATCTGATAGGCATGTTTCCTTCTTTGCAAAAATCTTTTCCCCTGAATAGATTTGTTTCTATGAGTAACAAATATATAAAGAGAATAAAAATTTTTATTATTTCAAGATTGCTCTGTACACATGCGTGATATTTAACCATGTAGTGTCATGAACATGCTTTCTCTCTACACACACACACATAAACATGTCTATATACATAAAGGCAGGGCTGTGTGGAAAGGGGATGGACTTAGTCAGATAGAACTAGGTCCCAGGACGCCTGGGTGGCTCAGTCAGTTGAGCTTCGCGATTTTGGTTCAGGTCATGACCTCAGGGTCATGAGATGGAGCCCCGCATCAGGCTCCGCGTTCAGTGCAGAGTCTTCTTGTCTCTCTCTGTCCCCCCAGTTGCTCTCTCTCTCTCTCTCAAATAAAAAAATAAATAAAATCTTAAAAAAAAAAAAAACCTAGGTCCCAATTCTGATTCTATTATTTATTAGCTCTATGATTTTGAGTAAGTTACTTAACCTTTCATGATCCCATTTTTTATCTGTGAAATGGAGATAATACTAACAACTTCATGGGGTTGTTGTGGAATTTTCATAAATAAGATGTGCGTTGAGTGCTAAGCAGTATGTGGAATAGAGCAGACACTCAAGAAATGGGATTTATTGTTATTTTTAGGAGTCAATATATTATTAGACTGGGACAAGACAAAATCTCATTTTGACTACTCTTTTATTCTATGAAAGAGCAAATTTAGTGTATTTTATTTGTTAGCTAATGAGTCTGATCACACTTGAAATATTAGTTGAACGATACTTACTATTTCATTAATAGATGAGGAACAGATCTATCTATGAAATAATTTAAGAAGGTTAGCAGTGTTTTTCTGTTCTTTCTTCTATAGACCAGAACAGATGAGGGATATATTTTAATTATTCATGTGTAAATGGAAGACCCAACTAATGTTCAATCAAACCAGCCCTTTTAGAGGTCAGAGGAACCTTGAGCATCCCTGTGAATGCTGTTGCCTTCCCTGTATGTCCAGCTCACTTCCACATCTGTGGTCTGGGTCAATGTGCTCTTTGACTAGACTGATCTTCACCTCCACTCATCTAAATTCCACTTTTCCTCTTTACCTCATTACTCACTCCAGCTGCTATCATTGCTCTGGTTTTAAGGAAGGGGGGCTTCACAGTTCTTTGGTTCCATCAACAAACAACATTTCCTTTTGAATGCTTGAATTCTTATCACTCTTTTATAAGTACCTCCCCAAAACTCCTTTAAATCACTCTACTTAAACATGGAGCACTTGTTACTTACAGTTAGCTAATCCATGTCCCACCTAAAGCGGGAATCCTGCTTGAAGAGATGAGCAATAAGTTGCAACTAAAATCTCCTGACTGAGGGGCACCTGGGTGGCTCAGTCATTAAGCGTCTGCCTTCAGCTCAGATCATGATCTCAGGGTCCTGGGATCAAGCCCCGCATCGGGCTCCCTGCTCCACGGGAACCCTGCTTCTCCCTCTTCCACTCCCCCTGCTTGTGTTCCCTCTCTCGCTGTGTCTCTCTCTGTCAAATAAATAAATAAATCTTTTAAAAAAATAAAAATAAATAAATAAAACCTCCTGACTGATATATGTGAGATGGCTCTTTCCTAGGCTTGCCTTCCTTGGGACAAACTCCAGTTTCCCCATGAACCCTCTTACCAGGTTCCTAGGAAAAAACCCCACCATTCTGGACGGACACTGACCAGTGCAGGTCACAGAGGGCCTCTCGGGAACCTGGATTATTTTGTCTGAACCCAAGGCTGCATTAGGATTTCGAGCGTTCCAATTCCACTGACTGTCACCAATGACTCTCACCTGTCTTCCCAAACCATTTACCAAAATGTAACATAAACCTAAACACCCAAGACCCTGTAGGTGAAAAGAGAGAAATGTGTTTCAGAATATGCTTTCTAGGGACATCTGGGTGGCTCAGTCAGTTAAGCATCTGCCTTCGGCTCAGGTCATGATCCCAGGGTCCTGGGATGGAGTCCTGCACTGGGCTCCTTGCTCAGCAGGGAGTCTGCTTCTCCCTCTGCCTCTGCCACTCCCCCTGCTTGTCTCTCTGACAAACAAAGTCTTAAAACACACACACACACACACACACACACACAGAATATGCTTTCTAAGAAGGAAATCCTGCCATTTGCAACAACATGAATAGACCTGAGGGCATTATGCTAAGTGAAATAAGCCAGAGAAAAACAAGTAGGGCTTGGTATCACTTATATGCGGAATACAAATAAAAAGTCAAAACAACAACAGCAAAAAGAATATACTTTCTACTCATTCCTTCCCTACAGAAAGTCTCAATCCCTTCTGCTTCTGCTTCAGGTTTCAAAACAGAATCACCACCTTGTTTCTTTTCTTTCTTTTTTTTCCTAAGATTTTATTTGTGAGCAAGAGAGAGCACCCACATGCGTGGGAGAGCATGAGGGCGGTGGGGAGCAGCAGAGGGAGAGGGACAAGTAGACTCCCTGTGGAGCAGGGAATCCAACAGTCCAACGTGGGGCTGGCTCCCAGGACCCCAGGATCATGATCTGAGCCGAAGGCAGACATTTAACCAACTGAGCCACCCAGGTGCCCCACCACCTTATTTCCTAGTGCAATTTTGTCACATATATTTAACAAACTGTAGATTTTCAAATGCAATTGCTATAAGTAAATATGGTGTAAAAAAATTGCATTTTACCAAGCAGAGTGACCACAGTGTTTTGCAACCATGTTGAATGATCACTACCTGCAATGAGGTGGCAGCATCAGGGGGTCTCCCTGGGGAGGAAGGTAGCCTATGGGTCCCCAAGAGGCCCCTGAGATGACATTTTTTTGGTAGTTCACAAAGGTCAAGATTCTGAACCTCAGTTGGGAGGGTCCACAAACTAGACCTTCAGAATGTATGCCCAAAATGCACACTCAGTGAAATACTCACATGAGATGAACTTGTAAACCAGAATGCCAATGCATTAATTTTTAAATGGAGACTACCCTTTTGGCAAGATACAGGTGACCTGCATCTCGTTCAGATACCACACCCCGATTCCTATGGACAGATACCTGGAAAACTGGATTAGTCATCAAGACAACTGCTGGAATTAAGAGAAGTAGATTGTCTTTCACAAAGGCTATGATGAGACCCTGATCAAGTATATCCTTGCACCCTTGGTCAAACATCATCCCATGGATGGGGATTATACCTACCTAGGGGCCAAAGAATTGTGGCATAGGTTCACATTGCCAAATTTTTCTTTGTAGGATGACAATAGCTAATACTTACATGTGGTGCTTATCATGTGGCCAATCACTATTCCAGACATCTTATCTATTAACTAATTTAATCTTTATAACAAATCTTTGAGATTTTTGTTATTAGTAGCTCTATTTTATGGATGGTAACACTGAGCCACAAAAGGGGTGAATAACTTGCTAAAAGTCGCATCATGAATTAGGTGGTAAAGCTGGATTTTTAGGTTGCCTGGCTCCAGAATCCATGCTTTATTTTATTACTTTTTTAAGATTTTATTTATTTATTTGAGAGAGAGAGAACGGAGTGAGAGAGAACATGAGTGGGGGGGTGGGGGCCCAGGTAGAGCAGAGGGAGAGGGAGAAGCAGACTCCTCACTGAGCAGGGAGCCCAATGTGGGGCTTGATCCCAGGACCCTGAGATCATGACCTGAGCCAAGGGCAGATGCCTACCAACTGAGCCACCCAGGCGCCCCCAGAGTCCATGCTTTAAATTGTTATGCTATGCTGCCTCTCGAACACTGGGTCTATGCTGCATATGAATTTCTATTGCTATATCTAGCCTGCTACATTGATTATTTCATATCCTATTTAACCCCCTCCTCTATACATCTGACTCCTTATAATAGCTGAAAATGTCTCTGAAATCTTTTTCTTCAAAAGTGTATATATGTGTACATATACATATATATGTATTTTTAAAGAAAAATAGTATATCTACATAGGTGTGTGTATAAAATCTTTACTGTTGCCTCCATATATCCCCAAAAATATGAGCAAAACCATGCTCTGGTGGACTGCCAGCCAGGACAAGAACTCTCTTATATTGAGTTCAACAGCCTGATAATAGCTGTTAAAATAGGATTCAGCCTATACTTGATCCTTCTCCAAAAAAGGAGATACTTAGTTTCTGGGAAATGTTTAGTAGTTACAGCAAGAAATATTAGACATGAAGGAGGAATGTGCTTCGGGCTCATGTTAAAAAGTGCTGCTCCTAACCAAGCTTTGGGCAACTCACCCGGGGCCACATGGGCTGGCTCTCCCCAGTAGGTCCTGGGCAGGGTTGGACTATCTTCCACTGATCAGATCCTTGTTTCACAGAGATTGTTTTAAAACTGCTATAATTTTGAGGAAGATTCCCTTGTTATTTTATTGTCAAAAATCTAACTTTAAGAAACGATAAATTAAAAATTCACACGATTCCGAAGCTTAAATGTGCAAAAGGTTATATGGTGCAAAGTTTCTCCTATGCCTTAAACCCCCAACAGCTTGTTCCCCTCCCGGGAGGTAATTATCGGTTCTTTATTTATCCTCCCAGAGATATTCTATTATTCTTTTCTTTCCTGTCATATCTTTTCCCTGGAGGTATGTATTTGAGACTTTTTATGTTGTTTTGCGTTGCTTTCCTCTCTTTGTTTCCTATTTCTTCTTAAAGTAGACAAGGTCAACCTCCCCTGTGGACTTGCTTTCAAATACCAACTTGCAGTTGGTTGGTACTGGTTTTATCCCCTTTCCAAGTGTGGTGTCTAGCTCTAGCTAGGAAGAAGTTGGCATGTGACAGCTGGTGGTCCCAGTCACCTTCTGATGAATGATGGATGGGACCAGGAGGAGCAACCGTTCCCTAATATCATGAATTGCAAGATTTTTGTGAGCTCAAAATTCTAAGAACTGACAGTTGCCTCCAACTGTTACCAGCTGTTAATTTGGCCGAGGCGGTGGGGATCTGACTCTCCTTCAGCAAACAATCTGGGACAGCGGCTGGCTCACTATATATCTTCCTTTACAGCCTCTGTGACCCTCATTTCTGAATTTCTTAGGTCTAAAAATAATATCCTAAGGCCATTCCAGAGTCCCCACATCCATCACTAGCTGTGTGACTTTGTAGAAATAAGCTGCCCTTGGTCCTTAGTTTCCCATCTGTACCATGGAGGGACTGGATAAAATGATCTCTTTGCTTCCAACCCCATAATTTCTGTAAGAATGGAGTCACTTAGGGGCACCTGGGTGGCTCAGTCTGTTAAGCATCTGCCTTCAGCTCCGGTCATGATCCCAGGGTCCTGGGATCAAGCCCCAAATCAGGCTCCCTGCTCAGTGGGGAGCCCGCTTCTCCCTCTCCCTCTGCCTGCCACTCCCCCTGCTTGAGCTCTCTCTCTCTCTGTCAAATAAATAAAAATCTTAAAAAAAAAAAAAAAGAATGGAGTCATTTGTAAAATGGTGAATGCCATCCCAGTCCTTTTCCCTTCTCCCCAAAGCACCTGGAACTTGAGGGAGTGAAGAATCCAAGCATGGTCTTAAGCCAATATGTGTCCCTGCGTTTCTAGTCCAGCTGCTAAGGGGATTCTGCTCTTTGCTACCTTGGTGCTGGAGGGTTTAAGAGCTGCTTGTCTCACGGATGCCAAAAAGTTCTTTCCTAATCCCACATACTGGCATGCATTTTTAAAAAATCAATTAAAGTTATTATGAAAACAGCATTAATTTTTTTAAGTATAGAAAGGTAGTGGTAAAAGGGTAATCCCCTCTTTTTAAACCACACGTGTATGTAACTAGTCAACATATAGCCAGTTAATAATTCTCACCCAGTATGAATGCTATTTTGCATCTTAGTCATCAGAGCGGCAGCTTTGAGATGTGCGTGATGGAGACGCATCTCTCTGGGAAAGGCCAACTTGGCTGCTTGTGACAAAGCTTTGCAAGTGTCAGTACATGGGGCTATCACCCTTCTGTGTTATAAAACTCAGTTTTGTCAGGGCCCTCTGAGGTGTCAGTTTCTCAGGACCCAGCCACACAAATCAAACTCCCAAGACACTGGTATTCTAACCAGATAGAGAATATATCAATCCATAATGGGAAATGTACTTTCTCCAGAACCAGAACACTCAGGTCTGCTGTGTAGGCAACACCCCGCCCCACACCCCGAGTCAAGGTGCCTGGGGAAAAACTTTTCATCAGAAGATTTGAGGAGCGGGTGCCTGGGTGGCTCAGTTGGTTAAGCGACTGCCTTCGGCTCAGGTCATGGTCTTGGAGTCCCGGGATCGAGTCCCGCATCGGGCTCCCTGCTCAGCAGGGAGTCTGCTTCTCCCTCTGACCCTCTTCCCTCTCGTGCTCTCTATCTCTCATTCTCTCTCTCTCAAATAAATAAATAAAATCTTAAAAAAAAAAAAAAAAAGAAGATTTGAGGAGCATGGAGTCAGTGAAAGATAGCGTACGCGAGCCCTGAATGAGATGGACGATTCCTACTCCGCAGGAGAGATTCCAGAAATGCCAGAGTCTCACATTCGGTTCATTTCTTCATTCAGCAAAGCTTTATCAAGCCCATCAGCAAATTTACTAGGACTATGAAAGCTGACATTTCACCGCCCCTCACTTGCAGGGGCACCTCTCAAGACCCACTCAACACATTCATATGTTTTTGTAAAATTTGCCAAAGTAGGTATTTTAAATGCAAGCAATTAAGACTTCCATCTCTTTGCAGTCCTACTTCTCAGGCACGCTTCTTGGGGAGAGTGGCTTTGGAGCAGTCACAGGCTTTTTTAGGAATAACATCGGAATAACATCTGGGAACGCTTCAGCAGCCCAGTGAGCCGGCTTGCCCAGCAGTGAGACGTGAAGGTGCCAAGCCAGGAGTCACGTTACAGTTAGGAACCTGGCCTCTTGCATCGAAAGTGTGTGGAGAGTGGAGGAGAAAGGAGGTTTCAAACATGCCATCAGAAGCTGTTCCATGGAAAATTCTTCCAGTCCTCACGCATGTGAAATTGGAAGTAGAAAATTTAGTCATCACTAATACCTATTCAAAATGAAAGTTTTCCCCATCAGGAATAGACGGAATTATGCAGTACATACAGTTATAAACGTCATACTTTTTTTTTTCTTGACAGAAATGGGGCAAAATAGAACCTGTTGGAATCTATGTATTTGTAAGGTAGTGTTATAAACTCTAAATACATCTGCATGGGAAGTTGAGGGGTTTTTTTTTTAACTTTTGTTTTTTGTTTTTGGTGGGTTTTTTTGAGAGAGAGAAAGTGTGCGCGTGCGGAGGGGGAGGGGCAGAGGGAGAGGGAAGAGAATCTCAAGCGGGATCTGCACTAAGCCCAACAGGGGGCTCAGTCTCACGACCCTGACATCCTGACCTGAGCCGAAATCAAGAGTTAAATGCTTAACCAACTGAGGCACCCAGGCGCCCTGAAAGTTGAGTATTTTACGCATCCCTATTGTTAATATGAAAAAAAAATTTTTAATCAAACAAGCTAGAAGACCGAATTATCCTTCTATTCTCCCTATATGAAATGATAATACAAAATTATTGTCACATAGCGATTTTCCAGATTTTCAAAGTGCAGTAAAAATAGCATTATAGAAGTATTTTTTTAAAAAAAGATTTTATTTACTTCAGAGAGAGAGAGAAAGAGAGAAAACGAGTGGGGAGAGGGGCAGAGAGAGTGGGAGAAGCAGACTCCCTGCTGAGCGGGGAACCCCACATGCAACTGGATCCCAGGACCCCGGGGTCATGAGGTGAAGCTGAAGGCAGACGCTTAACGGACTGAGCCACCCAGGCGCCCCCTATAGAAGTATTTTGGGCAATTAATGAAGATGGCATGTTGTTTCTTTCTGGATTTTGTGAGTGGTATTTGTCATCTCTTAAAAATTCACCATGATGGGGGGTACTTGAATGGCTCAGTTGGTTGAGTTTCTGACTTCCGCTGGGGTCATAATCTCAGGGTCCTGGGATCCAGCCCTGCCTCAGGCTCTCCACTCCCTCCCTCAGCATTCTGCTTGTCCCTCTCCCTCTCCATCTGCCCCTCCCCCATTCGTGCTTGTGCACGCTCTCCCACTTTCAAATAAGTGGGTAAATAAAATCTTCAAAAAATAAAAAAAATTGAAAAATTTACCACAATGGAACCCTAAAAAAATGAAATAAAATTTTTCATTACAAAATGTACTTGTGGTGATTTTATTTTCTCATTCAAAATAAAAATTTGCTTTTGTACCTTTTTTTTTGTATGTATGCTGTTGTCTTTTTCTTTTTAAACATTTTTTTATTTAAATTCAATTAATTAACATATAATGTATTACTGGTTTCAGGGGTACAGTTCTGTGATTCATCAGTCTTATATAATACCCAGCGCTCATTACAACACATACCCTCCCCAATGTCCATCACCCAGTTACCCAACCCCCCATCCCCCTTTCCTCCAGCAACCTGCAGTTTGTTTCCTCAGATTAAGAGTCTCTTATGGTTTGTCTCCCTCTCTGGTTTCATCTCGTTTCATTTTTTCCTCTCTTCCCCCAGTGATCCTCTGCCTTGTTTTTTAAATTCCACATATCAGTGAGATCATATGATAATTATCTTTTTCTGATTGACTTATCTCTCTTAGCTGTTGTCTTCTTTTTCTTAAAGAAAGAGTTTCAGGCCCCACAAAACTTGGATCTGCTCCTGATTGAGCAACTGCCATCTGTGTAACTACATATTAGGATCTAGGAATGCAGAGATGAGCTAACAATCTTTGCCATCAACAAGCCTGTATTCTGGTTGAAGCAGACAAGCAGCCGTGTAAACCAGCAACATGGGACATTGTTGCAGTTTTTATAGGGAGTAGATAAGATCTTTACAGAGGAAGTGTGAATCTCAGTCCCCGCGCTCAGAAATGCAACAAGTATCGAGTTATTTTCTTTACAACAACTTAATCGTGACCCTGAGTCTCCACACTCCAGGTTGGCTGGAAATTTCAAGGCAGGTCCTTTTCTTACCAAAACTATCCAGATGTAGAGAGGCTTTCCGGGTACCTGGAAAATGGCAAAGTGTCTCTCAGCTCTTGCCCATCCAAGTCACCGCTGCCAGTCTTATGGACCCAGCCTGCGATCACTTAAAGGCTGGCGGCATTCTGCCTTCGCACACCTGGTCCTCAAGTCCAGAAATCTCTGTGAGGCTGGGACGCTGGTGCTGAGGTTCTGCCCCTGTAGATACAACGTGCAGCCAGACCCTGCTGATACTTCCCCGGGGACGGCTGTTAAGCAGTGAGGGTCCCCTGGCTTCCCTTTCCTGGTCCACTTTGCCCTCTCCCTTTTTCTCCAGGACATCTCACATATTCTTTTCAAGGGACTTGAGATTGTTACCCAACCCAGGAGGAGCCTTTGCCATCACACTATCGGCTAGATTTTTTGTCTGGTAAGAATCCCCAGGACAAGGAAGCATGAAAGGGCCTGCCAATCTGCTCAGATGGGGAGAAGTGAAACATATTGAGAATACAAATGAATATGAATTAAATATGGTGCCCAGGGAGGAGTGAAAGTACTATGGAGATCAAGTGTGGGAGAGGAGAGTGTAGAAGAAGGTGTACATGTCTGAGTGCCTGTGCAGGGGGTTGGATTTGACACGCTAACAAATTCTTGCTCTCCAGGTTCCTAGAGAAGCTAAGCAGATCTTTCCAAAGGCCTTCTTTTTGCAAACTCTACTCCAGTTGTTTAGTGTAGGCTTTGTTGGTGACAATGGCATTCCAATCATTCCTCCCTGAGGTCATCCTGATTCAACGTGAGGATTTTTTGAAACTTGACAAGAGTATTTACTAAATATTGAGCAGATTGAAAATAATATATAATATAATATAATATAATATAATATAATATAATATAATATAATATAATATATAGCTCTATAGATATAGGTCAAGTACTTAAACTTCAAGAACACAAATTAATCTCCTTCCCTTCCCCCTCAGTGTTAAGGACTATCTTGAATTTTATAAATAGCATTCCTTTGCTTTCCTTTATAGTTTTATCACATATGTTTGTTATCCTTAAACACTTTGTATTATTTGGTTTTGCATCTGTTTGATCTTTATATAAATGAAATCATAAAGTAGGTGTTCCTCTGTGACTTGCTCTTCGGCTCAGTGACTTGTGCAAGTCTCCTGGCACACAGGTGTAAGTCTCTCTAAGGAATTTATCCAGCAGTAGAATTGCTAGCTTAGGGCCTATGTGCCTCTTCATCTTTGATTAGATAATACTAATAGTTTTCCAAAATGATTGTACCAATTTATATGCTTACCAATGGTGTGTGAGTTTCTTCCTGTGCTCAATATACTTATCACACTTGTTACCATCAGATTTTTTGGTTTTAGCCAAACTGGTTCTACAGTGGTGTCCCATCATGATCTTAATTTGCATTGTCCTGATTACTAAAGAGAAGGAGCATCTTTTCATAAGTTTCTTCTTCTTTTTTTTAAAGATTTATTTATTTATTTTGAGAGACTGAGAATGAGAGAGAGAGAGAGAGCACATGAGAGGGGGGAGGGTCAGAGGGAGAAGCAGACTCCCCGCCAAGCAGGGAGCTCGATGCTGGACTCGATCCCAGGACTCCAGGATCATGACCTGAGCCGAAGGCAGTCGCTTAACCGACTGAGCCACCCAGGCGTCCTCATAAGTTTCTTCTGTGAAGTAAACGTTAGGACATGTTTTCCTCATTTTTCTATTGAGTGGTATGTTTCTTACTTGCTTTTTAGGAGTTATTTTATATCTGGTTATAAATTATCTGCCAGTTATATTTTTGCAAATATCTTCTCCAACTTCATGGCTTGTCTTTACTGACCAGTTTGGTGGTGGTATTTTTTTTTAATGCAGTTGATTATATTAATATTTTTCTTTGGGCTTTATGTTTTCTAAATCTTACTCAAGAAATCCTTCCCTACCCTGAGATGGTGAAGATATTATCCTGCATTTTTTTTTTAAGTTTTATAGTTTTGCCTTGTACTTTTATGTATTCAATCCACCTGGAACTGATTTCGGGGATATGGAATAAGATAAGGGTCCAAATTAATCATTTCCCCATGGGTAAACCATTGTCCCAGCACCACTTACTCATCCTTTCTCCTTGACCTGTGCTGACAGTGTGGACCTAATTCAACTTTTCACACCTGTTTGAGTCTGTTTATACGTTCTTTATTCTGTTTTATTGGTCACTTTGGCTATTAATACCTGAACTAATACCTGAACTAATACCACACACTTAATTACTACAGCTTTATAGTAAATCTCAATATCTTGTAAGGCAATTACCCCCAACTCACTCCCAACCTTGCTTTTCTTCAAGCTGTCCTTGGCCTCTTCTTTCCCATATGCATTTTTTTAAAGTTTTTATTATCTGTTTATTTTAAGTAGGCTCCATGCCCAACATGGGGCTCAAACTCACGACCCTGAGATCAAGAGTTGCATGCTCCACTAACTGAGCCAGCCAGGCATCCCTCCCATATGTATTTTTAAATCAGCTTATCAAACTGCAAAAAAGAAAAGAAGAACTATATTATAATATTGATTGAAATTGCATTGAACTTATGAAACAATCTGGGTAGAACTTACATGCTTATGAAATTGAGACTTCCAGAACCTAAAGTGGTATATTTTTCCATTTATATAGGTCATCTTTAATGACTTCAAGAAATTTAAAAATAATGTTTCATATTTGTCATGCATTTCTTTTGTTACATATTTCTATAAGCTTTATTTGTTATGCTATTATAAAAGGGAACTTTAAAAATTTCACATTTGGGGGGAAGCCTGGGTGGCTCAGTCAGTTAAGCATCTGCCTTGGGCTCAGGTCATGATGTCAGGGTCCCGGGATCGAGCCCGGTGTTGGGCTCCCTGCTCAGTGGGGAGGCAGCTTCCGTTCCTCCCTCTCCCTCGACCACTCTCCCTGCTTGTGCCCTCTCCCTCTCTCATTCTTTCTCTCTCAAATGAATAAATAAAATCTTTTAAAAATAAATAAAATTATTTTAAAAAGTCACATTTGTAAAAAGATTTATTTATTTATTTTAGGGAGAGAGTGCATACAAGTGGGGGGAGGGGCTGAGGGAGAGCAAGAGAGAATCTCAAGCAGACTCCCCGCTGAGTGTGGAGCCTGACACAGGGCTCGATCCCATGACCCTGAGATCATGACCTGAGCCAAAATCAAGAGTCAGCTGCTTAACCTACTGAGTTACCCAGGTGCCCCAAAATTTTACATTTTCTAACTATTCCTGGCATATAGGCAATACCATTTTTACCCATTAGCCTTGTTAAGCACTCTTATTAACTAATTAATTATTAATTTTATCTGTAGATTCCAATATTTACCAGTTACTTTCTAATCTTTGTAATTTTTTAAAGTTTATTTAAGCAATCTCTACACCCAACATGGGGCTCAAACTCACAACCCCAAGATCAAGAGTCACATGCTCCACCTACTAAGCCAGCCAGGTGCCCCTCTAATCTTTATAATTTAATTTTCTTTTTCTTTTTTTTTTTATCTTACTGTTCCCATCAGGATCTCCTATATGATGTATAATACTCTATAGATAGTTGTATAGGTAGATGTATAATAGAGTATAAATAGAAGTGATAGAGGCACCCCTGGTCTTGTCCTGGTCTTGTCCTGATCTTGAAAAGAATGTGTTCAGTGTTTTGCCATTAGATATGATGATTGCTGTAGGTTTTTGGTAAAAATTATAGCAGGTGTTTATTACTATGTAACACACCATTTGAAAACATAACAGCTTAAAACAAGTATTTTATTATTTGTCATGGTTCTGTGGGTTGGCTGTGGGGTTCAGTTGGGACAGCTTGCCTTTCCATTCTAGGTATTATCAAAAGGGCTGCCTGCAATTTGGATAAGATTCAAGATGGTGCAGTCCAGCTGAGATAGCTGGAATACAAGGGTCTCTTTTTTCCTTATGGTTTTACTTCTTCCAGGACCTCTCTCTTTGGCTGATCTATTCAGCAGAAGCTCCTGACTTTCCTATATGGAAGCTCAGGGCTTCCAAGCGGATAAAAGTTAAGCCACATGCTTCCTAAGGTGTAGACTCAGAAATCATACAAGACAACTTCCATTGCATTCTGTTGATCAAAGCAAGTCATTGGGAAAGCCCAGTTTTGAGGGGAAGGAAAATAGAGTCGACCTCCTGATAGAAGGAGCAGCAAAATACTGTATGGCCATGTTTTCCCAACCTGCCATGTAGCCCATCTTTTCCTGATTTGCAAAAAACTGTGATCATTAACGGACACTGAATTTCAGCCAAATCTTTTTGTTCATCTTTTAGAATAATCATACAACTGTTCTCCTTTATTTTTTTTAAAGATTTTATTTATTTATTTGAGAGAGAGAGAATGAAAGATAGAGAGCACGAGAGGGAAGAGGGTCAGAGGGAGAAGCAGACTCCCCGCTGAGCAGGGAGCCCGATATGGGACTCGATCCCGGGACTCCAGGATCATGACCTGAGCCGAAGGCAGTCGCTTAACCAACTGAGCCACCCAGGCACCCAACTATTCTCCTTTAATCTGTTAATGTGGTGAACTATATAAGTTGATTTTCTAGTATTGAACTACCTTATATTTCAGGGCTAAATCCAACCTGCTAAATACAATTATAAATATTTTGCTTAGTATTTGTTCCTTTACAACCATAATTAAGACTGAGTTCTAATTTTTTTTTGTTTTAATTCCAATATGTGAGTTCTAAGTTTTGTTTCTTGCTCTGTCCTTACTTGTTTTGATCCCAAGGTTATGTTATCCAAATAGTATAAATTAGGATATTTCTCTCTTTTGCTATAATCTGGAATACATTTTTAAAGATTGGAATGATGTGTTCCTTGAATGTTTGGTAGAAATGGCAGCAAAACCATTAGGGGTAGTGCTTGTGGTAAATGTTTTGGTTTTCTTTTTTCTTTTCTTTTTTTTTTAAAGATTTTATTTATTTATTTGACAGAGACAGAGATAGTGAGAGCAGGAAAATAAGCAGCAGGAGTGGGAGAGGGAGAAGCAGGCCTCCCCCTGAGAAGGGAGCCCGATGTGGGACTCGATCCCAGGACCCTGGGATCATGACCTGAGCTGAAGGCAGACACTTAACGACTGAGCCACCCAGGTGCCCTGGTTTTCATTTTTTTAAGAGTACACTCAGTTTTGGGGGAGAGGGTTGTTTGTTTTTGTTTTGTTTTTTTCTCCTTGGTTAAGTTTATTCCTAAGTATTTTATCATTTGTGGTGCAATTGTAAATGGGATTGTTTCCTTAGTTTCTCTTCCTTCTATTTCATTATTAGTGTATAGAAATGCAACAGATTTCTGTGTAATAATTTTGTATCCTGTGACATTACTGAATTTATCTATCAGTTCTGGTAGTTTTTTGGTGGATTCTTTAGGGTTTTCTACATATATAATATCATGTCACCTGCAAATAGTGAAAGTTTTACTCCTTCCTTACCAACTTGGGTGCCTTTTACTTGTTTCTCTTGTCTGATTGCTGTGGCTAGGACTTCCAGTACCTTGTTGAATGAAAGCAGTGAGAGTGGCTATGCTTAGCTTGTTCCTGATCTTAGAGGAAAGGCTCTCAGTTTTTCACCACTGAGTATGTTAGCTATGGGTTTGTTATATCTGGCCTTTATTATGTCAAGGTATGTTCCCTCTAAACCTGCTTTGTTGAGAGTCAGGGTTTTTGTTTGTTTGTTGTTGTTTTTCAATATCTTTTTTTTTTAAAGATTTTATTTATTTATTTGGGAGAGAGAGAGAAAGCACAAGCAGGG
The DNA here is from genome assembly GCF_003265705.2 of Callorhinus ursinus. NCBI lineage: Eukaryota > Metazoa > Chordata > Mammalia > Carnivora > Otariidae > Callorhinus > Callorhinus ursinus. The sequence continues at coordinate 36,536,526 of NW_027397075.1, forward strand.
GGAGTGGCAGGCAGAGGGAGAAGCAGGCTCCTTGCTGAGCAGGGAGCCCGATGCGGGGCTTGATCCCAGGACCCTGAGATCATGACCTAAGCTGAAGGCAGACACTTAATCGACTGAGCCACCCAGGTGTCCCATGTTTTTCGATATCTTGAGAAAGTTTTGCTAAGTTTCACTTTCCTAGGAATTTTTCCATTTCACCTAAGTTTTCAATTTAATTGACATGTAATTGTTTATAGTATAATCTACCTTTTAATGTCCTAACATCTGTAACATGTCCCCTTTCGATCCAAATACTGTTTATTGATGACCTTTCTCTTTTTTTTTTTTATCAACCTACCAGAATTTTTTTAATTTTATTCATCTTTTCAAAAAACCGGTATTGACTTTGTTGGTTTTATCTAGTATATTTTCCACATTAATTTCTGCTCTCAATGGAGTTATTTTCTTATTTCTACTTCTTTTGGATTTATGCTGTTTGTTGGGTGTTTAGCTCATTAACTTTCAAACTTTCCTTTTTTTTCTGAATACTGTTGCAGCATATTTATTATGATTCAATTATAAATATTTTCTAATTTTTACTATTATTTTTTTTACTACTATTTTTTTACTAGTATTTTTTTACTATTACTTTATTTTTAATCCTGAGCTATTTCAAAGTGTGTTTCTTAATTTCCAAATGTGTGAGAGTTTTCTAGTAATCCCTGATATTCGCTAATAATTTAGTTGCACCATACAAAGAGAATGAGGCTTATAAAATGTCAGTGAGGATAATATATTTATATATATTAATTATGGCAATATTTGGCCTTTTTTTCTACCATCTTATTTCGTGCTATTTGTCCTGTTTTCCCCCCCTGCGTTTTTGTTTTTTGTTTTTGTTTTGCTCTTTTCTTGCCTTCTTTTGGACTGATTGAATATATTTTTCTTTTTTTTAAGATTTTATTTACTTATTTGAGATAGTAAGCAAGTGAGAGAGAGAGCATGAGCAGGGGGAGGAGCAGAAGGAGAGGGAGAAGCAGACTCCCCGCTGAGTAGGGAGCCTGATACGGGGCTGGTTGCGGGACTCGATCCCAGGACTCCCAGGATCATGACCTGAGCCGGAGGCAGACGCTTAACTGACTGAGCCACCCAGGTGCCCCTGATTAAATATATTTTTCTTATTCCATTTGTCTTTCCCTATAATAGTTTGCAAGTTATATGCTCTATTTCCATTCTTTAGGCGGCTATATGGGAAATTTTAGCCTGCATGATCAACTTATCAAAGCCCAAAATGTATCAATATCTTTACTTTCCTATCAAATAACACAAGAACCTTTCAACATGCTATTTCTAATCACTCCTTGACCTATATGCTATTGCAGATGTGCTTTTATTTTATATTGATTTTTAACCTAACAAGATCTTGTTATTACTAGTATACACATTATTTTATATATGTTTTATTTTATATATATATATACACATATAGTACAATACACATATAATATAATAATATATAATACATACATATTACCACTTTTTTTTGCTCTTTATCTCTTTTCACATCTCAGACTTCCCCTTGGGGATTATGTTACTTCTGCTTGAAATATATTCTATAGGATTTCCTTCAGTAAATTGGCAAACTGTCTTAATTCTTGAAAGATACTTTTTGGTAGCTATAAGTTTTTGGTTGGTTATTTTCTCTCAACCCATTAAAGATATTATTTTACCACTTTTTGACAACTACTTTTACTGGTGAAACTAGTTTTTATTCCTTTGAAGATAATTTTTTTTCTCTCCATCTTCTTTTAAGATCTTCTCTTTCACTTTGCTCTTCTGCAGTCAAACTGTATGTCAAAGTATGAGGTTGCTAAAAAAATTTGTTTATCCTGTTTAGGATTCTTAAAAACTGACAGCAAAATATAGCCAAGGATTGAAATTAGGAAAACAGTTGGGGGTCAGATTATGAAAGGTTTTAAAAGTCAAACTAAGGAGTTGGGATTTTATTCTGTAGAGTAGTGATCCTCCAAATTTGTAGCTGTGCACATTATATAAAAATTTTGAAAAGTATGTATTCTTTTGCACATATTTAAGTTGACATGTATGATTTTCATCATACAGTTAAAAATTTATTTCTTGCTAATAAGAAACGAATATATTAAATATTTTAAAAACTAAGGTGAGAACTGACTAAAATTGGAATACATCTTATGGTATGCCTTCACTATAACATATTTGGTAAATATTTGAGTGTGATTATATACTACTTGAAATACATTTGTGTGCTTCTTGAAACACCATGCCAATAAAAATAAATCACATATAAACCTTAGGCAACAGTTTTATTAAATGTGTCTTTAAAATGTTATACTTTAGGGGCGCCTGGGTGGCTCAGTCATTAAGCATCTGCCTTCGGCTCAGGTCATGATCCCAGGGTCCTGGGATCAAGCCCCGCATCGGGCTCCCTGCTCGGCGGGAAGCCTGCTTCTCCCTCTCCCACTCCCTCTGCTTGTGTTCCTTCTCTCACTGTGTCTCTATCTGACAAATAAATAAATAAAATCTTTAAAAAATAATAAAATAAAATGTTATACTTTAAAGTATTACAGCTTCACTTAAAACGATCAAGAATTATTTACCTATATACTGCTTCAAATGTTTAGAGTTTAGACCACTTCCCAGTATGAGATCAATCTTGTTTCTAACTTCGAGCTTTACCCTTAACGGAACTATGTGTAAGACACAAAAAGGCAGAAAGACTCACGGTGTTTGATTAATCATTAAGGAGGCTTCCCTGAAACCAGTTGTCATTCCAGGTAGTGCAAACAGTCACATGGAGGTTTAAACAAATTCTACAATGTGGCCATGGTGTTAGCTTCCACCTATGAGAATTTCTCCCTCCCCCATACCCTCTCTCTTTTTCATGTATGTAAACTAGAACTGGATGCTGCACATCTACTTTTTGGAAGGGGATTCATGCAGACAGAAAGTTTTACTCGCACACAGGTATCCGCTTCAAAGGGAGAAGGAGTGAGGACCTTTTTTTCTTGGGGCAAAAATGATTGGCTGTGGAGAGGTCCAGTCATAACTCTTTCATTTGGAGATAGTTTCAAATGACCCACCTAATGGACAAGTCCTTCTCTGTTCTTATAACATTAAATAGGACATTGGCACAAGGTGGGATAGAGATTTTTTTCTAAGAACATGTGAGCATTCCATGTTCTATTATTGCAGTGTTGTGAAACTTTTTGAGAAATGGGTCTACAGATCTTGGTATATTTTACTTGAAAATAATACATGAGAGTTACAATTAGTTATTTCCACTTTTTTTCCAAAGAGAGAGAAACATAGGAAAAGTGTCATGGGAACTTTAGATCTATAGAGAAGAATTTGACTAAGAGTAGCTTAGAATGAGGTTTAACGCATCTTTTATGGTTAAGCATTAACTATCATCAGTCATAGGTTGTATACTTGATAATATACTAACCATTCAGCAGTTGGAGGAGGTATAGAATAGTGACCAAGAACATAAGCACAAGAGCTAGACTGCCTGGGTCCAAATCCCAGTTTTACCCCTAATTAGCTCTGTGAACTGGGATAATTTTCAAAAACTCTCTATGTCTCAGTTTCCTTGTCAGAAGTAAGAAAATTAAAATGATATTTACCTCAGATGATTATTTTGAGGATTAAACGAAGACCCCGGTTTCCTCACCTGTAAATGGTCTCTTTCTCACAGAGTGGTTGTAGGGATTCAGTGAGTTATGGGTATACAGTGTTTAGCACCAGGGCCTACCTCGTGGTAGGGAAATAGCAAGTAAGGAAATAAATCTGTCTTAACAACACAAAATCAAATACTCATTTTACTTCCACACACCATATTACATCTGGGAATTTGGGAACTTAACACACTGTCCTGATAGTAAATATGCCAACAGAGAGATAGGCGAGGCATTAACTTTTTTTTTTTTAAGATTTTATTTATTTATTTGACAGAGAGAGAGACAGCGAGAGAGGGAACACAAGCAGGGGGAGTGGGAGAGGGAGAAGCAGGCTTCCCATGGAGCGGGGAGCCCGATGCAGGACTCGATCCCAGGACCCCGGGATCATGACCTGAGCCAAAGGCAGATACCCAACGACTGAGCCACCCAGGCGGCCCAGGCATTAACTTTGAAGAGAAAATTCCCTTGACAGCTTTGTATTGCTTTGCACAAATTACCAACTGAATATACTGGGAAAGGATAGTAAAAATATACAGAGACTTAAATGATTTTCTAATTTTTTTTTAAAGATTTTATTTATTTATTTGACAGAGAGAGACACAGTGAGAGAGGGAACACAAGCAGGGGGAATGGGAGAGGGAGAAGCAGGCTCCCCTCTGAGCAGGGAGCCCGATGTGGGGCTCGATCCCAGGACCCTGGGATCATGACCTGAGCCGAAGGCAGACGCTTAATGACTGAGCCACCCAGGCGCCCCTGATTTTCTAACTTTTAAATAAAGCACATCTAGCTTTTAGTTCTTTTTTCAACTCAATTATAGAGATGTAATGGCAATGCAATTTCTCCATTTTTATCCGTATTTATTCTCTGGTTTAGCTCTAACTTGTTGAGAGGAAACATGTTATGGGAAGACACTAAATCACGTATTAAAATCTAATTGTTTTTAATCATGTCCAAAAAAACAAGGTTACGTGTTCTAGATTCTAAATGGCATTCAACTGGGTTTATATGGCATCCAGATAAAGAAAATCCACATAAAACATGAAACATCCAGATTAAAAAATAAAGGAGATGGTCAATTATCCATATTTTTCATAAAACACCAAAATAATTAAATATTTAGAAACATCTAGAGGATTGACTGAATTTTTCACTTTTTATTTAGACATCATATTCATGAAGACATTCACTAAGTGAACATACACTACAGCTAGTTCTGCATTTTTGATTTATCCCATGTAAGCTATTTTTTGCCTTGTTAATTTCCCTTATTTTCAAACGAGACACAACGCTGAACATTATAGCAGGCAGCTATAGTTTTTGATGGCCCGGAGCCACTCTTTATTTGGAGAACTGTCCCTTTGCACTTTATTAGAGCTTGGTGGGGCTCAGTCACGCACTTTCCCCATCACGGTGACAAGTAAATAAACTAACCCTGGCTAACCAAAGTAATCCAACTCCCCAGGTACAGCGATTGGTTCAGGACACACAACCTAAGCTGATCCAATCAAAGTCCTTCCCTAGGAAGGACTATTTCCACCACAGCTAGATGTGTGGAGCTGGAAAAATGTTCATTTGGAATGCTCTCTTCTCATCTGTAGAAGCAGATGAGGTCCACACACCAATAGAAGTTCTGATTATATTGCTCAGGCCTGTAGATTTCGTTCAGGTTTGACACTGGGTCCTCACATCCCCACACATAATTTGAGTTGGGTGCGCCTGGCTGACTTAGTTAAGCGTCCCTGACTCTTGATTTTGGCTCTGAGATCGAGCCCTGCATCGGACTCCGTGCTCAGCGAAGAGTCTGCTTGGGATTCTCTCTCTCCCTCTCCCTGTTCCCCTCCCCTGCTTGCTCACTCTCTCTCTCTCTAAAATAAGTACATCTTTTTAAAGAAAGATAATTTGCATTGGGTTTATGGCACTTGCAACTGAAGGAGTACTGATAAGTGCAGACATCTTTCTAATTTATTCACAGATGCAACCAGTCACCATGAAAATGAATACATTACAATAAAGCACATTAAAAACGTGGTCCAAGTGTCACTTGAACCCAGGCAGTATAACAAAGTAGTTGAGAGCCTAGACTCTGGAGTCAAACTATCTGCCTCCCTGCAGATTACACATCACCGGCGGCTGAGAAGGGCTGCCTGTCCATGAGAAACCTGTGCCCTCCAGGGGCCATAGGAGGGGCCTCCCATACCATGGACCAGGGCTGATAGCCATTTATCACCACAAGGACACTGCCAGCTTTCTCAGAAGTATGTTATGAGAAATGTCAACTATTTCTTGTGTCTCTCTCTATACCAACATTAGGAAGAGAAAGGTAGAACAGGAGAACCAGGAAACACAGGAGTGAGCCTTTTTCTCTGTGGATGAGAAGAACATTCCTACAGGTTGTGCTTGTAATGAAAGAATACATTCTAAACCATCACTGTGAATCATTTCATTCATTTTCACCACCTACTTGGGCGTTTGCCACCCTGGCTTGATGGCTGCCTGTCCCATAATATGTTCTCCAACACTGCTTGAATATTTCCACTTGCCTGTTAGGCTGTTCGAAATGTAGAGATTCATTCGGGTTAAGAAGCATTCCATATTTAGATACCATCCCCCCTGGGAAGGGTAACATTCGAGCACGATCTTCAGTATTAGACTGCCTGGATTCAAAGCCCAACTCCAACACTGGCGATAGCATACTGACCTTGGGCAAGTTATTTAACCTCTCTGTGCCCTGGTTTTCTCATTTTTGTAGCGCCTCCCTCCCAGGATTGCTGAGGACCTAAAAAGTTGATGTGTTCAGGGAACAGTGCCAGGCACACAGGAAAACACTTTGTAAGCGTCAGCTCTCCCTGTGCTTAGCTGTTCTCACCTCATTTAAATCAGATCTCCTCCTCTCTCCCTAGTCTAGCTGAGGATGTTTCACTGAGGGAGCAGAAGGTGGGGGCTTGGTGACCAGATGAGCAACAGCTGGGGATGGGGGTGGGGAGAGGAGTTGGGAAGCGGGGAATGGAGAGAATAAAGAACACTAAGGACGGACTTTGCAGAGTGAAGTAAGCTGTATGAGATGCAACAGTGGGAGTGTCCAGGCCCCTAGAATAAACGGTATGAGAAAATGGAAGGGAAGAAAAGGAAAGGAAGTGAGAGTGTGCCAAAGTAAATAGCACACTTTTCAAAGCCTTGTCTAGTGTTGACCTGTGTCCAGAAAAAGGGGAAGACATTCCTTTTCCTCCCTCCTACTCTTGGACTAGTGTCATAATTTAACTAGAGTATGAATGAAATAGAGTGCTGTGCACAAACCTGAGATCCCAACCGTCATTTATAATGTTTCAACAGGAAATATTTTCTGAGTTCCAAGTAACAGACTTCAGTGATCTTTTGGAACGGGATCCATTTGTAAGTCGGGGGCTGCCGGTTCCATGGGTGGGGGCGGGGTGGGGGGAGTTGCCGCTGGGCAGGTCAGCTAGAGAGCCCCTGTTTCTCAATAGAAGAAACTGGAGCTTGCGGGGGTTTGAGTCGTCTGGATTAGTGACACAGCTCGGAACAAGAGCCCAAGTCTCCAGGTCTCCACATTTCTGGCAGAGGTTGGATGACCACCCGCTGTTCTTTGTAGGAGAATCCAAATATCAGGTGGAAGGAGGTGGAAGAGGGGAGGAAAAATGTGGAGATCTTCCCGTATCCTCCAAATCCAAGGTTCTACAATGCTACACTGCCTGATTTTGGACTAGACCATAGTCAACATCACTTGTTTTCTTTTCCCTTTTGGTTGCTGCCACAGCCTGGATCATAAGAGTTCCTCATTGATAAAGATCAGTTTTTACAATCTGCCCTGAATTTCTAGGGATTTGGCACCTATGAGATACAGTTATAAACAACTTTGCACTAAAAGAATGATAGGGATATTTTTATTTATTCTTATTTGAAAGAAATATCCCGAGATCAATGATGTCATTGTACTCTCCTCTACTTGACAGCTGTGGGATTAACCACGAGAGGTGAAATGTGAGCCACCTCGCAGTAAATTCTCTGATGGGACAGGGAGCTAAAGCAATGAAATGTGGCTCCGTACAAAGAGAACTGTCTCCTTTCACTAATTAATGGAGCATAAGCATCAATGAGATTTATAGTCTGATCGGTTTTAACACAAGAAAATAACAGCACCAATAGGCTTGGCGAGAGGACAGATCCTGAAGAATAGCTCTATGTTGATTTTCTCATGCAACAATAATTATGTGAATTGCTAAGAGAATAATAACAACTATATTAATTGAGCATCTATTATGTGCCGGACACTAGTCACTTTGCCTACATCATCTCTGAACTTCATGGTAGTTCTCTTATGAAGATTTTATTATCCCTGTTTTTCTGTTAAAGAGCTGAAGCTGAGAGAATTTCAATGACTTGCCTGAGGTCCCATAGTTGGTAAGGAGCAGAGTTGAGACTCACCTTCAGGCGAGTCTGATGTTGCTATCCTAGGCAAGGCAGCTAGGGACTTTGGATTTGGTATTCTGAGAGGTACACTAGTGTTAGAAATAACCATACCGTAGAAAGGTTGTGGTGTCATGGATAACTTGGTGGTAGTGTGAGATTTCCATGAATCACAAAATCCCATGATAACAGTAAAAGAGATGGGTTAGTAATATAAAGGATATGATAAATGGAGGAGAATCATCTTGCTACCTGACTATATTACAAAACATGTTTACCAAAAATCATGCCTTTAATCAACATTTTAGATTAAACTGGTTGTTCGGGGAGCCACTGTAATGCTTTCAGCCTAGGAGGCAGCCAAGTAGGGTGGTTAAGACCATGTGCCTGGAGCAGGACTGTCTTGGATCAGATCCTGGCGTTGCCACTTCCCAGCTGTATGGTCCTGAGCTGGCTACTTGCGTTTAATACCTGCCCCATAGGCTGCCATGAGGGGTAACTGATTAGATGCATGTGAAATGCTTAGAAGGCACCTGGTCCGTGGAAAGCACTTGGCCAATATCAATCAACACTGTGTGCAGAATGGTGTATGAATGGCTATTGAGATTCAAAGTACAGCCCCCACTTTTAAGAAACTTAGAAACTCTCTGGGAAGAGAAAGCAGCTGCTTATAATATGTCTTAGGAAAAGGTACAACATAAAAACATCTCTTGTAGGCAAGGTATACACCATTGTATCACTAATAAACATTAAGTCAATAAGAAAGGGAGTAAAAGAGAAAGTGAGTGATGACCTGAATTTTGAAGGAGTTCCTGGCTTACCACCACAAACATTTTAATTCAAGGGCTTTGGAAAAGTGACTTGTCCATTATCATTATTGTTAATCTTGATTCATTATCTACCTAATGGTAACTTTCTCTGGGCAGAACACTGGGATAGTGCTAAGGAAGGACTACACATTTGCAGATCTTATCCTCAAGGAGCTTAAAGTCTTGTTATAAGAAGTTAGATATTAACAAAATACAAGGTGGGAAGTGCCATAGAAAAGGCATTGCTAGTTGGTAATGCAATGGTCTCCAGAAGTTCTGCTAAGTACATAAACAAAAAAACAAAAAAAAAAGTTGGGTGAATCTGGTGCACCATGGAGCTTAGATGCCAAATGTAATGAACTCTTGTTCTTTTTGGAAGGGCCTCCTGGGGTGTAATAGGTTTTGGGACTAGTCCTCCCTGGGCTTTGCAAGATGAGAGACTGACTCAGGACATAGAGGATAAGGAGACCCGACTCAATGGGCAAGAGATGAACCAGAACGAGAATTTTCTAAATTCCCTAGCTAGACTGCGGAGCTGATCATCTACACGGCCTCTCATTCTTCTCTGTCCACCTCCACCCCTCACCGTTCCTGGTAGAAAGATTCATTTTGGGAATAAATTATAGATCAAGAGATTGCCTGGTGTGAGTTAGAGGGATGGACATTTTCCACTCTAAGAATATTTCTTTTTTAACTACATGAGCACTTTTTTGTCCTAACAATTACTTTCTACACTCCTCTCTTTGCATTTTTTCCTCCCGTAACACATTTCTTTTTTATGAACAGAGATTTTTTTGAGCGTGTTAAACTTTCAAGTTTATAGTTCTTTTTTACATTGGCTACGTTTTTAGTTTGTTCCTGATAACATTCGGGGAGGAAACTTAAGTTTCTTATCAATCTCACCAGGATGGGTTTTGTTGGAAGGCTTTCTGTAGAAAACAAATACTACTATCTTAGGAGTTGAATTATTTCTTTACCTGAAGATTTTGGCTTCTTTCTGACTTTTTGTCTCCACCTCTTGTCCTAGATCTTGGATACTATTTTTAGGTTTGACTTCTGTTTGCTGATTATATAACAAATTTTATATGGTTAATTGAATAGGATTCATATTTGATTTGAAACCTAAGTACCCATTTGGCTGTCCCTAGGGAGTTATATGAAGCCTGAGAAAATCACACTGATAGCCTACCTAATGAGAAATAGATGTATACAAGTAACATCAAATTGAAATAAATATCAAAGGAAAAAAACGTTAGAAAGTGTTTATAAGAAGAATAGGGTGGAGCTTTGTCCTTTCTGAAGAAAGATGGAGATGGGAAGATGATTAATTTTTTGGATCCTGCCAGGTGGCTGACTCCTTGACATTGCAGAAATGTAATAGGAGAGTGAGCTTTTATAATGTGAGTTTAGAACCTAACATGGGTTTATCACATACATAAGTCTGGAAAAAATAGGTGTGTTGATTAAATGCTGCCTGGGTAAATTTGTGAATTCCCTGTCCAGGCAAGATAGGCTCAGTCCGGTTTCCAGGAGCCTGACCTGGACATGGGGAGGGCAAGGCTACCAGGCAGTAGTGAGGCAGGGTATTGGAAAACATCTGAAAGACAGTGTCAAGGCACAAATTTGGAACAAGGTACACGCAGCCTAACCTAAGCATTGATCTGATGACCCTGGGCAGTAATTTGGAAACAAGGGAAAGAAAATGGAGATACTCCGACTGTGCAGGCCTTCCAACTTTAAACTGGTACCAAACATTTAAATCAACTTCAGTGATGGGAAGAAGTGCTCAGAAATTTACATTTTAACACATAACAAATAATATTACTTATCATAGCTGGCATTTAAAAGCACTTTCAAAGCTTTTTTTCTTTTCTTTTCTTTTCTTTTTTGTAATGTTATTTAATCTTCAGAATAATGATATGGAGAAGATAGGGTGAATATTATCATCTTATTTTTAAAGTGAAAGAAACTGGATATAGGAATGAGGGTTGCGTTGTTGATTGTGGTTTACCGGGACAATGATGACTAACTCCCAGCTCACCAGTATAATATTACTTACACTAAGATAAACATTGGGAAGTATTAATAAATAAAAGATCAGTTGTCAGTAAGGAGGCTTGAAAATAGTCTACGTATCATAGTTCATATTTTAGGTAGGCAATGGTTGGGAATAAGAAGTAGAGAACAACTCCCGGTAGTTTAAGAAATGGACAAGGCAGACAACCAGACTCTTAAATACAGAGAACAGGAGCGCCTGGGTGGCTTAGTCAGTTAAGCGTCTGCCTTCAGCTCAGATCATGATCCTAGGGTCCTGGGATCGAGCCCTGCATCGGGCTCCCTGCTCCACGGGGAGCCTGCTTCTCCTGCTCCCTCTACCTGCCGCTACCCCCTTCTTGTGCTCTCTTTCTCTGTGTCAAATAAATAAATGAAATCTTAAAAAAAAAAAGAAGTATGGGTAAAGAGGTACACACACTATAAATATGAAAATATATCATATGCCATCAGTATTGTCCTATAATTAAAAACCAAAGACAGTGGAGTGTATATAGGCATTAGAATATTATATTCAAGAGCATTGTTTATTATAGTACAGGGTCTAATTTGGGGCATTTCAACCAAAAAAATACTAATGGATTCAGGAATGATTCAGAGAATTACAAAATTTATTTTGATTGGAAATTAAGACTTTTTAAATAATGATAAATGGAGGCATGAAGTCAGTAGGTTAAAAATAATTTTTAAAAAGTAGATATAAAATGTAAAAGACACAGGGTGCCTGGGTGGCACAGACAGTTGAGCATCAGACTCTTGGTTTTGGCTCAGCTAGTGATCTCAGGGTCGTGAGATTGAGCCCTGCCACAGGCTCCGTGCTCACTGTGGAGTCTACTTGAAACTCTCTCCCTCTCCCTCTGAACTGCCCTCCTGCTCGCTCTCTCTCTCAAAATAAAAATATATATATACATATATTTTTTTTTAAATTAAAAGACCCAAAAAGGCAAACAGTGGAAAGTTAGTCTCTCTCTTGCCAGGACCTCTAGCCACCAGTTCCCCTTACCGGGGGGAATCACCATTATCAATTCTGGTGTATTGTACTGGAAATGTGCTCTCTGTGTATAAGCACGCAGCTCCACATCTTGTTTTCTTCAGTATACTTTAGAAGTCATTCCATATGAGTACATCGGCTGTGCAGTATTCTAATGGATGGATGTAATGTAATTTTTTGGATCAGTTTCCGGTTGATGACATCTCGTATATTTCCAGCCTCTATTACTATCCTTGCATATACATCTCTTTATAGACAAATGAGTTTATCTGTAGGATGAAATTCCTAGAGATGAAATTTCTGGATTAAAGGGAATGTATAGGGGCGCCTGTGTGGCTCAGTCGGTTAAGTGTCTGCCTTGGCTTGGATCGTGATCCCAGCGTCCTGGGATCGAGCCCCGAGTTGGGCTCCCTGCTCGGCGGGGAGTCTGTTTCTCCCTCTCCCTCTGCCTGCTCGTGCTGTCTCTCATTCACTCTCTCTCAAATAAACAAATAAAATCTTAAAAAAATACAGCTTTAAAAAAAATAAAGGGAATATAAATTTTTAATTTTGAAAAAAATTGCCCAACTGCACTCTGTACAAATTTCACCAGCTTTCTTCCAATCAACAATTTATAATAGCTTTGGTTTGCCCACACTTTATGATATGGTTAGGTCTAGAGTCTTTTACTTGCTGGGGAATTTTCTCAATTTTGTCTTCCAACCTCTTGCTGACATCTTTATACTGGCTGTTACATTTTTAATTTGTAAGACCCTTTTCTCTGTTCTTTGATTGTAACTTTTTTATGGTATCCTAGTCTCTTTTTTTTAAAGATTTTATTTTATTTATTTGAGAGAGACAGAGATAGCGAGAGAGAGCGCAAAGAAGAGGGAGAAGCAGGCTCCCCGCTAAGCAAGTAGCCCAACATGGGGCTCAATCCAGGACCCTGGGATCATGATCTGAGCTGAAGGCACACGCTCAACCGACTGAGCCACCCGGGTGCCCCATGGTACCCTACTCTTAATTAACAAATGCAATATTGTATCTTACTATAGATATTGCTTCAACTTTTTAAAAATTTCCCCTTGCTTCCACCTTTCATGTTAAGAGACTTGCCTAAAATGTGTGGTGGTCCTTGAATGATTGTTCCTATTTAAAAGTCAGATCCCTGGGGTGCCTGGGTGGCTCAGATGTTAAGCGTCTACCTTCGGCTCAGGTCATGATCCCAGGGTCCTGGGATCGAGCCCCGCATCGGGCTCCCTGCTCCATGGGAAGTCTGCTTCTCTCTCTCCAACTCCCCGCTGCTTGTGTTCCCTCTCTCGCTGTGTGTCTCTCTCTGTCAAATAAATAAATAAAATCTTTTAAAAAATAAATAAAAGTCAGATACCTCTCCTCAATCTCTCTGGTTTAACTCTCTACCGAACAGAAGTCCATTCTCCCTTTGGGATGGCACAGAGGAGCCTGAGGGGGGATAGGGACTGCCAACTGATCCTTATGCAGACTTTTCTCCAATTCCATTTTTTAAAATTTTTATTTGTGTGAAAGAGAGCAGGCACACAAGCAGGGGGAGGGGCAGATGGAGAGGGAGAAGCAGACTCCCCACTGAGCGGGGAGCCCACACAGGGCTCGATTCCAAAGACCCTGAGATCATGACCTGAGCCAAAGGCAAATGCTTAACCGACTGAGCCACCCAGGCGCCCTCCAATTCCATTATGAAAGGCATTTTTCATCCTCACTTTTCTCAGTCCCTGTTGCTGTCTCTAACTCCTCAACTTTCCAGAGTTCTGATGTGCAAATCAGCTAACTTCTTTCTGCCTTCCCCCTCAACAGTTAATTTCACCTTTCTCTGCTTCGTTAAATCTATTTATCCTTTTTTTCCCCCTATCTTCCAAAAATTTGTTATCCCCTCCTCTTCCATTCTTGTCATTCTTTATTGGAATTTTAGGGCAGTTTAGGGAGGTAGCAGATATAAACATATTTATTCCATTCACCATGTTTAGAAGGTAGTCAATAAATATGTTTTTAATCTATCAGAAGCCCTGCCCCTCTTACGGTTAATATTTCAAAATTAATAATGTTGACAGGAAAGAAAAATGCTGAAACATAAGTAAGTAAACATAAGCAATATTTCTGTTTAGATATAGCTCAACCCAAAGCCCATTAGTTTTAAAGTGGTTTTATTTTAGTTTCAGGGTGTGTGCTGGTAATGTTTACATCAGTAAATTTAAAATAATTTTTTTTGAAAAGTAACTAACATGTCAGGCTGTTTTTATGTTTGAAGTCATGTTTTCTAACTGGAGTCACAGTCTGAAAGTCAATCTGTAACTAATTTTGCCACCACTATACTTTCTCCAGTGAAATACTCTTAAATAATAACTACTGTGTTATAGATACGGTGACTTTTAAAGGCAGATATAATTGCCAGTATTCAACAGTGAGTTTCAAATTTGTGTATGCAGGATTAAGTCATAATGGAGAAAGTCTGTCTTGCTAAATGAAATCTCAATTAAATACAGTTTAAAAGTACATAAGATGTATTGGTTGATCTAACAGAAGTACTTTAAAATGCTTATGTTACTAATTTCCAGGAGGAGTAAGAATATTTCTTTCTGGAATGTGAAACCACAGATAGAATTGCATCTCTCCAGGGAAATGGACTCAGTGTTTATGCAGTAAGCTTTTCCCATCTGTAATGTGACAACCAATTTTATTATTGCACTACTATGGTAGAAAATTTTCTCCCGCAACATATTTTTTAATACACTTGGGTGGACAAAATGAGGAACTGGACCTAATGCCATTTTTTTCCATTTAACTTTTCCCATTATTCTAAAAGTGTTTAGGTTTTTGAAGGCAGTTTTACTCTGGGACTCTTGAACAAGCCTCTATAACCAAACTAAATTCCAGAGAAGACTATTCTTTTTCTTTTTTCTAAAGATTTTATTTATTTATTTGACAGAGAGAGAGAGAGGGCACAAGCAGGGGGAGCGGCAGGCAGAGGGAGAGGGAGAAGCAGGCTCCCCGCTGAGCAGAGAGCCTGAGATGGGGCTCAATCCCAGGACCCCAGGATCATGACCTGAGCCAAAGGCAGATGCTTAACTCACTGAGCCACCCAGGTGCTGCTCTTTTTTTTTTTTTTTTAAAGAGAGAGAGAACATGCAAGCAGGGGAGGGGAGGGGCAGAGGGAGAAAGAGAATATCAAGCCGACTCCACGCCCAGCCAGGAGCCCAAGGTGGGGCTCAGTCTCACCACCCTGAGATCCTGACCTGAGCAGAAATCAAGAGTCAATTACTTAAGGGACTGAGCGACCCAGCTGCCTCTAGAAAACCATTCTTAAATTAAGAGTAGTAATGTATGGGGGCTCAGTTCATTAAGTGGCTGACTCTTGATTTCAGCTCAGGTCACCATCTCAGGGTGGTAAGATTAAGCCCCGAGTCGGGCTCCGAGCTCAGTGCAGAGTCGGCTTGAGATTGTCTCTCTCCTCCTCCCTCTGCCCACCCTACTCAGCTAAAATAAATAAATAAAATCTTTTAAAAAATTAAATATGTATGGGGTATCACATGTCAAATTGTTCGTTGTTAGCATAAGTATATTATATTTAACAAGTATTTTCTACACTTCATTAGTGTACATGCTATTGTGCTGTCAACTGACAAGAATATATAAGAAGCACAGTTTTATGGGAAAACAGTACAGCCTGGAGACTGAGTCAGACTGCCTGGATTTAATTCCCAACTTTGTCATTACCTAGCAGCATGACCCTGGGCAAGCTGTTGAACTTCTCTAAGCCCCATTTTGAAAATATAAAAATATCTACTTTTCAGGGTTGTTGTGAGACAAGATAAAATGACATAGGCTAAGCATTTAATGTGTTCTTTGTCTACTGTAAATGCTCAGTAAACATGAATCCAGGGAGAGAGAGAGAGCAAGAGAGTGAGAATGAGAGAAGAGAGGGATTGCATTGTATTCTCCAGGAGCTTCAATCAGCTGGAGAATATAAGAAATGCACATACTGGTAAAAGCATAAGTCAGGATATAATAAACTTTCAAAGTGAGAGAGTGACACTAATGATAATCTGAGTAGGGGTTTAGAGAAAGGGGATGTCAGTGTGAAATGGTTGTAAAAGAGGCATATCCTCATGGGTGGGGCAGAGGCCTGTCTGAAGTCAGGCCCTAAAGAATTTTAGAATGGACAGACGAGAGGGCAGGGAAAAGGTGTGCTGGAGTGCAATGATAGGAGTAGGTCCATAATTGGTGCTTAGGAGAAATACGGGTTTGTTTATTGAACGAATAAATCAAAGGATGGCCTGGCTAGTGTGTGGGGTGGTGATGAGTTGGATTAGTAGGGTAAACTGAGGTATGGAAGTCCCTGGATGTCACCTTCGTAAATCACAAGGAACAGCTTGGGGATTTTTGAGTGGCATGGAGAAGATGTGTGACACAATGAAAATGGTATAGGAATAGGTGTGTAAAAAAAGAAAAAAGGTGTGGAGAGTAGCTAAATCTAAGAGTTCAGGTAGGAGTAATTTTTAAGTATATAGTTTGGTCTAATATTTGCAAAAAAAAACCTGCAAAAAATTATAAGGAACAGAACTAAATGGATAAACAATAAAGGACAGAAAGAAGAGTCAATGGTGATTCTAAAGCCTGGGAGAGAAAAGGAATGATAAGAGTGGTGTTGGTGGAAATGCTGATTAAGGAATTAAAATATTTCAACTTAAAAAGAAAGGAACACCTTTGTTGTTGTTGTTGCTTTTATAAAGGTATACATACTTCTAATAAAAAACAGCAATAGCAAACCATGGAACTATATAAAGTAAAAAAATGAGAGTCCCCTTTTCTACCCCCCATTCCATTCTCTTGGGGTAACCACTGTGCTGGTTTGTTTGCATAGCCTTCCGGGCTGATTTCTATGTATGTACCAAGCAAGAAAAGGAAATGGAACCTAGTGTACATAGGTCTCACCAACTTATTTGGGTTTTTTCCATATTGGTTCACATAGAGCTATCTTTTCACTGTAAGGAAATACAATTGCATTTACCCACTCCCATATGGAGGGACATTTAGTATTGCAACTTTTGCTATTAGAGACAATATTTAATGAGCAATCCTTATATTTCTTTGAACATTGTCACAACATTTTTGTAGGACAAGTATCTATGTGTAAAATTGCTGGGTCAAAGGGTATGTACATATAATTCTTTCCTTGCTTTTGGCAAATTGTCCAGTGAAGAGATAGTTCATTTATACTCCCACCATCAGTGTATGAGAGATCCTATTGCCTACATCTTGGCTAAAACTGAATATTACATAGATCTTATTAATGGGCAGTCTTGGAAGCAAAACACATCTTGTTTTAATGTGTCTTTCTTTATCAGTAAGGACGGACTTATTTTCATGGGTTTTACTAGCCATTTTAACTTGTTCTTCTGTGGCTATTTTAGTTTTAAACATGCAGAGGTTGAACGGGTGATAGAATATCCTCATATAGATGTCATGGAGACAATCAGACAGAAGTCTGGGTACGAATTCCCAGGAGAGCAGTGGTAGCTGAAACGGAAAGGCTAAGTCCCCTGTGTGATCATAGATAGGAGAGAATATAGGCCCATAGGAAACTCAAGAGTGAGAAAGGGGAATGAGGGAAAATGATTGAAACTCCGCAGTAGCAGGTTAGCAGCTATAGACAGAAGTAGAATCAAGATTGTGCCATCCCGCTAACTGGTTAAGGGATTTCGGGTAAATCTTGAATCTCTGAGATTCAATTTCCTCATTCATAAAATAAAAAGTTAGATGACTCTTCAATTATAAAAGGCATTGTTTCTATAATTTGAACCCATGAAATGAGACAATTTCAGGGGAGGCGTCATAAAACCTGTGGGATTTGGCAGTAAGGCGGTCATTTAAAATAATTATAATGTTAGCGTCTATGGGTTGCTTTTACTGCTGCTTTTTTGAAATTAAAAAGCTTTTTATTTGGAAATAATTTTAAATTTATAGACATTTTCAGGGAACACCTAAACACCCTTGACATCACCTATTGTTAGTGCTTTGCTTGTTTTATTATGTTTTCTCTTCTCTCTCTCTCTCTATATATATATATTTCTCAACCGTGCATAGCTCCTAGTCCTTTATCCTAAATACCACAGCATTTAGAGACACATAGTACAGTTACCCACTTCAGTGATTTTAACATTGATACTTTTATCTAATCAATCTACCATCTGTTTTCCAATTAACCCAGTAATGTGCCTTACAGAATTATTTTCCCCTCCAGTAAAGGTTCCAGTCTAGTATTTCATATTGCATTTAGTTGTCATGGTTCTTTAGCTGGAATATGTTCATAGTCTTTGTCTTTCGGAGCATTGACATCTTTGAAGAATATAGCCACCACCCCGCATTAAAAAACAAAACAAGATCTAGAATATTCTTCATTTGGAATCTGATATTTCTTTTATCAGATTCCTCATTCAACTTCCTTGTTTCCTCACTAGGTGCTGTGTCCTCTGGGAATCACATCTCAAGGCAAACAATGTGCATCTGTCCCTCATTCATGATGTTAATTTCGATTACCTGGTCAAGATTTTGTCCAGTTTCTCTAGCGTATAATTAGTGTTTTTCCTTCCTTGCAAGCAACAGGAAGTCTATAGGAAGAACTGTGAGATGATGCAAATATTGTTTCTCATCAAAATGTCTCCTTGTATTTAGCATCCATTGACGGTTTTTGTGTTACCCAATCTTTGCCACAATGGTTGCAAAATGGTGATTGTCCAACTCCAGCACTCCCTCCACACTTACCTGTTGGCATTCAATATTCCACCATAAACAAGAGTACCCTCCTCTTCTCCACTCATTTTATCCATTTATTACTGATACGGATTTATGAATTCCTGGGGCTTTTAATTCTAACCTTATTTTGAAAGCAGGATATATAAGGAAACTACTGTGACGAATATTATCAACAAAGATCCTCAGTATGGAGAAAATGCCTAAAATTTATAGAAAGTAGAATGCAATAATGATTCACTCATCTGGTAAACCCAAATATCCAAAATATTGAGGAAAACATGAAAGTAGACAAATGGCCTTTCTATTAAGTAAATGTCCCCCACATATTGGAATAGTTTTAGTATATTCTGAGGTTCTTTCCTCTTATTTTATACATACATTAAAAATATTCGTTGTTTGGCTTCCCAGGCTAACGTGATAAGACAATTCAAAGGGAGGTGTGTTAATATATGGATGCGGCGGTGTGGTAGGACCGTCAGGAAGGTCAATAACGAGCACCATCCAGATCATTTAGACTTAAAGGAATTCACGAACATAGTAGGCCACAATCATTTATTGTAGGGTGAAGGATACCAAGTACTTCTAAGCTCCCACACACATCTCGGTATTATCGCTTCTGATTATAAAATACCTCTGGGTCATTAGAAATAGGTCAAACTATACTATGTTTTATTAGTTTAAGGCAGAGAAACTGGTGACATTTCAGGAAAAAAATCAATACACGTGGTTTAAATTCAATTGTTTCTAGTGCTTTAAGATGAAAACCTCTGTTATCTAGAATATCTAATTTTGTTCAATCCCTCACTGCCCCTTCTCTGTCCTGTCAGATAAATGAGGCATTACCGAAATCATCTTTAAAGTTAATACTGAAAATTATTAGTTCATGCAAACATTTATTTATGTACTAGCTGGTCTCCAAGACTTATTCCGGAGAACAAGACATCATTAAGTAAATACTTCCCCGCTGACCCATTCCCCGCATAGAGTTGCCCATGTGAGAAACAGCTCAATCTTAAGTTAGGCCTTATGCCTCTTGACAGTTGGTACTCATATTTGAATGGACTGTTGATTATCTTTGTCCTTGGTATCTGTGGCATGTCTCACTTGATTGGGAAGGGTGGCAGGCTCTCCTCGTACCCTGGTGTCAGATTTCTGGAGAATGTGTGTCTACCTCTTCAAAGTCCTCCCATAGATCCTTTCCCTCAGAGTGAATTTTGGGTCTGCTATTTTGCCTAGATTTAAATCAGAACATTGCAAACATAACTGATAAATTTTTTCAAATGTCTGGCCAATATATATATATATATTCAAATATATATATATATATTTGAAAGAAGAGATTAAGGGTTAGAGAAATAATATAGGTCTATGTGATTGCAGAAATTCCGTTGGCTGTAATAGAATTAGGTGTTTTTGAAATAAGGTTTCTAACTATGCCAGTTTGATTTTGACAGCAGTAATGAGAGGAGTTGTTTGTTGATTTGGTTCTTGCTGTGGTGGTCTCTTATTTGAAACTGCTTGTTCTATATCTAAATGAGTTCTTTCGCTTACCCCTTGGAAATAATTTTGATGGATAGTAATAAAACTGTTACATAATGGTGATTCCTCTGAAACAATTTTAAGCATATTGAATTCTTATTGATTTCTATTTTATATAATGGCATTTCTCTTTTATACATTCGTACTTCTTGTTATACTAAGACTTAGCATATCTCTTATCTCCTGGCAAAAGCAAATGGAATACATAAGGCAACTTACAGAATTTAACTGTGATAAAAGATGCTCTGGTAAAGAAAATTTGCTGCTGGCCCTGTTTAAGTATAAAAAGCCATTGTTCCATTTGCATATCAATAAATGGGAAGGGACACTGGCTTTCTAAAATAATTCCCAAGCTATGACCAAAAAAAAAAAAGATGTTGAGAATAAAGTTTTCTTCTATGTTTTTATTCGTAAATTCTTAATCTCACCAATTTCAGAAGTTTGAACTCAACATAACTCTAAAGGTTAATAAAACTATTATTTTAGAGGTTATCAACACGAGAAATAGATTTTGAGTAATTATTCCAAACTCAGAAATTCAGTACGTATAAGAATTTAGAATATCCGTGGCCTACCTTCATGAGTCACATGCTTTTTTCTCTTCAAAATCCAAATGAAAACTTCACTGCTCTTACAGTAAACTGTGAAAATTAATGGTAGATGTAGGAACACAGCCTCATTTGTTTTTATGAAACCCTAATTCAAGTTTAAAGTAATTGCAAGACATTAATACTAGAATTCCCTGTTGTTCCTCAGTTTTATTTCTAAGTATTTATTTCTTAAAATGGGATATGTGTATGTGTGTGTATATGTAATTGTTGTATGTATTATTGTTGGCACACAGCCAAGCACCTTTTCCTTAATCTCTTATTAACACTTAAAAAAGAATAAACATTTACCTAACTTGATAACTAGAAGGTTTTCCCCCAAGTGCTAATTCTGTTTGCCTGTTGTTTCCTTGGGACTTGAAGCAATTCACATCTATGGGAAAACTTCCTGTATACATAACACACTTCCCCCCTTTTAACCAATAGTCTGTTTTCTTTTTTCTAAGTCTATTCTCATTCGAAAGTTGTTTTTTTTTCCTTCTTTTGGTTTCTCTACTTCTCCCAGTGATTTCTTTATGATTCCTTTCAAGACTTTCTTTGAAAGCAAAATGCAATAAAATTAAAAAACCATAAACTTTGTCTATCCCTGTTTTTGTTTGCCAACTCACCTTTGGGTGTGGAGAGGGGGAGGGAAGGCTTTAAAAGAAATAACCCTGTTTGAGGGAAGGCGTTGAAGACATTCTAGCTTCCCTAAGAGTAAAGGGCTAGGATACCAGGCGATCAAAGAAGGAAATAATTAGCATTCTTCGATATACAAGATTAATCATTTCTGCTTAGTGGTTATTAAAGGGAGGAAAGAAACCAAATGGGAACAATTTTGGTCCTTTCATGTTTTATACCCAATGCTAGTACACAGTATTCCTTCCACAGCCTACTGCACACTGCCTAAAGAAGAGCTGCAGATCATCAAATAATCATCATTTCCAAATGGTCTAATGACGGCGTATATAAAGGTGGCTCACTTAAAACCTTCCATTTATAGTCACACTGCATCAAATGGTGCTAATTTTAAGTAGGCCACCCCATACAGTGCACCCTCCGAAACAACACTCTTCCACCATTTATACCGAATCTAATCCTTTTTCATTCACACAAAATATTTGATAATTCAGAATCTTCTTGTTCATGCATTGACGTGAAAATACTTTTCACCTGGAACTCATCAATCTGAGACCCCGGGATGCCAAATTTCTGTCATTTGCTTATTAAGCCAAGGGCGGTCCCCTGCATAACACTTACAAAGGCCTACTTCTAACACTTCCCGAATCTTTATGAGAGTATCGACCACCATAATTTATGGTCCCATGGCAGTGGGGTGGCTCTTCACATTTGGAGCCCTCTCACTTGCCCGCCGCGACTAATTTTAACCAAAACCACCGCTGGCGCGGGCAGAATATTTCATCTGGGAGTCAAGTGTTTCCAGACCTTGTTCTCCGGCCTTAAAGATGACAGCGACAGACACCAGGGTGGATTTCACCTTGGTGGGCCCCGTGCCGGGAGGAGGTGGCCGGCTGCGGCGGGTGCCCCACCTGTCAGCCCTCCAACCCTTCCCCGCCCCTCCGTTGGGCGGGCAGCGGCCCCTCCCTCCCGCGAGCGCGGGGCCGAGGGGCTGCGGCAAGCGGCGCGCGCCACGGACACCGGTCCCCCGCGGCAGTTGGGCTTGCGGGGCAGAAGAGCGGCTGGCGCGGCGCGCACGGCGAAGACCCCGCCGGTCGCGGCGTTGGGGGCACGCGCAAGCGCGCTCGTTTGGTGCGCGCGCCCACGCGGCTCCGCCCCGCCCTCCCTGCGCGCGCCCGCCAGGTCCGCTCTCCTCCCCCACCCCCCGGCGCGGACGGGGTGGATCCAGCTCACTCCCCTCCCCCGAGCGGCGGTGGCGGCGGCGGGCGCTGAATGAGAGACGCCGACTGCTCGGGTCGCCGGGCGCTAGCCTAGGCGGCGGCGGCGGCGGCGACAACGAAGACTGAAGCCGGCGTCGTCTTTCCATCCTTCGAGGCGACGGCCGCAGCTGCACAGGTCGGTGCTCTGGGGCCGCGGGCCCGGTGCCGAGCCTCGGCGGGCGGTGCGGGGGAGGGAAGGTGGGTGCGCTGCGCCCCCCGGGCGGCGCGGAGCCGCCGCAGCGGCGGCGGCGCGGGGAATGGCGGCGGCTCCGGCGCTGCGGTGTGGAGCTCCTGGCCGCGGGCCCCGGGGCTGCTCGCCCTCGGCACGGAGAGGGGGCTGCGGGGCTCTGGCTGCGGGAAGAGGGCGCTGGGGGCCCGGGACCGCGTCTCCCTCGGCGGCTCGCCCTCGGAGGCTGGAGGCGGCCGTGCGGTGCCCGCTCCCGGTCTCTGTGCCGAGGCCGGGGGCGCGGCGGCCCCCTGAGGCCGCCTCGCTCTCCCTCCTGGGTGGCGGAAGCCCCTGGCCTCGGCCCGCGCTGCCCTGGCGCCCGGCTGCGCCTCAGCCTCCCTTCAGGTGAGCGGGAGTCCCGGGGACCGCGGAGCCGGGCCACACCCCCTCCCCTGGCCCTGGCGCTGCGCCCCCGAAGCCGGCAGCCGAGCCGGCCGCCCGCGAACCCGCGCCCGCGGTCAGGGTGACCTGTTGCGGAGCGGCCCGCAGCTCGGGTCGTCCGCTAGCCCGGGACGGCGAGAGGCTGGTCCTGAGCTGGCCTCGGGCCGGGTGCGCGGCCCGAGGTCTGGTTGCTGTACGGCTAGGAGCGGGCGTATTGAGAAAAGGAGAGATTCCGGACCGATCTGATCAAACACTTGCAAAGCCGGGATATCTGTCTGCAAATATCCGAAATTCCATTGCAGTATCGGATGAGGTAGGCTCACAAACACTGTGCTTCGAAGGTGATTTGGCAGAAGCCCGAGCCAAGTGTGAGGAGTTAATATCTGGAAAATAGCCGTAAACCAGTGCGGAGCTGAATTATCCTCCCACCTGCCCCCCTCGGAGCCCTTTTCCTGTAGCTGTGTGTTGTGCAGACGCAGGCCAGTTTCAGTGTACGTGGGCGTGTTTGGGAAGAAGCTGCGAGCTGATAGGAGGTACCTTAGTACAAATGTTAATTTGTTTGAACTGGGAGGGGTAAGGGAGGAGGAAGAAAGGGCACTGATGTTAACTGTGGGGGAGGGGCAGTTGAAACACCAAATTTCTGTTTAAGAGAGCGCTAAAGAGGAGTATCTAATACCCCGTGTTTAAGACCGTAAAAGTGGGGAACACAGGCAGCAGTTAATTGTGTTTTATCTTTTATGTTCCCTGGATTCCGCCCCCCCCCCCACAACGCTGTAGTTGTTACAGAGAGCCTTGTTTTCGTACCGGTGTTTATGAATTGATTTTGTTGTATTTTTGTATTCACTGTCAGATCGACTCTTGTTTAAGTTTCTTTGAAGATGACCATCAGAATCTTGGGAAACTTTTCGATCCATGCACGTATATTATTGCACTCAGAGATCATAGCTTGCTAGCCATAAAGCGTGTTCCACCCAGATAATTATGCTTGTGCAAGTTGGGTAGAATCATAAATATATTACTGTACTGTTACTGCTGAATATCTTACTGTAGACTTTAGAATTATGAAGGAACTTGGCCAAACAGTATTATTTTAATAAAAATAACTTCTCTAATTCAAGCTTTGTGAGTATGAAGTTTATCATCTAGCTTAAAATTTTTGGAAAATAACTTGTCTTATTAGCTTAAAGATTAAATATAAGGATGTTAGATGCCTTCTTGCATAATTTCAGTGTAATTAATTTAGTCTAAACGACATTTTCGCCTTTTTTAAAATTCAGTATAAAAATTTTTAAATAGTAAGATCTACGTTTTTTTTCCATTTTATTTCACCTTTAATTAAGGAATTTGACTTTTCAAAATATTCTGTGTGGAACTCTGGAAATACTGTTCACTTTGCCTAAATTATTCCATATTGCAACAGAACTTTAAAGATAGTGTTTGGTTTATCAAGATTGCAGCATGCTTTTCTGATATATGTGTATATTTTGATATCAGAACACACCAGAATTTCTTGAGAAAAAATATAACTAAAAAACTGGCTTTGTGAATCTTTTACTTAGTGTATTACACATCAGTAATAGAGTTGTGTTTTCAAATACCTAGTATGTTTTTTTTTTTCAGTTTATTATGTCATTACAGTTGAGACTGTGGTTGTTTGTACTGAGTGATGGATGTATAAGTGAAAATGTTCTGTTGCAACCTAAAACACTTAAGCTTTAGTTCATTCACTCATTCATTCATTCATTCCACACATACTTATTGAGTATATATTTGATGCCAGTTAGGTGCCTCGGTATTGGGGATACAACAGAAAAAGACAGGTCTGTGCTCTGGTGGAGTTGAAAGACTAAGTGGGCAAATAGTCTACTACTCGTCAGATAATGCTGTTTGTTCAGTGTTAGTTTAAAAGTTTAAGAAGCAAAAACTCCTATGATGAGTTTTGGTTAAGGATATTGTTTGTGTTTTTCCTTCTAAGTATAGTGGGAATTATTACTGAGTGAACAAAAGCATTAAGACAGTTGTTTAAAAAATATGCTGGTGTTTATATACATTGTGTATCTGGTTCCCAACTATAACCAAAAATAAACATTCTACCTGAAGTCAGATGATGCACAGTTTACATGCGGTTAAACAGCTTTAGTCTTTTGGTTTTTATGGTTAAATACTTGCTAAAAATATTCTCTCTCTGCACTTACTTGTTTATAAGGGAGTCTGATTTTTTTTTTTAAGTCTAGATTTTTAAAATATTGCCTTTTCTTGGGATGCCTGGGTGGCTCAGTCGGTTGAGCATCTGCCTTCAGCTCAGGTCATGATCCCAGGACCCTGGGATGAAGTCCCGCCTTGGGCTTCCTGCTCAGCAGAGAACCTGCTTCTCCCTCTGCCTGCTACTCCCCTTGCTTGTGCTCTCTCTGACAAGTAAATAATAAAATCTTTTTAAAAAATCTTTTCTTTTTCTGACTGTGTGTGTGTGTGTGTGTGAGTGGACCAGTGTCCCACTGTTCTTCCATAGAATCTGATAGCCATTATTGCTAAAATCAGAAAAATTTGAAAGTGATAGGTTTCCCTTTTTGTTTAAAACATGACTATTGGTGTAGTTCTTTGCAGATCACAAAGCTTTTTAATATGTATTACGGATACTTAAATATATGGGTACTTCTTATTGACAGGACTGCTAATTTTATTTTGTTTTTTAATATTTATTTATGTTAAATAAATTTAAGGGGGGAGGAGCAGAGGGAGAGGGAGGAGAGAGAACCCCAGGCAGACTCCTGCCAAGTGGAGCCCTCCTGGGGTTCAGTCCCAGGAGCCGGAGATCATGACCCCAGCCAAAACCAAGAGTTGGATGCTTACTGACTGAGCCACCCAGCTGCCCCCAAGACTGCCAACTTTATAGGCATTATTATCTGTATTTTAGATGCTGAAGCACAACGCCAGTGAGCAGTCAGCCCAAACCTGAGTGGTAGCTGTTACTGTACTGCAGTGCTCCATCTTGGGAGTGTAGGGCTTGGGGAAAGCATCAACATGTAGTGCTACAGTTCAGAGTAGTCTACTGGTCTTTTCCAGAAATTTCTAAACTTTTAAACTTTAAACCCTCTCTTAATTGAAATATAGTTAGTTTACTTTCTTTTTGTGAGTTAAACTTTAAAACCTATTTAAAATCTAAAAGTATCACGGTTACAGGATTTCTTCTCCTTTGGTGCCCGTGGTTCTTGGTCACGCCACTTGGAAGAATGAAGAGGTAGACCAGAGGAAGAGTGGTGGGCAGCAGAGTTTATTGAGTGATACTACAAAGCTCCGGAAGAGGGAGGGGACCCAAGAGGGTTGCCGATTTGGTTTTTAGATCTAGGGTTTTTTTGTTTTTTGAGCGTGAGAGAGATCACGAACGGGGGGGAGGGGTAGAGGGAGAAGCAGACTCCCCTCAAGCAGGGAGCCCGATGTGGGATTTGATGGGGAACTCCATCCCAGGATCCTGGGATCATGACCTGAGCCAAAGGCAGATGCTTAACCTACTGAGCCACCCAGGCGCCCCTCAATCTAGGGGCTTTTATGGGGTTGTTGGTGGACCGTTTCAATCTAATTAACTCTCCAGGCGCTTGTCATCACATATCAGTGGGAGAGGGTGGGGGGCTCCTTATAAAATCCTTTTAAGGGTGGTTTCCTGTTGGGGGGGATTGTTCCTGCCTGTCTTTCTTCTGTCATTATCACTTTTTTTGCTATATAAAAAAAACACAGATAGTTTTGATGTACTTTTAATGGTATAAGTGTTTTGAGAATAAGATGTATTAAAATCAACCTTATTTTTTGAATATGAGGTTTTATTGTATAACAACCATATTTGAAATAAAATTATCCCTTCAGTTTTAATACTACATTTTTTTTGTAAAGATTTTATTTATTTATTCATGAGAGACAGAGAGACAGAGAGGCAGAGGGAGAAGCAGGCTCCGTACGATGCGGGACTCATCCCAGGTCTCCAGGATCATAACCTGAGCCGAAGGCAGACGCTCAACCACCTGAGCCACCCAGGCGCCCCAATACTACATTTTTTTTTACTTAATTTTCAGTGAAAAGATAATTCAAAGAGGTTGAAACTCTACCTCAGCCTGAGTGAGGTTCCTTGGAGAGGAAAATGAATGTTTTGCACTACTCTGTAATTTGTTTCTTTAAATGCATCTTATTCCCAATGGTTTAGTGTTCAACCTTAGTGAGAGAATGAAGATCAGATGTAATAAATTTTGGTAACTTGGAATTAATCTGGAATCTTTCTTGATTAATGTGTTGAGGTTTTGATTTGGGAAAACTTTTAACTATATAGTTAAAATATAAACATCTTCATATTCTATGGAAAGAAAAGTTTGAGTATAAATTTATGCAATAACTTTAATAAGTAATGGCTAGCTATGGGTATAGGAAGAGTATAAGTAGCAGTGTTTCTGTGACTTAGGTTGAGGGTGCCTAGCTATTTATGTGCCATTACTGAGAACTTGTGGTACAGGGTCTGGAATGATACGTTGCTTTGGAGTATGAGAGGCTTAAAATGAAGCTCTCACCTTGAACTTAATTGATACCTTCCTGTGATTGTACTTTCATGACTTTTTCTCAAAACACATTTTCATTTTTAGGTTGATTTCCTTTTTGCTGATTCTTGGAGCCCTTTTCTGAAAATCCTACCTAAATATCACACTCTACCCTTACCCTTATTTTTCTTCACAACATTAATTTAGCTGACATTATAGCATACATTAACTTGTTTATTGTTTTCTTCCCTCTGGATATAAGCTTCATGAGGGCAAGAACTTAGTTTTCTTCACTGTTGTATTCCTAGCACCTAGAAAAGTGCCTAGCACGTAGTCAATAATACCTAGGTAATATTTGTGGGGTGAGTGAATTAATTGACCTTAAATGACACAAAAACCATTATTTTTGTTTTGTTTTAAAAACAAACACATTAATTGTGTTAATTGTACAACTTTGCAGTTAAGAAAATTGTACTATAGGACTTACAATGAAAAACACCATCCCCTGCTTCATCTTGGTATAATTTTTCCTCTTATGTTCTGCTCTCAGAGCAACCATTTTTGATACTTTCAGCTGTTTTTTTCTGGTGTTTACTCCCATATTTTGAAATACTATTTGTTTTTCAATTTTAGATATTCTGGTTTGCAACTGTGGAGGATGAGTCTGTGCTTTAGGATTCTTAGGCCACCTTGAACATCCTCTCCTTTTATCTCCCAGTATATCATGCTTTTGGTTAAATCACTATTCATTTTTCACATTATTATGACCTCATAATATGTTCACCATTGAACTTTGCAGTGTACTATGATTATATTTCTTGTAGTTAAAATTTTTTCTTTTTAAATTTTTGTTTAGTTTCCCATTTGTGTGTGTCTATCTCTCTCTTTTTTTTTTTTAGAAGCTGTCCCAGTATGTTTAAGCACATCACATAATTGATTGTTTAGTTTTTTTCAAAATTGGGAAAAACCCTAGGTCTTTCTGTGCTTTTGCTCAAATCTGCACTGTGGCTCTCCACTTCTGCCACCCAGGTTTAGCCTGTGATTTGCCTTCAGGATTCTGAGAGTTCTCTTTGTCTTTTGCCTCTGTCAGAGCCTGTGGTCTCCAGATCCATGCCTTCCTCTTTCTCCATTTATACCTCTGTTTTGGTGAAATGCATCCCTCTGTAACTTTCCAGAGAGAGAATGTATGAGGAGGTGAAATTTTTGAGATGTTTGTATTACTGAAGATAGCTTGCTTCCATGCTAATACCTGGTTAATAATTTGGCTGGTCTGGGTATAGCGTTCTAAGGTAGAATAATGTTCCCTCAAGATTTAAGGGATTGCACTATAATTTTCTAGTGTCAGGTAGTTGTACCAGAGTCTTTTGCCATTCAGTCTTCATCCTTTATAGGTAACCTCTCCCTTTTAAGATCCTTTTTTTGGGGGGGGGGTCATGAGTATATCTGATACGTCCCTGATGTTGTATGTGTCTCGTGTGGATCTTACTTTATTTCTTGTGCATGGAACTTAATGGGCCCTTGCAACCAGCTCTGCCCATATTAGATGAGAGGAGAGATAATCTACAGGGGTCAGCAAAGCTTTCTTCAAAGGGCTACATAGTAAGTATTTTAAGCTTTGTGGGCAAAACAGTTTCTGTTACTAATACTAAGCTTTACTTCTATAGCCTGAAAGCAGCCATAGATAGCATGGGCATGGTTTGCTGACTCCTGATCTGTGTGCACAGGTGGAAGGATTAGCCTTTGCTTTAATAGGAGTAGGGAGAGTTTATCTATAGAAACAGGAGAGAAGATGGAATACAGTTGACCCGTGAACCCTTGAACAACACAGGGATTAGGGGCGCCAACTTCTGTGCCATCAAAAATTCATATATGACCTTAGACTTCTCCAAAACTTTACTTAATAGCCTACTGTTGACAGGAAGCCTCACTGATAATATAAACAGCCAGTTAACACATATTTTGTATATTGCTATAAATTATATACACCTTCTTACAATAAAGTAAGCTACACAAAAGAAAATGTTACTAAGAAAATGATAAGGAAGAGAAAATACATTTACGGTACTGTATGGTATTTATTGAAAAAAAAAATCCACATATAAGTGGACCCGTGCAGTCAACCTTGTGTTGTTCACGGGTAGCTGTATGTAGACACAGACATGATGGCGGTGGTTTGGGCAAATTTTCACCTAAGGTTTTCTGTTTGCTTTAGTGTATGGGAAGCAAGGTCACTGGCTGAGAATAAGGAATAGGAGTGTGTATCAGGGGTTTGAGAAGAGGGGAAAATACATGATGTAGTCCTCTATCAAAGAGTGGAGAAGAGAACAGAACAGAATGGGGAAATACAGTGTGATTGCCGGGCAGCAGCATGAAGGGCTCACTTGAATGTCATGTTCCTGACTTTTGATAGGAATACCTCTAAGATCTCATCATTAAGTATGATATCTTACTATAGGTTTTTTTTTTTATTTAGACAGGGTTATTTTATTAATCTCATCAGAAATATTTTCATATGTAATATGTACATATATGTATATATATTTTAATGCATACAAACTTAGCCTGTATAATGCTTATATCTAGAGAAATGCCAAAAGATAGACTGTATAATGCTTATATCTAGAGAAATGCCAAAAGAAAGAACTATCATTATTTTCCCAAGTGCAAATTTTGATTTAAGAATCATTCATTTATCTGTTCATTTAAAAAAAGTCTTGGGGGCTCTTGGGTGGCTCAGTGGGTTAAGCTGCTGCCTTCACCTCAGGTCCTGGGATCAAGCCTGCTCAGCGGGGAGTCTCCTTCTCCCTCTCTGCTGCTCCCCCTGCTTGTGCTTTCTCTGACTCTCTCTCCCCTGCTTGCTGTCAAATAAATAAATAAAATCTTTAAAAAAAAAAAAAAAGTCTGGGAGCAGGGCGCTTGGGTGGCACAGTTGGTTGAGCCTCCGACTCTTGGTTTCAGCTCAGGTCATGATCTCAGGGTCGTGGGATAGAGCCTTGCATGGGGCTCCGCGCTTAGCAAGGAGTCTGCTTCAGATTCTCTCTGTCTCTCAAGTAAATAAATAAATCTTAGAAAATGCTCCACAGTGGGGCATCTGGGTGGCCCAGTTGGTTAAGCGTCTGCCTTCCTCTGGGGTCACGATCCCAGTGTCCTGGGATTGAGCCCGCCTCGGGCTCCCTGCTCAGCGGAGAGTCTGCTTCTCCCTGTGTCTCTCCCCCTGTTCACACTCTGTCTCTCACTTTCTCTCAAATAAGTAAAATCTTAAAAAAAAAGAAAGAAAGAAAATGCTCCATGACTTTTTTTTTTTTTTTTAATGTGCAGGAATAGTTCTTGGTGCTGGCGATACAGCCATAAACAAAAAGATAAAAAGTTTGCCTTCATGCACGTTTATATTTTAACCAGCTAACATATAATACAATTAAAATATACATACACAAAAACAACAAGTAAGCAACATTTATAATGTGATGTTTTGTGAAAGAATTTCCCCATTCAGTTAATTAACACACCCATCACCTCACATTTACCTTTTTTTTTTTTTTTTTGGTGAGAACATTTAAGTTCTATGTTCTTAGCAAATTTCAGTTATACAGCACAGTTACCAATTGTCATTACCGTGTTATACATTAGATCCTCAAATCTTAGTCCTTTTATAATTTAAAGTTTGTACTGTTTACCAACCTCTCCCTATTTCCTCTACCTTACTATAAATTTCTGATGGATAACTGTAAAAGATTAAGAAATGCCTTCTAGTCTTGGTTTTGCAAGAATTTTTTTCTTTTACTGTCATAAATAAGTATTGAATTTTATGAAGTGTTTTTCTGTGTTGGTAGAGATGATCGTGTATATTTTCTCCATTAATCTGCTAAAAGGATGTATTAGATGTATTACATTATGAGATTATCTCCTGTTTGCATTATTGGGTCCAGTCCTACTTAGCTATGTTGCATTTGTCTCTCCACACCCACACTGCTGAACTTGGTTTGCCATTGTCTTAGAGTTTTTTAAAATCCACATTTATCAGTAAGTTTATCAGATTTCTATGTATGTATTTTGGCTTTGAAGTTATGCTGACTTCATAAAATGGGTTATGGAGCTTTCCTTTTCTATACCCTGAAATAGTTTTGTAACAGAGATTATGTATGTGCTTCTTGAAGGGGCTATAGATGTAATATGAAAGGTGAAAAATAAAGTTTCTAGAGAAAACATGGAAAAATACCTATGTGACCCTTTGGTAGGCAAAGATTTTTTTTACACAGGACATAGTAAGTGCTAACCAGATAAGACAGATAAATTGTTCTTCATTAAATAAGAACTTCTGTTCATCAAAGGATACTATTAAGAGAGCAAATAGGCAAGTTGACACCCTGGTAAAAGTGTCTGCATTACTTAGACCTGACAGAGGACTTGTATCTAGAGTATATGTGTCAAAACAAAACCATAAAAATACCAGGAACCCATTTTTGAAACAAATGGGTTCCTGAGCAAAACACTGGAACAGGCATTTACAAAGTGAGTTGTTCAGATGGCTAAGGTGAAAAGGTACTCACACATAATTTTTAGAGAACTACAGATTAAAATATGTGATACCACTGTATACCCACCTGAATGGTGTTAATGGAAAAAGTCTGAAACTAAGTCTGAAACTACTAAGTGTTGACAAGAATGTAGAGCATTTGGAACTCTCAGACTATCAGGTGGGTTTGAAAATTGGTAAAATCACTTTTGAAAATTCTTTAGTATCATCTGCGAATGTTATACACATGTATGCCCTGTGATCCAGCAATTTCACTTCTTGTTTTAGACTCAATAGAAATCAATATATATGCACATCAGAAGACTTTTTTTTTTTTTAAAGAAAATATAGGGGTAGATTTTCATGACCTTGGAATAGGCAAAGCATTCCTAGATATGATACCAAAAGCAGGAGCAACAAAACAAAAATAAGGTAAATTGGAGTTCATCAAAATTTTAAACTTTTGCTTCAAAGGACACCATCAAGAAAGTAGAAAGACAACCCAGAGAATGGGAGAAGATATTTACAAATCATATATCTGATAAGAGACTTGTATTCAGAATATACTCATTAATAAAAAGACAAATAACCTAATTTTAAAATAGAGGATCTGGGGGGTACCCTGGTGGCACAGTCAGTTAAGCATCCAACTCTTGGTGTTGGCTCAGGTCCTGATCTTGGTGTCATGAGATCAAGCCCTGTGTTGGGCTTCACACTCGGCGTGGAGTCTGTTTGAGATTTGTTCTCCCTCTCCTTCTACCCCTCCCGCTTGTGTGTGTGCTCTTTCTCTCTCTCAAATCTTAAAGATAAAGGATCTGAATTGACATTTTTTTGAAAGAAGAAATGCAATAAGTACATGAAAAGATGCTTGAGATTGTTAGCTATCAGGGAAATGAAATAAAAACCACAATGAGGGGCGCCTGGGTGGCTCAGTCAGTTAAGCGACTGCCTTCGGCTCAGGTCATGATCCTGGAGTCCTGGGATCGAGTCCCGCATCGGGCTCCCTGCTCAGCGGGGAGTCTGCTTCTCCCTCTCCCTGCTGCTCCCCCTGCTTGTATTCACTCTCTCTCTTTGACAAATAAATAAATAAAATCTTAAAAAAAAAGTTAGATAATAACAAATGTAGACGAGGATGTTAACAAATTGGAACCTTCATACACTGATAGGAATGTAAATTGATATAGCTACTTTGGATGACAGGATGACCGTTCTTCATATTATTTAACATAGAATTATCATATGACCAGCAATTTCTCTCCTGGGAATATACCCAAGAGAAGTGAAAACATGTCCTTGAAGAAAATGTACGTGAATGTTTAAAGCAGCATTATTCATTATAGGCAAGAAGTAGAAATAACCCAAATGTCTATAAACCAACAAATGAACAAACTGGATGTGATATGTCCTTGCAGTGGATTAGTGTTCAGTGGTTAAAAGGAGTAGGTACTGATATGTGCTACAACATCAGTGAACCTTGAAAATATTATGCTAGGTGAAAGCAGCAGTCAGAAAATGCCACATGTAATATGACTCCATTCATCTGAAATGTCCAGAATGGAGAAATCTGTAGAGACCGTAGATTAGTGGTTGCTTAGGACTGGAGGGGAGGGCAGTGGTGGGAGCTGAAGGACACGGAGTCTCTTTCTGAGGTGATGAAAACGTTCTAAAATTGAGTGGTGATGGTTGTACATACCATTGAATTGTACACCTTATTTTTTAAAGTTGTAATTCCAGTATTGTTAACATACAGTGTCATATTAGTTTCGGGTGTACAGTATAGTGATTCAGCAATTCTGTACATTAGTCCATGCTCATCATGATGACTGTACTCTTAATCTCCTGAATTACACACTTGAAATTGGTGAATTGTATGGTATGTGAGTTATATTGTAATAAAGCTGTTAAAAAAAAATCAGGCATGGCAAAAATAATCAGTGATGTGAAGACATGCGATCATATTTGAGAAAAGCAGGATGCAGAGGAATATATAAAGTGTCTCATTTTGGGGGCGCCTGGGTGGCTCATTCGTTAAGCGTCTGCCTTCGGCTCAGGTCATGATCCTGTGATCCTGGGATTGAGCCCCGCATCAGGCTCCCTGCTCAGCTGGAAGCCTGCTTCTCCCTCTCCCACTCCCCCTGCTTGTGTTCCCTCTCTTGCTGTGTCTCTCTCTGTCAAATAAATAAATAAAATCTTAAAAAAAAAAAAGTATATAAGTATTAGGAAACCAGCATGACTAAACATATAACAACAAGAATTAGTCTTTTGGGCATGGTTTGGATTGAAGGGTTTATTTGCATTGGGGTGGGAAATAGTTACATTTGATAAGGTGGGACAGTATTATTATAAGGTGATATGAGAAAAGAATTGGGCCTCTGTGCTGGGAGAAGCACAAAATTTCAAGTGAGAAATCATGAGGTCTGAGAGAGACAAGCCCAGAGCAAGAGATTGAATATTCTCATTTCTGGCTCTGTGGATACTCTTCTTCCCTTATTCTAGTACTTCTTTGGTTTCTCCCCTTCTTGAGACCACATCCACTTTTTACCCAGGGAAGAGTACAGGCTTTGGTGTCAGACTTTTGGTGGTAGAATTCTGGCTGTATTCTTTACTAACTTGTGATCTTGGGCAGGTTATTTAACTTTTCATGTCTATAACATGAGCATCATAAATAATAGCTTTCTTCATATGATATGAAGATTAAATGAGATGACACAACTTTTAGAACAATGCTAAGCATATAACATGTTCAATAAATAGCATATCTGTATGATGTCATATATACATGTATCATATACATGTCATTATATATATATATGAAATACTACTTGGGTAACTTGAATTTCTTATAGCTTAAAGAACCTAAGAAGTTAATTTGCTTGCAGATTCACTTAGAGTAGGGCAACCCAGGGTGCAGGCTGGGTAAGAAATAGTATTTTAGGTAGTCTCTGGAGCATTAAAAAAAAATACTGTCTTATGTAATTTGAATAATAAGATTTGGTATTTATTTATTAAGGACTTAATAGAGGCTTGGTGCTGTTCTCAGCATTTTACCTCTATTAACTCATTGGATCATCATGATAACCTGGTGAAGTGTAGGTCCTATTGTTTATTTTATTGTTTATTTTAAAGAGGTAGAAATAGAAGGCTAGCCATATTGCCTGAAGTTATATACGATATGTAAGTGGCAGAGCTAGGATTTGAACATAGGTCGTATAGTTGTAGAGTTTTAATTTTTAAACACATATTTCCTCTTCCTTCCTTCCTTTCTTAGATTTTATTTATTGGGCACCTTCGACTGAGGTCATGATCCTGGAGTCCCAGGATCCATTCCCACATCGGGCTCCTTGCTCGGCGGGGAGTCTGCTTCTCCCTCTGACCCTACCCCCTCTTGTGCTTTCTCTCTCTCTCACTCTTTCTCACTCAAATAAATAAAATCTTTTAAAAAATAAAGATTTCATTTATTTATTTGTCAGAGAGAAAGATCAAGAGAGAGCACAAGCAGGGGGAGCGGCAGGCAGAGGGAGAAGCAGGCTCCCTGCTGAGTAAGGAGCCCAATGTGGGACTTGCTGGGATCATGACCTGAGCCAAAGGCAGACGCTTAACTGACTGAGCCACCCAGGCGTCCCTCTTTTTCATTTCTTATTTACCTTTTTAAATGAAACCAAGGAGAAGGTCTCAGTTTCTTACCACTATTTCATTTACACTTTTCTAATGCTTCTCTCCTATTTTTTCAGGTACAGAGACTTAGGTGGGCAAGATACAATACTAGGTAGTATACTGTTACAAGATTTTTATACTGCAGTTGAAGTGGTATATTATCACTTGAAGGTAGGCCATGGTAAGTTAAAGGATGTGTACTATAAATCCTAAAGCAATCCTATTTTTTTAAAAAAAGTTATAGGTTAATCCATCAAAGGAGATAAAATGGAATCAGAAAATAATAGTTATTTAACTCAAAAGAAGGCATTAAAAGGGGGAAAAAGTACATGGAATAAATAGAAACAAATAACAAGATAATAGACTTAAACCTAACCATATCCATAATCACATCAAATATAAATGGTCTGAAAATACCAGTTAAAAGGCAGAGATTGTCAGATTAGCTAAAAAAGCAAGACCTAACTATATATGCCTATAAGAAACACTTTAAAAGTGCAAATAGGTTATAAAAGTAAAGACTGGAAAAAGGTATACCATACTTACAATAGTCAAAAGAAAGGGTGGCTATATTAATATTAGACAAAATAGACTTCATTCAGAGCAAAGGATATTTCCAAGGATAAAGGATATCATTATATAATGATAAAAAGTTGGTTAATTTAGAGGACATAACAGTTCTAAACATTTTTTTGCTTCTATTAAGAGAGCAATACATTAAAAATACAGAAATATATTAAAAATTGATATAACCCCAAAGAAGAAATAGTCAAATTCTCAATTTTAGTTGGAGATTTTAGTACCCTTCTCTGAATATTGAAAATCACAAAGATAATAGAGGACTTGAACAATACTGTCAACCAATTTGACCTAATTAACGTTTATGGAATATTCCAGCTAACAACAGCCAAGTATTCTTCTCGGTTCTTCTTAAGTACATTTTCCATGATGGACCATATTTTGGGCCATAAAACAA
Organism: Callorhinus ursinus; assembly: GCF_003265705.2. NCBI lineage: Eukaryota > Metazoa > Chordata > Mammalia > Carnivora > Otariidae > Callorhinus > Callorhinus ursinus. The sequence goes on from NW_027397075.1 coordinate 36,573,551, forward strand.
GTCTCAGTAATTTAAAAGGATTGAGAACCTATGTTTTGTAATCACTGTGGAATTAAAATTAGAAATTATTGGCAGAAAACTGTGGAAAATTTACGAATACTTGTAAAGTAAATAATATAATTCTAAATAACCTGTGGGTCAAAGAATAGATCAAAAGGAAATTAAAAAGTATTTTGTACTAAATGAAAATGCAACATACCAGAATTTATGAGCTGCCACTAAAGTAGTACCTAAGAGGGAATTTACAGCACTGAATGCCTATATTAGAAAAGAAAAAAGACTTCAAATTAATTACCCCCACTTCCACCTTAAGAAATCAGAAAACAGGGGCACCTGGGTGCCTCAGTCATTAAGCGTCTGCTTTCGGCTCAGGTCATGATCCCAGGGTCTTGGGATTGAGCCCCACATCGGGCTCCCTGCTCAGTGGGAAGCCTGCTTCTCCCTCTCCCACTCTCCCTGCTTGTGTTCCCTCTCTCGCTGTGTCTCTCTCTGTCAAATAAATAAATAAAATCTTAAAAAAAAAAAGAAATCAGAAAACAAACAGATTAAACCAGAGTAATCGAAAAGAAATGGTAAAGATCAGTATGGGAAAATGTATAGGAAACAGAAAAACAATAGACAAAAATCAGTGAAACCAAGAACTATTTCTTTGGGAAGTTCCATACAATGAATAAAGCTTTAACCAGACTGGCTAGTATCAGGAATGACAGAAGTGACAACACTACAGATTCTAAACAATAAAAGGGAATATTATGAACAACATTATGCTTGTAAATTTTACAACAGAGATGAAATCGACAAATTCTTTAAAAGACACATACTGCTAAACTTCACTCAAGAGGGAATAGATGGGGCACCTAGGTGGCTCAGACACTTGAGAGGTTGAGCGTCTTTGGCTCAAGTCATGATCTCAGGGTCCTGGGATTGAGCCCCGTGTTGGGCTCCCTGCTCAGTGCAGAGTCTTCTCCTTCTCCTGCTCTCCCTCTCTCTCTGCAGCTCCCCCTGCTTGTATTCTCTCACTTGCTCTTTTGCTGTCTCTCTCAAATAAATCTTAAAAAAAAATAGAAGGAATAGATAACCTGAGTGGTCTTGTCTCTATTCAGGAAATCGAGTCTGCTAAAATATTCCCACAAAAAAAAAAAAAAAAAAAACCTAGGTCCAGATGGCTTCACAAGTAAATTCTAAATATTTAAGGAATAAACTATACCATTTATAAACAAACACTTTCAGAAAATTGCAAAGAAAGGAATACTTCTTAAGTTACTTTATGAGGCTAGCATTACCTTTATATTCAAACTAGGTAAAGACATTAGGAGAAAAGAAACTACACAGAAATATCCCACATGAGCATACATGCACATACTCTATAAATAAATTATAGTAAATCGAAAGTAACCATTTTTAAAACAAAACAAAAAATCATGACCAAATAGGGTTTATTCCAGGAATGCAAGGTTAGTTTAGCATTTAAAAAGCAATCAATGCAATTCATTCTGTTAACCAACTAAAAAAAAGCTGTGTGATTCAATAAATGCAGAAAGAAAAAAGCATTTGATAATCCTACTTCCATTCCAGATAGTAACTCTGAGCAAATTAGGATTAGAAAGGAACTTCTTCAGCCCAATAAAGGACATCTCTGAAAAAACTACAGATAATATAATTTTAATAGTTGAAGACCAAATGCTTTCTCCTTAAGACCTAACACAAGGCAAAATTGTCCACTCTCACTACTTCTGTTCCACAGTGTACTGGAGGTTCCAGGCAGTGTAGTCAAGCAAGGGAAACAAAAAAGGCTTCTAGAATAGAAATGAGGGAGTAAAAGTGTCTTTTTCTGCAGATGACAGGATTGTAGAAAATCTGTTGGAATCCACAAACTAACAAGTGAGTTTAGTAAAGTTACAGGATACATGATCAATATATAAATATCAATTGCACTTCTTAAGCTAGAGCAAACAGTCAGAAATTGAAATTGAATAAAACCAGTACCATCGGCAGTAGCAACACATGAAATACTGAAAACTACACAGCATTCAACACATATGAAATACTGAAAACTACACAGCATTGCTGAACAAAATTGAAGAGCACTTAGATAACTGGGGAGGTAGTCCTTGTTCATGGGTTGAAAGATTCATTGTTGCTAAGATGACAGCTCTCCCCAAATTGATCTGTTGACTCAGTGCAGTCCCATTCCAAAATCTTAGCAGGCTTTCTTGTAGAAATTGACAGGCCAATTCTAAAATTCATATAGAAATGAAAAGGACCTAGAATAGCAGAAACAACTTTGAAGAACAACAAAGTTGGAGAGTTAATACTACCCAATATCCCACTTCACTAAAGTAATCAAAACAGTATAGTACTCATGTAAAGACAGAGAAATAGATCAGTGGGATAGAAGAATCCAGAAATAAGCCAGTGCATATATAGACAACTGAATTTTAACCAAGCACAAAGGCAATTTGGTGAAGAGAAAGGGTAGTCCATTTGACAGATGATGTTTGCACAATTGGATATCCATATACAAGCACATGGTCTTCAATCTGTATCTTGCCTGCAAAAATTAGCTCAAAATGAATCATAAACCTGAATGTAAAAACCTAAAATTATAAAACTTTTAGACAAAAACAGGAGAAAATCTTTGTGATCTTGAGTTAGGCAAATATTTTTATATGTAATACAAAAAGCACAATTCATAAAACAACACATTAATGAAATGAACTTTATCAAATTAAAAATGTGTGCTTTTCAAAAAATATTAAGAGAATGAAAAGACAAGCTGTAGAGTGGGAGAAAATATTTGCAAATCAAATATCTAAAGATTTATATCTAGAATATGTAAAGAATTCTCAAATATTTATATATAACCTATATTAAACATATTAGTCATTAGAGAACTGTAAGTTAGAATCACAATGAGCTACCAATACATACCTATTAGAATTACCAAAAAGGCTAATTACCAAGTATTGGCAAGGGTGTGAAAGAACTTGAACTCTCTACTTTGCTATTGGGACTGTAAATAGTACAACCACTTTAGGAAATAGTTTGATTGTTTCTTAAAATGTTAAATACAGACCTACCAGCTGTTCTATACCTAGATACTTACTGAAGAGAAAAGACTTGCATACTAATATTCACAGCAGCTTTATTTGTAATAACTGCTAAAATCCAGATGCTCATCAGTAAATGAATGGATAAACAAATTGTGATATATCCATTCTACTTAGCAATAAAAAAGCATGGGCTGTTGATACACACAAGAGCACAGATGAATCTCAAAATAATTACCCTGAATGAAACCAGGCACCTTGGGAGCAACTGGGTATGTTCACTATCTTGATTGTAGAGATTTTTTCCGTGGGTATTTACTGTATACTTTGAACATGTGCATGCCACCTATGTATAAGTAAAGCTGTTTTTAAAAAGTGATGTGATAAAGAGCCTAATATAGATATGAATTGATAAAAGATTTACTAAAAACTGCTTATATAACATGTGTCACTGCTGTATCTTTCACATAATTATTTTTGATATACACAAAGCAGGAAAAGTCGGCTGAAATCTTTTTCTTGGAAATCATCAAGAAATTTAACTCATTTGAAGTAGTGGTTCTCACCTGGGGTGATTTGCCCCCCAGGGGACATTTTGCAGAATCTGGAGACGTTTGATTGTAACTGTTAATGGCATTTGGTGGATAGAGGCCACAGATGCTACCAAACAGCCTACAATACACAGCACAGTCCCCTTCAACAGAGAATTATCTGGTCTCAGATGTCAGTAGTGCTAGGATGGGGCACCTGGGTGGCTCAGTTGGTTATGCATCTGCCTTCTGCTCAGGTCGTGATCCCGGGGTCCTGGGATCGAGCCCCATGTTGTCAGGCTCCCTGCTCAGGAGGGAGTCTGCTTCTCCCTCTCCCTCTGTGAGCACTCTCTCTCTATCTCTCTCTCTTTCTCTGTATCTCTCTCTCTTGCTCTCTCAAATAAATAAAGCTTGAAAGAAATAGTGCTAGGGTTGAGAAACCCTGATTGAGAGTTTCTAAAGTCATTGTAGCCACTTATTATTTGAATCCTGTGTTATTACACATTCCTGTGTTCAACATATTACTGGCAAAACAAGTTGCTAAACAAAAGTCTTTGGAGAAAGTAGTGTATTACACTTTTGGGAATGTGTGGATGACGTATTTATGAGACTCTTTTATTTTTGAAATACTATTTTTTAAGGATTTATATGAGAGAGAGCGAGAGCACGAGCAGGAGGGGCAGAAGGAGAGGGAGAGAGAATCTCAGACTCTGCGCTGAGGGTGGAGCCCGACCCAGGGCTCGATCTCACAACCCTGAGATCAGATCTGAGCCAAAACTAAAGAGTCCTTTTACTGCGCCACTCAGATGCCCCCAAAGCTACCTGGAGTTAATCTATTTGGATGTATTGCAGTATTTGTTTTTATATCATTTGAAAAAAATGTTAAAACTCACCACTACCATGCATATATAATTTTCCAACCAAGTCTATTAGATGCTATCAGTAAAGCCTAATTTTAATCAGTGGACTTTTGTTTGTTTTTCAAATAATTCGTGGCTATTTGAAATATAAAATTTAGATTTAAGAGTCATTAATTTAAAATGCCTATCTGGCCACCTTTTTTGCTCATGTTCCACAAATAGACCAAGACCCTTGTTCTCAGATCAGACACTTGAGCAGTTTTACATCATGATACTTGGATCTTAGTATTTTCTTCTTTTTCCATCTTAAAAGAGAACCCAAAGGAGGGAGAAGGCAGATTTGAGTGGAAGAAAGAGGGCTAAGGACAAGGATTTGGATTGGGTTGAGAACATTGGCTCTTAATATGTTGCTTGCATGGAGTGTCATTTTTCCAATAGAGTCATTCTTGGATGTTTGTATATTCGATTCATTCAGGAGTAACTGGCTGCTACTACATACGTGTCTGTGACCACCTCAGAAGACTGATGTGACGTGTCGAATTTGGTCTGCATACAGCTTTCCTCTGCTTACCCCATCTGTTGTATTAAAGGAGTGCTTTCTCTGTCCCAGGTTTTGTTCTGGGTCAGGGATCTGCAAACTTTTTCTATAAAGGCCCAGATCGTAAATACTTTAGGCTTTTTTTTGCAGGCCATGCAGTCTCTGTTACATCTATTCAGGCCTGCCTTTGGGAGGATGCAAGTAACCATAAACAATACATAAATGAATGAGTGTGGCTGTGTTCTGATAACACAGTTTTAATTTACAGAAACAGGGCTCAATTTAGCTTGTGGTCCGTAGTTTGCTGGCCCCTGTTCTAGACCATGAGCATTTCTTCTTTGGGACATTTGGTGTTGTCCGGTTAGTTCCCAGTGGTAGCTGGTTGCATATGGAAGAAAGTGGTGCCCTTTCACATGAACTGCTCTCATGCACTGAATGGCCCTTACAGATGATGGCGTGGAATGAGTGAATGGCATGAGCTATAAAGGAGAAGTAGAATGATAAGGCATGCTCACACCTTTTCTTGCTCACACCCCATATGCAGATGTTCAACAAATTCTAGCAAGTTGACTTTTGGAAAAGTCTGTGGAATTAGGTTTTAAAAATGTATTTATAATCTCCTGGCTGAAGTAGGGCAATAACCTTATTGCTGTCTCTGCTTTTAAGGTTCTCTCTAATCCACCAGCCTCCACGCATGTTGCCAGTTTCTTTTCTAAAATAAAAGTGTTATGGCACACATCCCTGCCTGTAATTATACGGTGTAACTCCCAGTCACCCAGAATAGTGGTTCTTAACCACTTTTTATTCCTGGGTCCCTTTGAAAATCATTTGATAGCTGTGGATCCAGGAAAATTAATTTTTGTGAGTGTTCATTACATAATTTTCATACTTTGGGGGAAGTTGTACAGTTCATGGCCCTAGGATTTAATTCATGGTCTCCTAGTTAAGAAATTCTGATTTAGAGAATAAAGTACATGTTTCTTCTCATGCTGTTGTACATGCTTCATGATCTGTCTTTAGTCTGTCTTTGCAATTTATTGTCCGTGTTCTCTCCTTCCCTCCCCCCCCCCTCTCTCTCTCTCTCTCTCTCTCTCTCTCTCTCTCTCTCTCTCTCACACACACACACACACACACACACACACACACACGTGCGCATGTTTTTTTTCTGCAAAGAATTAACCAATATTCTCCTGTCATGCCAGTTTCTCCCATTCCTCTGTCTTTGGAAGTATTATTTTCTCTTGCCAGGAATATCCTGACTACTTCCCCTCCATCTGCCCAGTTTCTACTTGTTAAGACTCATTTTCAAATATCAGATTCTTAGTGAAGACTTTCCTGACATTTCCTTTGTCAGACATAAATAAGTATGAAGGAATTGTAGCCAGTGATACTTGTAGGGAAACCTTCCTTTTTTGGTGTTGGGATGGGGAGGAGAACGAGAGGAGGAAAACTTCTAGGGAAGATTGCTTTGCTCTTAAGAGGTAACTCTCTTCTTAACCTCTTTGAGCCTCAGTTTCCTAAGTTGAATATATATTTATCTTGGGCTCTTAAATGAAGAGCAGTGTTCCAATCTCTACAGCACCTCAGTATTTATACAGGAAATTCTCTTCTTCTGGTCAGTAGGTGGCCCAGGAACATGCGTAGGAGTAAACATTTTCAGAGACCCACTTCGGTCGGTTCTGAATAAACTCTCCTAATGGAAAACTATATTGTAAATTTACTAAAACAAGATTTCTTTTTTTAAAAAATATTTATTTATTTGATAGAGATAGAGATAGTGAGAGCAGGAACACAAGCAGGGGGAGTGGGGGAGGGAGAAGCAGGCTTCCCGCTGAGCAAGGAGCCTGATGCAGGACTCGATCCCAAGACTCTGGGATCACAACCTGAGCCGAACACAGATGCCCAACTGACTGAGCCCACTCAGGTGCCCCTAAAACAAGATTTCTTGAAATCCTTCTGAAGTTATTTTAAGGTGTATGTGTAAGATACAAGTCGCCATGCAAATATTTATGTTGTTATAGGCATTGCTACTTTTTAAAAGGCCAGTGGGATTTTTACTGTTAGAGTACATGATGCTTTTTTGGCTAGTGACTGAGAGAATGGATCGCTGTCTTTCACAAATTAACACTTGTGGTTTTCACTGTTCTGTGAATGACTTGACAAGTGTATGACATATGATGATTTGTAATTTTGCTGAACACAGATGTGTTACTAGTCCATCACACTGTTGTCGAAAACCGACCTCTGTGCTTCAGAGCCAAAGTACAATACGAAGGCAGAGTTTGGGATAAAGAGGAACCATAGCTTTATTGCTTTGCCGGGCAAAGGAGGTTGCAGCAGGCTAAAGGCCTTCAAAACTGCAAGCCCACCTGGGGGAAGGGGCTGGGAGGGTTATAGGGAAATACAGGATCTAGCCGGTTTTGACAGGAACTGTGTACATGCTGCTGGCTTAGTTGTTCATGTTTTGAGGGTAGTACTGGGTTCGGGAAACAAAAAAGACTAAGAAGGGAGGAGGGGAAGTTTTCCAAAGAGAGGAAAAAGATTAGTTTAAAATTGAGCCTCCATGCTGAAGCAGGAATGCAGCCATTTTGATTTTTGTTCACCTTTATGCTTTTAAGTGGTTTCAATTAAGTAGGCACATCTCTGCGGCATTGGTTATGTTCTACCTTTTTGCTTAGTAACTTTTGTGGCCAGTACTGTTTATGCTGCCCAAGCCAACTCCTAATGCTGGGGACCAAAGGGAAACAAAAAGCAATAGGTCTAGGAGGAGGAATTTTGGATAGAGTAAAATGTAAGATTCTGTGGTGTCTTAAGTTAATGGTATAAATCAGTCTACTTTGCATTTGTATGGCAGTGTAATAAGTATAAATTATTTCACTATTTTTAGATTCATTAAAAGGCTTGTAGGAGTAAAAAAAAATTAGTTATACTTAAATGTGTTATATGCCCTAGTAGTAGTAGTTTCAAATTTGGGGATTTTTCAAGATGTCCTGGGACAGATTCCTCAGAAACATCGAGGTCCTGTTGTACTTGAAGTCATCACATTGGTATCTTTGTTGAGACTTCTGAATTCAGTAGGAATGACAAATACGGTCTCTGTGTGTGTGCAATGTAAATCTTTCCTTCTGAATGAAACTTCCCAGATCATATAAATTAGTAGTCCATTTATAAGGACTCTGCCTTTTTATTGCCTACAGGATAAAGTCCAGGCTTTTCTTTTTGCTGTAACAAACATTGCCCTTTATACCTACTTCTCCAGACTCAGTTCCTGAAGGTTCTCATCTCTTTTACATTTTGCCCTTTTAATTATACTGTGCTTAACGATTGGCAGTTCCCTAAATGCCAGTGACAAAGGATTTCACCATTCCTAGCCTTTGTACATCCTATTTCCTGTGTTTCCTTGTTCACCTAATGAACTTCTTTTAGAAGTGAAGATGGAGAGAAATTAGATAGAGAAATTAGATATTTCCCCCTCTGCCACCCCCAGGTTTTCACAGTATTTAGACATTCAATTAGGGGTTGGTTAGGGGGCAGGTAATTTGCTATTGTAGAAAGTGCTGAGGATTAGCAAACAGAAGACTTGATTTAAGACTTACCTCTGCGATTAACTGAGTTTATGTGAGCTTGGCCAGGTCATAGAACCTCCCATGAGATTGTTGTCTTCTGTAAAATCAGGGAATTGGAATAAAACTGTGAGTAAGCAGACTTGCTTTTTTCCCACTCTTCCTTTTCTTTATCTTTACTTTCATTTTTCTTCCCTCCCCTTCTTTCATTCTTGCACATTTGAAGAATACAACAGTTTCTATCACTTGATAGTAAATTACCATAGCCATGATTTTTGAAGAGTGGGGGTAGGGCCTGCCTTGGGAGTAAAATAAGGGAAGACCTGAGGATTTGAAATGTACCCTAAGTTGGGATCTCCAAAGTATTTTCTGCCTCTTAAATAATATTCATCTGTATTATTCTTTGTATTAATAACACTAGACAAAAATATTTGTGGATATATGTAGCTTAATTCTAAAAGGCTGTTTATAAGACCATTTTGGCTCTGAAGTCAAAAGTGACCACTAACGCCATCTGTTGGTGGGAAGAGTTGTACTTTTTATGGGATGTGTAGCTTAAGTTTCTATGAAATTTCGCAAATTGAAGTAGGGTTCTCCCCACCTTCTATTTTGCAATAATTTCAAACTGTCAGTTATAAGTGTAGGTAAAAGTCACAAAGTCACCAGTTTTTTTTTTCACATTTTTCCCCATTTGCTTTATCATTTACTCACTTCTCTCATATACACATACATACTGTTTTCCCAAAATATTTGAAATTAGTTTGCATACCTCATACCCCCTTTACTTCTAAATATTTCAGTTGTATTTCTTAAGAACAAAATTATTCTTTTATGTAACCACAGTGAAGTTATCAAATTTGGGAAACTGGTACAGTACTTTATAGTTAATGTTCCAATTTTGTGAATTGTTCGGATATTTTAGATTATTTACTGCCCTCCAGTACAGGCTCTTTGGTTGTCATGTCTCTTGAGTTTCCTTTAAGTTTTAATGGTTCCTCAGCCTTTCTTTGTGCTTCATGAAACACTGAGATTTTTTAAAAGAATGAATTAATAGAATGTTGCTCAGTTTATTTTTGTCCATTTCCTTGAGATTAGATTCAGGTTATGCATCCCCGGCTCAACTACTCCTAAGTGCTGGGCCTTCCCAGAATATCATGACAGAGCCACATGATGTCATTCTGTTCCTCAGTGGCGATGGTAATTCTGATCCACACACTCAAGGTGTTGTCCTATTTCTTCACACAGTGTAGCTACTTATTTTCCTCTTGCAACTGATAAGCAATCTGTAGGAAGACACTTTTTTTTTACTCTTTTGTAATAAAAATAATGTCTCTGTAGAAATTTTAAAATATACAGGTAAGCCAGCGTTAGGGAAGAATTGACTTGGAAACCTGGAGATAGCTACATTGTAGTGCCTGTTGGTATAATCTCTGATCTATACTAAAATAATAATAACAACAGCCAGAAGGATTATACCTTAAATACTGTTTGGTAAATTGCTTTACTCATTTAGCAGTATGCTGTTAGTATTTTCCCATGTGTCAGTGTGTTTTCTTTTGTGATATTTTAGTGACTGTATAGTGTTGCACTGTGTATAATCCTTTGCCTGTGGATCGTTCAGTGATGTTCAGCTTAGCCTTCCATTTCAGGTAGAAGAATCTCTTGGGTGTCCAAGCTATTTAATTGCTCCTCTTTCTAGGCTCCTTCTTTTTTCTTACAGCTTAAAGGGAAGCAGTGCTGTACTGTTAGCTCACGCAAAGTTTCACTCCGACCATGGAGTCTTTGACTGACTGCTGTTTGTTTCACAGTTTGATGCTACCACACTCTGAGTTCCTCTCTGACCATTTCTGGGCCTGTAGTGGCAAACTTTTGCCAAATATGTAAAGCTCTTTCTGATTCAGCTGGATTGTTTTCATGCTTTAATTGTTAATATTGTATACTATGTTGGGTTCTTTGTTTTATTTCAAATATGTGGTATTATGAGTTAAATGGACTTTTATGGGCTAGTCTTCTGAGCAGAGCATCTGGCAAAATGTACACACACCCAAACCAAAAAGATACAAAACAGACACATTTGGAGCACAGTTTAACTTTTTGCCTGCAACTTTCTTTCTGTTATCTGAATTCTAGTTTACCTATGTTTATATTTTGGGACAGCTTGCGGCAGGAGATCTCAGAGCTCTTATGTAGTAGAGTCACTTGGCAAATCATCTTAAGTGAACTTCTCTGCTGGAGATAGAGCAGAACCTTTAAAGGCATTACTTAAGACTTCCCCTTTTAATGTTCAATCCTTTGAAAACCTCTCATCAAGTATCTAGTTTTGGGCCAGTTAGGTATATGGAAATAAAAGCTTTCTGCGTAGATATGGGCCAGTTAGTAAATGGATCATTCTGTTACTTCTGCACTTCAGTACAAATACAACAGAATCACATCTGAAAGGCTTATGTGTAGAGTCTCTTTATTGACTTAAGGTAAAACCATTTTAATCCTAGTGTATTCTTTAAAGTAGCTTCATTATTTTTAAGCCTTTCTTTACATTTTTGGGAAATAATAACTGCTATTATATAGATGGTGGGGTACATTTTACATGGGTCAGTTACTTTTCGTTGCCCATTATTAATGTATGCACTCTACTTCAGGTAGGGTAGTAAGGTGGCATCGTGATAGGTGAACAATTTTCTGCTATCCTTAACCTTTCTCCTTTTAATTTAAGATCTAAGTTTAGTTTGTTTTGAAAGTAATCTTCAGATTCTCATACACATCTGAAGTATGTACCCAAAATATTTAGAAATAAAATACATGCCTGGAAAAAATATAAAGGTGTTTAACTTAAATAATAATTTGATAAGTGATCTAGCAAGTAGTCTTGCTGGGAAATAATTAATTTAGTTCTTTTGACATGAGACTTCTAAATGTGTGGATTAATTTAGACATTATCAATTTTTTTTTCTTTTGCAGTGTGGGTGGTGTGAAATTGCTAACCCTGTCATTGTGGTTGGCTTACAGTGATTGAAGTTTCTCCAGAATTTGTCTTTTTTTCTTAACAGTTTGGTGTGTTTTTCTTAGCCATATGAATTGCTGTCATTTAAAAAAATGCTTTCTACCCTTTGATTAAGAATGAATTGCAGCAGGGCGCCCGCGTGGCTCAGTCTTTAAGCATCTGCCTTCGGCTCAGGTCATGATCCCAGGGTCCTGGGATCGAGTCCCGCATTGGGCTCCCTTCTCTGTGGGGGGCCTGCTTCTCCCTCTCCCACTCCCCCTGCTTGTGTTCTCTCTCTCACTGTGTCTCTCTCTGTCAAATAAATAAAATCTTAAAAAAAAAAGAAAAGAATGAATTGTAGCTTAGAATTTTTTTACTACTTATTCTATAATACTGGGGATAGATGGAATAATTTCAAGTTGTGTGCTTTTGAATAAATTTATAAAATAATTTAGAACATTTACATTTAATCTACACTTACAAATTAGTCTCTTAAGAGACCCCTCATCATTAAATTCAGTGGCCTAGTATTGGCAACATATTTGTGTATTTTTTTGTGCTGAGATATTAGTTAACATGTTTACACGTTTAGAACTTCTTTCTAAGAAATGAATATTTTTTAAGTAAAAATGTTTTTAATCATTTAGTAAATTTCTTTTCCAGTGTACTTAACGTCTTTCAAAATGCTTCATTTAGAGGAACATTTTATGCTTTCTAATCCATTGATTTATATTGTAATTTTCACATGCTTCTGGAATTTACAAGTAGAAGAATGACTCTTATTAGAGGTGTGCCTCCTCCTCTCCTTTTTTTCTTTAAGCCACACCACTGATAGGTGGACTTGGAGCCTCTGCTTAAATATCAGCAAGGTTCCTTGCCCAAGGCCTTACAGTTGGCTGATAGTGCCTAGACCAGGGTTTGAACCCAGGGTTTTCTGACTCCAAAGTCTTTGTTCTTTTCCATTATACTATACCATTTCTATATGCATGGAGTTTTTCCTATGATTTCTTTTAATTCTTACAAAATCTCTCTGGGGTATATTTTGTCATCCCTTATTTATAAATGAAAAAAACAAAATTCAGAGATTAAATAACCCAGCATAATACACCTGGTTAAAGTCACAAGAATTAGTATCCCATGTCTCATGGTTTTACCACTGACCTGCTTTCTTTGCTCCTTGGTCTGGATTGGGGGGAGGGGAGTTATGGGGGGCGTTGTTCATGAATTGACATGAATTCCATTAATTTTGTTAATATCTAACTGAGATTGCCATTTCCATAGCACCAGGGATTCTGGTGCTGGTAAGATGGTAAAATGAAGGTGACTGATGTGAAGGGGATGCCATGTGACCGTGGGAGACTTTGTACAACAGAAGACTAGAAGAGGGTCCTGGAGAGCAGAGATTGGAGAAGCTTGGGTCGGAAAGGGGCCTGCACACCACTTTAGATACTTTGCTGTTCTTGGCAAAAGGTAGAAGAGTGTTGTTTACTACTCACCTTCCCTAAGACCCAGTGGCATACCTCTGGCATACACAACCTTGAACTAAACTGGTTTTAGTTTTCTAAGCTCAGTTCCCTACTTAGAAACCTTTCATGATTCCTGGTGTGTCCCTTCTGATCAGAATTCCCCCGTTTGACAGTTGAGACCCTCCGCGGTCTGGTCCTGTCACTTCTTGGAACCTTTCCAGGGCTCAGCGCAAAGGGTCTGCTAAGCCCGCAGGCCAGCACTCCACACGACGCCTCCTCATGGGCCATCTTCCCTTTTCAGTTTGTGCCCTCGTTTATGGTGTTCTTACTTCTTTCTTCCGCCCCTTCAACTTTCTTTCTTTATAAACTCAAACGTCATCTCATCCTGTAGAAATCATATGACTCTTGAAGCTGAATAGAAGTATGACAGGTAGTAGTGTTCTGATTATTATTCCTGCTCGTTCCCCCTCTAGCCGTAATGAACTTGCTCAGAGGGAGGGCCCACCTTTTAGTTTCCCTTATCTGTTTCCCTCCTCTTCTGTCTCCCTCCACCTTTCCTTTCTCCCTTCCCCGCCCTCCTCCGCTGTCCTTGTTTTTTGCTACCCATTTATCAGTTCATCTATCTTTTCTGTCTTTTGTTTCTCCCTCCATCTGTCCTCCCTTTTTTCCTCCTTCCAGCTGTCTGTCCCTACAGTGTAAGCTTGGGCAAATTACCTGTCCTCTCATCTCTAAAAATGCAGTATAATGTTACTACTTCATAGGGTTGTTTCGATGACTGAGTGAATTTTTAATGAAAAGTACTCAGAGCAGGCCTGTGAGGTAATAAGCAGTACTGGATGTTATCTTTTGTTTGTGATTGTTGTACCGATTTGTGTATTCCAGTATAAAACAAATGATAGTATTTGCTTTAAAAGGAGAAATACTTCTCCTTTATATGCATAAAAGTAGATAATCATTTTTAAAAGTAGCTATAGAAGTTAGTTTTGAACTTTTAAATACTTTGTGATTTAAATACTCATGATTAAGATAATTATTTCTACTTTGAGACAAATTAGTTTTTCATGTATTACATTTTTAATTGCTTGCCATATGGACTAATTCTGTGGTAAATTCTCTGTCTAAAAGTGTCTTTGCCTTCTCTTGAATGAGAATTTAGCTGGGTATGGAATTCTAGGTTGACAGTTATTTTTTCTTAGCACTTTGAAGATATTTTCTTTTCTTCTGTGTGCGTTATTTTTGTTGAGAAGCTTTCCATATAATTTTGTTCCTATGTAAGTAAAGTGCCTTATTCCACTTGCTTTTAAAACAAATATTCTCCAGTTTAAAGTGACGTATATAGACTATGACTTTTTTTTTTTTCTGTTCAAGGCTTGTGATTCCTGAATATGAAGAGTTATGCCTTTCACATGTTCTGTGAACTTCTCAGCCTTTATCTCTTTAAATATTGCCTTTCATTATCTCTCTTCCTCTAGAACTTCTCTTAGACTGTGTTAGATCTTATTTTGTTTTCCATTTCTCTTGATCTCTACACACTGTATCACAACTCTTTGTACAGAATTTTTGCATAATTTCCTTTCTCTCTTCTACTTCACAAATTCTCTTGTGTTTAATCTGATGCTTAATTCTCCAGTGACTAAATTCTTCTTTTTTAAAAAAAATATTTTTATTTGGTTTTCTAACAATTATTTGTCTTGCATTCTTTTTTTTTTTTTTTTAGGTTTTATTTTTATGCCAGAGAGAGAGAGAGAGAGAGAGAGAGAGAGAGAGAAAGAGCACAAGCAGGGGGAGTGACCAGTAGAGGGAGAAGCAGGCTCTCTGCTGAGCAAGGAGCCTGATGTGGGGATTTGATCCCAGGACCCTGGGATCATGACCTGAGCCAAAGGCAGGTGCTTAACCACCTGAGCCACCCAGGCGTCCCCGGAGTCTTGCATTCTTCATAACAGCTTGCTATGTTTTCAATTTCTTATTTTAAGGCTGCTGATTTTAATCTTTCCTGTTTTATAGTCTTTATCAGATAAGTGTTCATCTAAAGTTCTCAAAAGTTAATCCTAATAATTGTTGCATTTCCTGCTTTAGTTATAGTGTGTTGTTTGCTTATAGAGTTGGTAAATTTTTATTTTGAGCTTCCTAGTGGGGCTTTATTTGTGGGAATCCCATGTTGCCTTTTTGTTCCCTCCATCTGCCTTGGGTTCCAGGAGTCTCTGGCTTGTGAACACATTTTTGTGGATTTCTTGTCTTAAGGGTCTTGAACCATGCTGATGTATAAATTCACATTCTGTATCTGCTGGAGTATGTCTAGGATTACAGATTTTTATTTTGTAGACAAATTTGTGGTCACTCTCCTTTAGCCTTAATGTTAAGTTCAGGCCAAGACAGGTAAGTTTCCTTATCTTATGCCAGTATGTATTCATTCATTCATTCTTTCTTTTGCTTGCTTGCTTGCTTTCTCTCTCTCTCTCTCTTTTCCTTCCTACCTTCCTTCCTTCCTCCTTTCTTTCCTTTCCTTTCCTTTCCTTTCACCATCTTACATTGATGGGGTAGACCATCAATCTGTCTGGCTTTATTCTAGGTAAAGGTGGGGTGGGGTGGGGAGGAGAGTGTGTGTCTCAATTCTGTTTTCATCTCTTGGTTGCCTTTTCAATCCAACTGGTATCAAAATTTAACCTACAATTCCTGAATTTCTTTTGTAAAAGATTTTATTTATTTATTTGAGAGAGAGAGCTCACAAGCAGGGGGGAGGAGCAGAGGGAAAGGGAGAAGCAGACTCCCTGTGAACAGGGAGCCCCAAGATGGGGCTCTGAGATCTTGACCTGAGCGGAGGATCCCAGGACCCTGAGACCAAGACCTGAGCCAAAGGCAGACACTTAACACACTGAGCCACCCAGGCGCCTAAGATTTTTATATTATTTATTAGCCGTAATGCTGGAAGCAGAAATCCTCGTCATATTCTTTTAAATGTGTGTAGTATTGTATGTATTGATTATTTGATTGCCATTCACCCTATACTTTAATTGGGCATTTATATAATGTCCTGTGTCATTCACTCTTTTAACAGATACTTAAGTAGATAATTGAGATCAAGTATTGTGTTCATGTGCCTGAATGAAAAGATAAAAAATAATGATTTTTTTGTCATGTTTTGTTTTAAATATGGGTCTTTAATATCAATGAACTCTTAACGCATTAGGGAGAAATACATAAATAAATGGCATTAGAATTTTGACAAAAGAGCAGTGGAAGCACAGAGGCGGGAGGCTGTTGATCTCTCTCCAGGAGGCGTTGGGGGACTCATATAACCCTGAGTGTACATCAGAACCTTTTTCTTTTTAATTTCTTTTGTAATAACTTGAACTTTGAAGGGTGGTTAGTAAAGATAATCTTCTTTACTGTTACACTAGAAATGGTTTTAAGAGGCAACCATGTTTTTAATAAACTTCTGCTAGAATAGCTCAATATCAATTATGTCAAAAAAAATGACATTATGTCTTTTTTCTTTGTTACTCGAGCATTTTGATGGCTTTAATTATTGAAACAAAGTACTGGGGAATTGGGTCTGAGTTCTAATTTTCTTAGATTAAAAAAATAAAGAAGGCAGTGGAAGTTGAGCTGTCACAAATGCTGAAAGTGAGCTTGCCTTAACGCTATGATACACAGGCTGCTTGATTTTTTTTTTTTTTTTTTTTGGAGAGAGAGAGCAAGCGCGAAAGCATTAAGGGCGGGAGGGCGGTGGGCAGAGGGAGAGGGAGCAGCGGACTCCCCGCTGAGCAGGGAGCCTGGTGCAGGGCTGGGGCCCAGGACTCCTGGGCTGAAGGCAGCCGCTTAACCAACTGAGCCACCCACGCGTCCCCAGGCTGTTTAAATCTTTGTGCCTTCCATGAGTGTCATGTAAAATATGTCTTTAATACTTCTTTAAAAATAAATATTAAAGGAGAGCAAGCTCTGTAATTTTTAAATATTGAATTGCAATTATGCAGTTATGATAATTATGCAATTATGATGTTTTAATTTTACCCTATTTTTTCTCATGAAAGTTAGAAGAATATTTTTAATAAGGTATAGTTTCTGTTGTTGAACCTGTCGCTTCTATTTTCATCTTTCTTATAGTTGTCCATTTGAATTTCTTAATGTGGTTGTATATAAGGGCATTAAAATGGTTCTCACTATTGTAAATAGTGCTTGATTGAATAGCTGTATCTATGTAATTTTTTCTCTTTCTCCAGAGTTTTCATAAGATGAATTTCTAGGACTGAGATTTTAAGCCAAAGTGTATGAGCTTGTCAATTCTGTATTGTCTGAATGTTTCCAAAGAAATTGCTCTAATTAATTGCATTTCACTACCATTTACCTTATGGTTGCTTAACTCTTTTAGAGTATGTTTTATAAAACTATTGAATTTCTTTAGCATAATATTCCTAATGATGATAGCATAACTTATTTTAGAAAATGTGTAACTGCTACTATGAAATGAGATTAATTGAGAAGTTGACACTTTGACTTTAATCCTTTGTTCATTTGGTTAAAAAGTACTGGTTTCTGGTGTGACTCTCACTGAGAAGGTAAGGTGTTTAGGAGACTGAATATACCTGCAGTTTAATAATCTAGTTCAGTGACCTCAAGCCAGGAACTAAATCTACATGTTTCAGATTTCCTGTTTGGGGATTATATTGCTTGGAAAGAAGCAATATCCTTGTGTTTGGATTATAATTTCTTGGAAAGAAGTAATATGCTTGTTTTGGGATTTAAAACCAAAAGAAATTAACTATCTTTAGAAGTTTTAGAAGAGAATAAGTAGGAAATAATGAATTTAAGAAAAGAGCTGTTGTGATATTGTTAATTATGAATGATTGTGCCATTCATAGTACTAGGAAAAGCATGTATTTGTTTTAATTTGAACTTTCCTGTGTGCAAAGCACAGGAAGGTCCTGAAATACATACTAAAAAAAAAAACAAAAACCATTTCTGTCTCTAAGGACTCAGTGTTTTTAATGGTATCATATGAAGTTTTGTTCTTCAACAGTATTAAATACTATTGACATGTAGTACATTTATAAATAGTTTTGAATATGATTTTCTTTGAGGTATGCTTTGCTGTAATTGTGGGGTTTTTTTTTTTTTTACATGTAATGGATTTCAATATAATCTTAATATTATGGAATATTTGGCATTTTAATTAAAACCAGTCAGAGAAAACTTTATTCTTTACTTAATAGTTTAAAATGTATGTCTTATAGTTTTAAAATGTGTAATTCTTTTTTTTTAAGATTTTATTTATTTATTTATTTGAGAGAGAGAGAGAGACAGAGAGCATGAGAGGGGGGAGGGTCAGAGGGAGAAGCAGACTCCATGCTGAGCAGGGAGCCCAAGGTGGGATTTGATCCTGGGACTCGAGGATCATGACCTGAGCCGAAAGCGGTCTCTTAATTAACCAATTGAGCCACCCAGATGCCCCTAAAAATGTGTAATTCTTATTCCTGGTCTGTATTATCTCATTTTCAGTAAATAATAGTAAAAAAAAAAAGTTTTTGAAGAGTGGATTAAGAATGCCTTTCCTTTAACAATTTAATTAAAATCTTTTTCTTAACACTAGGGGGCACTCTTGACCTATGGATTCATATCTAAATCAATCAACATGCCTAGACTGGAATGAAATGAAATTATTTGAAAACATGTCATTGCTGAGTGTTGACTTCAGAGGGAATTTGGATTATCAAGCTCATTTTATATAGCAGTGTAAATATAAGTTGATCCTTAATAGTATCATAAGGATAATGAAGTTTATAAAATGAAATGCTGTAGATTAGAGGAAATTAAAGTATTTCAGTGCTCTGTTCACTTTTGCGTTGATTTTCTAAATGGTTTTAAAAACCCATTATTTCTAATATCTTCCTCATTAAAAAAAAGAGTATATCACCATGTGTTGCTCTTAGCAGGTATTTAGAGTATATCTGAGGAAATGAAGATGAATTTCAGATGTGACTAAAGGTTGCTATCATTAGTAATAATTTTTAAGCATTTGAAAACCAGCAACATGTTTTGCTACATTCAGGAAACATTTTAGG
Organism: Callorhinus ursinus; assembly: GCF_003265705.2. Taxonomy (NCBI): domain Eukaryota; kingdom Metazoa; phylum Chordata; class Mammalia; order Carnivora; family Otariidae; genus Callorhinus; species Callorhinus ursinus. The sequence continues at coordinate 36,592,597 of NW_027397075.1, forward strand.
CGTTTTCATTCACTGTATTTCAATTAGGATTTTGGAGACACCCACCAACATGTATTTTGCCAGATGTGTACTAAGGTTTTTGTCGTCTTTAATTCAAAGACTCCATGGAATTTAAGCTTTGTGTAGATTCATTAAGTAGACAAAATCTGCATCGTTGTAATTGCACCCTTACCATGTGTCAGCACTGTTTTATGGGCTTTGTATGTATTCATTTCTCCTCACCACAATTCTGTGAGGTAAGTACTTACTCTTACCTTTAAAATAGGTAAGGAAACTGAGCCCAGAAAAGTTAACTGCTGGTTTCACACTTAGGCAGTCTTGTTCTAGAGTCTGCTTCTAAATCATTGTCTGTATTGCTTCTCCAGAGAGAGGAAACTTAGCATCAAGAGAATTATTATTGCTATTTCAGACTCAGTTTTTAAAGCCCGTATAACTTACTATTTCTCTTATGCACAAGGGTTATTGAAATTAAAAGTTGGAAAGGGGCCCTGAGTCCCTTTGCTGCTGTCATTTTACAGAGAGGAAGAAATTCCATCCTAGAAGGATGAAGTTACCAACATAGTGCATACAACAAGTTATTTGTGGAGCGGGATGGAAAACACAAGTAAATATTCTTATTTACAGTATAGTGGAAAGAAATGTGATGTTGTGGAAATAATATTTGACTAGAATTCGGATGGCTTCAGTTTTATTCTTGGCTCTTCATTTACCCACAGAGGCTCTGTTTCCTTGTGTTATGTGAGCATAAAAAATGTCCTCCTCAATTTAGTCTTATTGGCAGTTGTGACGATCAGTGACATAATGATTGAAGATATTCAATAAACTTTAAAACCCTATACAAATAAACATACTATGGTCTCTGTATGACATATTCCATAATATTTTATTTTCAATTATTTGTGGTATCTTTGTAAACCAGTTTATCAGCAATGGTAAACGTACTCAGTATTGTTGCTTTATAGATCTCTACAAGATTTCTTGAGTTATGCCATGTATTACTTTGCCACATGTTGTTTTACACTCTTTATTTACTTAAAACTAAAATGTTTTTTAATTTTTCTCACAATAAGTGAAAAATTATACTTAATGCTTTACTGATGAAGAACATAGCACTAACATGTTTTGAGCCCATTTGGTGTTTCTGACTATTTGAAAAGAGCATACAAGATCGTCCTCCAGCTGGATTTAGTCACTTGGCTGAAATAAAAAATAGAGTTCAGTAAAGTTTTTTTTATTTCTTGGCATGGTGATAGGCATGGAATTGTTTTCTTAAACTTTCCATAAGACATATATTTAAAATTTTCTGTGTATTTTTTACAGGACTAATAATGTATTTGTGGCCTTGGACGTGAAGCCTTCCATCTTCTGTTGCTGTTAACATAGCGTCAAGGACTGATGTTGTGGGAAGCATGGACCTAATGAACGGGCAGGCAAGCAGTGTTAATATTGCTGCTCCTGCTTCCGAGGTAAGGTTAGCTGTAGAGTCTCTTACCTGACATTCTAATTTTTCAAGCATTATGGTTGGTCACAGATTGAAATCAGAACTTGAGAAGAAGAGCTACAGATTTTTTAGTTTAAAAAAAGCTTTTAATTGTGCCATTTGCATGTTTACTCTACATCTTAGAAATAATCCTTACCCACTTAAGATACTTGACAAATAATGATTACTTAAGAGTTTTTCTTTGAGTTTAGTTTTAAAGGGTACATAGAATGTCTTTTTAGGGTATTTTTATATTGCATGAACCTTGAGGACAGTAGTAGAAGTGAGAATAAAAGAATCTTTTATTTAGAATCACATAATTTTGACACCATCTAGATCCCTTGATTCCAGGCCTGTTGAAAGAGTCACAAATGACTAGGCTGAAGTGTTGGAAGGGGTGTGGCTTAGAGTGTAAAGGTGGAGAAGGCAGTGAAGACCAAGCCAGGTGCCCGTCTCTCCGAGTTGTGTGCTGCACTCTTATCTGTGCTTCATGGTTTTTCTTTTTTGCTTTGTCTTTAAATCCAGGGTACTTGCCTGTTTAACATCTAGCTCCTATATTTCTCCTTTATTTTTCTCTTACTACAGAGGATGAGAGTAATGTCTATGACGTTTTACCTCCTTGGCCTCAAAGTTCGTTAATAACTTCAACTCCAGCCAGTTGCTTAGGCCTTGCTATCAATGAAAATAGTCTAAGTCTGTGGTTTTGATGATTCTTCTTAGCTGATGATTTCTGTATTTCTGTCTCTAGCTCTGGCTTCCCTCATACATTTTTATTAAGCATTTCTGATGGCCCAGACATTTAAATCAAGTTACTCATTATTATCCCGCTGTGCAACCTGTAAAGAAAATAGCGCAACCCCTTTCTCTGACTTCTGTTAGTAGCATCACCATATCCCATCACTGTCTATCTCAGCGCTGTTTCCCTCGCCATCTGAGTTTAATCTTTAGATTTCCGCTTCGCGCACCGCAGTCATTTTCTCATCTCAGCAGGAGAATGCACTAGCAGAACAGAAGTTACAGTCTTCTGTAATGTCGTCATGGAAGCGACAGCCCATTCTCTTTGCCATGTTCTGTTGGTTAGAAACAGGTCACAATCCTGCCCACACACAAGTGGAGGGAATCACACAGGATGTGAGTGCTGGGAGAGGGAGACCGTTGGTCAGCAGCCGTCTGAGAGCCCGTCCAGCAAACCTCATCGCTAGGATCCAGTCCTTTTCTCCTTATTTATACCAGCACCATCGGAGTTCGGTCATTATTTCTTGTTTACATTATTGCAGCAGGCCTTTAGTTTGATCTTGTACTTCTCTTCTCTGCTGTTCTTGGTCCATTTGACTGTAATTCAATTTTAATGTTCTTAAAATACAGCTCTTAAGCTTTATTGTATCCCCAAATTGTCCGTGGTTCTCCACCGCCTGCTAATGAAATACCAATGGCCCTAAACCTTTTATTCAAGACTTTCTCGTCAAGGTGACTCTACATTTTCTTTTTAATAGATTTAACTCCCATTAATTGTTGACTTGAAATTGCATTCTTATGAAAGAATACTGTATCTTGCTGATGTTTGTATAAACCGTTGTTTTCTCCTACTTTTGTTACAGTTTTGTCTGTATCAGTTTTTCTACATGGCATTTCTCTTCCCACTCCAATGTGCCCCTCCCTCTCTGCACAAAAAAAGACATTTTGGCTGTCTTTCAAACCTATTTCAAATGCTATACCTCCAGCAGAGTCTTTTCCTTATCCCCTAAACAGATAGCTTTTGTATTTTGAAACTATCAGTTAAAAAAAAAACAACCCACTTTTAAAATAATTTTTTCCATAAATTTATACATCGCTTATCTTTCTCCTTGAGACAAGGATTATATTACATGTTTATATATATGTTTATATTACACTTATGTTTACTTGGTATTTTTATAACCGTATGTTAAATATATGTGCATGCGTGCGTGTGTGTGTGTGTATGGTATTTATAACTATATATCCTGAGACATTTGGTCTAGTATTACAGGAAACAGTATATAATTATTTGTTAAAATAGATCATTTTACTTGTGTAAAAAAATCTGTTGACTCTCCTAAGAAAGTGAATGAACTAACATCAGGCCTCAGAGTAGTGTAATTTAGTATTTGGTAAGTGGAAAAAGGCTATCTTTTACATTGTTTTACACTGTGGCAAGAAAGTAAAATTAAAAATACATATTTTCACCTTCTCTTAAAATACAGATCTATTAACATATCAAAGTGCAAATGTCCCATAAATCTGATAAGCTTACAAATTGGACAAAATACTTGATCTGGGTGATTGACTTCCCTGTCTTAGGACCTTAATATTTAACCAATACTAGCAGCTCCTGAGATCAGAAGAGCTGCAGTTAAAATTTTTTTTTTTCAGATATTTAGAAGTGTCAGTGGTTTTTAGTCTGGTCTTGAATAAAGAATTACTACTATACTACTATTCCCTTAGTGGACATTATGCTTAAGTACTGTGTAGCTTACCAGTACCAACTTATTTATTGGTATTGGGGAAGCAGATAGAAGCATCTTGCTCATAATTTCTTAAGCCTCTCCTAATGACTTGTAAGAAGGAAAAAAGGAAAGTGATTACTTGTTTTGATAAGTAATAAAATTGCCATTACGATTTGCTAATTTGCCTTGAATGAGTTAAAAAGTTGGAGAAAGTTATATTTAAAATTAATATCTTTGCTTGATAGAATGTAGTTATTTGGTCAGTAACTGATGTCTTGTTTGAATGTTTAGCATCATGAATAAATTTCTTAATTAATTTTGGGATATAAAATAATATTGACATAAGTTAGTCATAATTACAGAGAATAACACATGAAATAAAATACTATGTAAAATCTGATTACGGGACTTTGGTTTCTGCTCAGATATATAAAGAGGTTGGAATTCATCACTCCTGTCTTCGTAACATGAAAAAAACTGAAAAACAGTAAATCTTCTTAGCTCTGTCTGAAAATTGATGTCACAGAGCAAATTGACAGTGATGACCCAAAAACTGGAGAGAGAGACAAGTAAAGAATTCGTTTACCACGAGCAGAAATCACTGAAGCCAGAAATAGGTAGCAAAACTTAAGCTGTAGTTGAGAAATTGCTGGAGGCTATGTGTGGATCCCGGGGGCCCAATCTTAGGTTCCCCCAACCCCCACTTTTGTGTTTTACCTCTAGAAGCTCTACCAGGTTCTCACAGTGAAGATCAGAGAAAAATCCCTTCCTGCTTCTAGCAGGGGGAGGGGAAAATAACCATTTTGAAATGTGCCCAGTGCATTCTGTTCTCCCCCTGACCTCAAGGGAAACTACTTTTACCAGAGCCTAACCTACTTGGTGGACAAGAAATACCCAACTCCAGCTCCCCCAGCCTTTCTTTCTCACTTTCTAAGGTATTGGCAGTGGGGTACTGAGAAGTATTTGAGGTCACAACCCAAGGGCACAGGCCACTAAAAGACCTGACTGTTGGACTTTCTCTCTGCATACTTTACCACCACATCAACAGGGCCTCTGTATAATAATGAAAGGGTATAGCTGAAAGAACAGCAAGCACAGATTCTAAGATGGAGTTTCTAAAGAAACCCAAAGAAGGACACTAGAGGAAATTGAAGACTCAAGACACCTCAAGTACAACAAACAGTAAACACAGCTTGACTCTTTATCTATTTAGAAGCATATCCTTACACTAAAGGCCTATATACCCTTAGTTCCTATTACCCAATACATTATGTCTGGTTTTCAGCAAATTACAAGGCCTGCTAAAAGGTAAGAAAAATACATAGTCTGGAGAGACAAAGCAGGTAATAGACAAAGCCACGGTCAGGTATGGCAAAGATCTTGGAATAATCAGACTCGTGATTAATAATGCTAAGGGGTCTAATGGAAAGAATGGACAACTTGTAAGAACAGATGGGTGATGTAAGCAGGAATATTGAAATGCCAAGAATCAAAAGAAAATATTAGAACTCAAAAACATGGTGACAAAAATGAAGAATGACTTTGATCGGCTCACCAGTAGACTGGTGGCCAATAGTCAGCCGACAAAAGAATTCATGAGCTTGAAGATATGTCAATAGAAACATCCCAAACTGAAATGCAGAGAGAAAATAGAATGAAAAAAAAAAATGGAATAGAGTATCCAGGGACTGGGACAATGATAGAAAGTGTAGTATACACATAACGGAACTACCAGGAGAAGAGAAAGGGGCAGAAGAAATATTTAAAATATAATAATGAAATTTCCCAAATTAATGACAGATCCTTTCCTTTGAAATGATTTTGATATTTAGCTGCGAAAGTGAAAGAGAACATAAAAATGAGGCATAATGACAAGTGCTCAAAACTGGTACATCACAGCTGGTAGGCTGATGTATACATTATACATTGGTAACTGAAACTTGGGTTAATTTTTTGTGCCATTAACTGTAGCTTAATCTCCTGCCTCCATTTAATAGAGCATGATCTAAGTGTTCTTACAGTGATGATACTCTGATTTTAGCCAGCTGAGGCAGAATACATCTTTATCTTATGGTGCAGATAGAGAAATAGAACAGAAATAAGATTTCCAGAGCCAAAAGCCACCTTTTGTTCTACATGCAGTAACGGCAAATTCGAACTTGAAATAGTAACCTTAAAGCAAAAAACCCTGAAGTTTGTAATATAATAGGAAGAATAGTATCAGTTGTATTATCACAGATGGACATAACTTAACAAATATTGGATTATTTAATGAAATTCTGAATATTTTCTTCTGGTTTGTCTTTTTCTTTAAAAACATTAGTTTATAAATTATAAATAACAGTATTATTCTCCCTAACTTCCTTTACCTCATTTGAGAATCATCAAACTTGTTAAAATCTTTGATTTCTATAAGAAATGGTAGGATGTCAGGATGAGGAAACTGACAGACAAGAAAATGACCCAAGAACCTAGAAGCTAGGTTAGATTTTCACTTGCCTGGCCCTTTATCTAGTGCTTCTTCAGCTAAGCAGCATGTTGTCCCCAGTGTCTGCAGTGTTTGTTGACCCACTGTTTTCACTTTCCTCAACAGTTAATGCCAGTTGAGTTTCTAGGGCATCGACTGTGAGACAGTATTAAAATGGTTGCATTTTCTATTCAACAGAAAAGTAGCAGTTCTGAATCATTAAGTGACAAAGGTTCCGAACTGAAGAAAAGCTTTGATGCGGTGGTGTTTGATGTTCTTAAGGTTACACCAGAAGAATATGCGGTAAGCTTCCCACCTCCCCTTTCTCCAGTTTCTGTACATAACTTACACATTGATGCTGTTGAACCAAGGCACAGCAGAAGGAGGTGGTTAAAGACAACTGGATCGGGAATTGACGGAGGGAGTAGCACAGCAGGGAAGCAAGCAGAGGGGTGAAATGGGGAGGGGAGGGAGAGCTGGGGAGCGGTGTAGAGCAGCTTCCTACCTTACACCTTCAATTTGGCAAATAGAGGTAAGTGCTTACCACGTGAAAGACGTGTGTCAACTCTACTCAAAACAAACAAAAAACACCACATTAGGGGGAAAAAAGTATGAGTACTTACCTTTATGGTAATTGCTTTTGCCTCCTACCTATTCCATCTCTCCAAGCCAACCAACTGTGCTTTATTGACCTATGTAAGAAATATTTTTACATTTTTGTAAAATAAAAAACAGAAAAAAGAAATTTGAGGGCATTATTGCTATATCATGAAAGATACCTAGAAAAACTTTTCTTTCTTAACTGACATAAATGTTCATTTAAGTTCTCTTTCTCCTTTAATGTGTTAACAGCATATTTGATTTCCTGTTGTTGAACCACTCTTGCATTCCCGGAATAAACGGTTCAGTTATAACATATTATTCTTTGGTATATTATTGGGTCTTGTTTTACAACTGTAGCCTTAGGTGAGACTGGGATAGGTCCACAGCTATGTGCAGTCCCTACAAGACCAGTGCCCTAACCCCTGAGCTGTGGGGCCAATCCATGTGCAGTCCTTAGATATGAGTTGCCACTAGTATAAGTGTCACTATAAGTGGGGAAGAAAACTTTTGTATTAACAGCAGATTTTATATTACTGTTTGGGGAAATAATCAGCATAATACTGCTCCATGAACCAGTAGATCTAATTTTTGGTTTTGATTTTGATTTAATGTATGACTATGTCCAAATTTTAAAATAATTTTGTTTTATTTTCCAACTTTACCTCATTTATCTCATAAAAAAGTACGAGTCAGCATGAGATAATTTGAAATAATCGTATTTAATAATGGTATAAGGGCAAATTTTCATTTTCTGTAATCCATTGTAAAATTGCTACTTTTTCTAGTAAATATTTGAGTATTCAGTATATTTTATGATGGAATATAATTTTAATTTAGAGTATATATCATGTCATAGAATTCCCAAGGAGAAATTGTCATTTTTTACCTTTTATTTCAGGGTCAGATAACACTAATGGATGTTCCAGTATTTAAAGCCATTCAACCAGATGTGAGTAGTTTTAAGAACTTTCCTTTGAAATATACAGAATGGTCATTAACGGTATCACAAATTAAGTTTTAGAAATGTCAAATTCATATTAGTGTTTAAATGTTTAAAGCTTTTGATGTGACTGTCCTCAGAAACTCATGTGGCAGTCATAGATAAAAATCACTGAGTCATAGGTAGGACTGTTTCAGTCATTTTGGTTGATTAGGCTTCATCACTCTTCTGAGGGGTGAACAGACTTAGGTTGAATGATTTACTCAAGGCTTTGAAGCTTTTTCAAAGGACACTGGGAGTAAGAAACTGGGTTTCACAGCTCCAGCAGTTTGTTCCCTTATATCTTTATTTATGCCTTTATAATATGACAGTGTGTTAACATTTTGGAGAGAAGAGGGAGGATCATGGAAGGCATTTTTTACTTACTATGCATCTGCCTACTGGAAGCCATTTATTAGTGTGTGTGTGTGTGTGTGTGTGTGTGTGTGTGTGTGTGTGTGTGTGTG